>NW_025767638.1:0-407224 GCF_003918875.1 Haliotis rubra
TTGGTATTGCTGGATTTCGGTTACGTGTTGCTATGTTGCCAGTAGCGGGCTATAAATCTTAGCTCACTCACTCACTCACTCCTGTTACTTTGTTCCCTTTGTTGTTTCAGATCCATCGGAGGATTTGATGTTTGTTCAAACCGAATAGATATGTGGTAGTGGCTCGGGCTGCACAGGAAGGAAGGTGCTGGCTTCAGCTGATTGTGTGTGCCTATCTTTGATTGGAGAAGATGATGCTCATGAAGTTGCTCTCGGATAACCCAGAAAAAGAAATGACAGTTGGACCATAGATGATACGTTTCAGGTGGAGCCTCACCGAGCACTTGCTTGGGGCAGTGCTGGAGTGGCCTAGTGGTAAGCGTTCGCTCGTCACGCCGGCGATTTGGATTCAATTCCCACATGGGTGCAATGTGTGAAGCTTGGCTTCTGGGTGCCACCCGCTGTGAAATATTGTTGATGTTGCTACAAGCGGCGTAAGGCTATTTCCATTCCCTCACTTGGAGCACTGTTGTACTGTGCACATTTATTTGCTCACATGTATACTGTGCGCATATGGATTTGGAATATTGTTGGATGTCGCGTTGTCCCCACGATCCAGAGTATCGTGACATAGTTTCCTTTTGCTGGCGATCTCTTGCCACTTTTTGTCTCGTTTCGTTAATTATTAGTGGTATATGATCGTAATTTTCTTTAATCTAGTTGTAACAAATGTGTGATAATCTAATGATTTTACTGATGTTCGTTGACAGGGTTTTATAGATTATATGTATCTATCATGAATTTACTAGTAGTTTCACTGTTGTTCATCGAAAACAGTTTTATAGTTTCTAATTTTATTGATCTTTATTAATTATTAATTGTTCTCGTCACGATATGGCTGAAATATTGCCGATGTGACGATAAATATTAACTCACTCACTATCATGAATTTAGAACTAGTTTTTAGTCATGCTACGACTGAAATATTGTTGATGTGACTGGAAATCTTAACTCACTCACGCACTGAGTGTTTCGTAAAAAGTAAGTTCACTCACTCACTCACCTGCATGGAATTATGCGCTGGATGTACACACCATCCAACCTTCAGCCTCTGGCGATTGTGGGAAAATTTAGCCATAATTTAAAACATTATTTATACTGCGTATGAAAATAGTAGTAAGTTTAAAATTACACTTTAAATTGCTTTGGAGGGCAATAATTTTACATTACTTTCCCAAGCCCCTTTGAGGTAAAAGCTGCTAACAACATTTGATGTGTCACCTTTGCTCCATAAATGCCGTCCGTGAAGGTCCGGTTAACATAAGCCTTCAGTAATCCATGCTTGTCGTAAGAGGCGACTAACGGGACCGGGTGGTCAGGCTCGCTGACTTGGTTGACGCGGCATCGGTTCCCAGCTGCGCAGCTTGATAGTCATGATGTTGGTCATCACTGGATTGTCTGGTCCAGACTCGATTATTTACAACAGCCGCCATATTGCTGAGTAATACTGCTGAGGGCGGCGTTTATATTGCTTTTGAAGTGCGGTGTGGAAACTAAACTCACTCACTCACTCCAAAAATGCCACAGAGATATTCCACATACATCGTGGCTCAACTCAACACAGTCCGTTAACTCTTCCAGTTCACCACAGCCTGTACGATTGGAGACATAACAGGGAATGCAACTGGTAATGTTATCCTTTCTACCTATGGGCGATTGGTTCTGTGTCGGGGTGAGTAATCACAGACGTTCCTTTGTATAAATTAATATCTCTTAATGCAGCAGAAAATGGGTACCCGTTGGGATAAGTGCCTATTAACCTTCTAACGCCTCACTGGCAGCTTGATTTATCCGGGGTAATAATAATGAGATTGTGATTTCAGCGCCGTTAAGCACCGTATGGTGAACAATGATATGTATCAGAGATAGCCCGGGTGATCCTGGCAGTCAGGCTGGTTATTTACAAGGCTCATCAGGAGCACAGGGCCCTTGCCCCTCTACAAATAGCCCAGTCAGCGAATGACACTTCTCCCAGGAAAAAGCTGCCTAGTCAGATCCACCAAGAACTTTCCGGAGAATATGTAGACTGCCAAACACTGCAGACTTCTGTATTACCCAGAGCGTCAGAAGGGCTGTGCTCCCAGTAGAGAACATGGGCACTCTCCCGAACTGCGCCAAGGATCAGGAGGTACCAAACCAAGGGCGCTGAGAACGACAATGCCTCACGATAGTATTTGGGATGCAAGCGAGACATTTCAAAGGCGAGGTCCTCACATTTAGCATGCTTTTCCTGAATCATGCAAATCACGTCCGTCAAAATGGACTATTATTATTATTATTATTATTCCATGAAGGGATAAAACATATACATATTTGTTTTACATTTATCCATGAAACACGGCTGCCAATGTAGTGTGTACCATGCACAGCTATTATGTTCTCATAATAACCAACTGATATTCTTCAAATTAAAGGGCAAGTTGTTTCTGAATGGATGTTTCCTGAGCCGATTCATGAAATCTGCCACTGGAGCTAGAATGGCTCGGTGACATTGAGTTTGTGTTTGTTGGCTTGAATCATGTATTTACCTACGCTGGCTACCCTTACCAGCAGATTCCATAAATATGATTTGTTCAGGAATAATAATAAAACTCACTGATCATTCACTAGATTAAGACCCGTGAAATATCCGAGTTAGAATCGGTCTTCGGCAACCCTTGCTTGTTGTAGGAGGCGACTAACGGGATCAGGTGGTCAGACTCGCTGACTTGGTTGACACATGCCATCGTATCCTAATTACGTGCGTCGATGCTAGTGGGTGCTGATCACTGCATTGTCGGGTCCAGACTCGATTATATATATAGACCGCTGCCATATAGTTGGAATATTGCTGAGTGTGGCGTTAAACTACAACCAAACCAAATCATTAGGCTAAGGCTTTACTCTGTCATTCAAATCACATTCTGTTTTGGTTTTTGTATTTTTCGTAATGCGAACACTAGTTGTTTTCTTGGCTTTGCCAGAGGAACTGAACTAATATATAAATTTCTGATATTGATTATAATGTTAGTTTAATATTGTCATCAACTGATGGTAATGGCACACAGAGGGTTAGTTAACAAATAGTGACCTTAATCGGCGTGTGTATTAATGACACCCGTTTTGGAGCTTTGACTGACTCACTCCGTGGTATTATTTTACGGCTGACAAAGTAAACTTTTTCAGCTACTGGTGACCAGAGTGAGGGTTCCAACTTTCCACACAAAAGCATTCATAAAAAGTGTTACTCTTTATGTGATCAGCAGTAGAGGTGGCCGTGTGCTAAAAGTGTTGGCGGGACACGGGTTCGATAACCGAACATAGATACACTGTGTGAATACAATGTCCAGTCTGCCCTGCTGTGACAATGCTTTGTATGTTACTAAACATTGCACAAAGCCATACTTACCAACCGTCCTACTGTAAAGCATACTTACCCACAGTCCCAACTGTAATCCATACTTCCCTACAGTCCCGCCTTGTATGCGCCATACTTACCTACAGACCTGCTGTGACCATACTTACCTACAGTCCCACTGTGAGAACCATATTTTACCTACCGGTCCCACTGTAAAGCCATACTTACCTACAGTCCTACCTGTAAACCATACTTACCTCGGAACCATACTATAAATCGTTAATACCTACATCCCTAATGTAAACCATACTTTACCTACATCGGTAATGCAAACTACTTTTACCTATAGCCCTAGTGTAGACCATACTTACCTATAGCCCTAATGTAAACCATACCTACCTTCATCCCTTATGTAAACCATACCTACCTTCATCCCTGATGTAAACTATACTTACCTTCATTCGTCCTGATGTAAACTATACCTACCTTCATCCCTAATGTAAACCATACTTACCTTCATCCCTGATGTAAACTATACCTACCTTCATCCCTAATGTAAACTATACCTACCTTCATCCCTAATGTAAACTATACCTACCTTCATCCCTAATGTAAACCTTACCTACCTTCATCCCTAATGTAAACCTTACCTATCTTCATCCCTAATGTAAACCTTACCTATCTTCATCCCTGATGTAAACTATACTTACCTTCAACCCTGATGTAAACCATACTTACCTTCAACCCTAATGTAAACCATACTTACCTTCATACCTGATGTGGGGCGGTGGGGTAGCCTAGTGGTTAAAGCGTTCGCTCGTCACGCCGAAAACCCGGGTTCGATTCCCCACGTGGGTACAATGTGTTAAGCCCATTTCTGGTGTCCCCCGCCGTGATATTGCTGGAATATTGCTAAAAGCGGCGTAAAACTAAACTCACTCACTCATACCTGATGTAAACTATACCTACCTTCATCCCTGATGTAAACTATACCTACCTTCATCCCTAATGTAAACCTTACCTACCTTCATCCCTAATGTAAACCATACTTACCTTCATCCCTGATGTAAACCATACTTACCTTCAACCCTAATGTAAACCATACTTACCTTCATACCTGATGTAAACTATGCTTACCTTCATATCTGATGAGGGGCGGCGGGGTAGCCTAGTGGTTAAAGCGTTGGCTCGTCACGCCGAAGACCCGGGTTCGATTCCCCACATGGGCACAATGTGTTAAGCCCATTTCTGGTGTCCCCCGCCGTGATATTGCTGGAATATTGCTAAAAGCGGCGTAAAACTAACCTCAGTCAGTCAGTCATATCTGATGTAAACCATAATTACCTACATCGCTAATGCAAACCACCTTTACCTATAGCCCTAGTGTAGACCATACTTACTTACATCCCTTATGTAAACCATACTTACCTTCATGCCTAGTGTAAACCATACTTATCTTTATGCCTAGTGTAAACCATACGTACCTACAACTCTCGTGTAAACCATACTTACCTACAGCCCTAATGTAAACTGATATCACTGGCCTATTTTGGCAAATATTTTAGTCAGCAAATGAAACTCTCAGTTGATCATTCGAATGTTTTCTAAAATGTTGTACAGGATTACCTTTACCATGCTGTTGTGTTTCCTGGTTGTAGATTGAGGTCCGACGAGAACTGAGGTACACACGGCACTCAGAGGTTGAAGTATTTTACAGCAATGTAAGCAGATGGCTACGTCGTGAATCGTTATTTGATATAGCTGGAAGAGTTTTTGAGTTAGCGTACACACGCCTGGAAACATACAGGAAAGACTTTTAATCAATCAAAAGTATAAAGGAATTTTGAAAAAAACGTAATATGACAAGGTAAACCATTAAACATATACTCACTGCTATCGAAACGGGAAAGGTGGGTTTTGAAAGATGTCGTTAATGACATATGTTTTCATTCAGTGGCCTCTGCTTAAATTTATATGTTGGCAATATGAACATTTTATGGCAGCAAGAACATTGCTATAGTATTTAAGTGGAACACATGGGAAAACAATCAGCGTGTCCGTCCGCTTTCATTTAATCTCCGGATCTTTGGTGAACTGGTACCTTTTCATTTTGGACACATTAGTTTGTTTTCACTGATGTTAGGTATCTAATGGCAGTAAACTAAACTTTAATAAATCCGGAACTGCACCTAGCGAGCTTTGTTTGTTGGTTTGTTGTTTAACGCTGCATTCAGCAATAGGAAAGAATGCATTATACCGGATACCGGAAGGAAGGTTTCTTAGGATGCGCTAATAGTTGCGCATTAAAGCTCCTAGCAACGAGGAAACCTGTTTACGCAGCCATATTGGATACTTACGCGAAGCGGTGTTTTCGTTAAGAAGTTTTCAAGGGTGGTGTGTGTGTGTGTGTGTGTGTGTGTGTGTGTGCGTGCGCGCGCGTGTGTGTGTGTGCGCGTGTGTGTGTGTGTGTTTCTCCCCTATTAGAAGGTATTTATTATTCAATAAAAAAAATCGGCAAGTACTTACCATTACAACACAAAGTCATCCAAACTGTCGTTCTCATTTACATTTAGCGGTGCGAGGGGGCGTATCACTGACACAAGTTCTGAGTCTTTGGTATACTCTTGTTATTAAGTCCAAGAATGCTGCAAACTTATCCACTTACTCGGTCAGATATTTGCTTCGAATACAGAATTCCTAAAAAAAAAAGTGAGAGAGTGAGTTTGGTTTTATGCCGCTTTTAGCAATATTCCACCAATATCACGGCGGGGGACACCAGAAATGAGCTTCACACAATGTACCCATGTGGGGATTCGAACCCGGATCTTCGGCATGACACGCGAACGCTTTAACCACTAGGCTACCCCACCGCCCCCCTCAAAATAAGAGGAGAAAAGTTCTCTCGTCGTACCTGTTTTAGGCAAGGATCGCTTTAACGCGCCCCAGGATGACTCTATCGTATTGATGTGGGCACCTGTCTCGGGATCTTTGAAGTTAATAGAATGATTAACAGTCAGGTGCGTGAAGTCTTCCTCCCGAAGACAAGTGTATGCTCGCCAGAAATCACTTATGACGGTTGTTCCAGGCCTTATATGTTTGAGAATTATAGGAATCAATGTTGCCGAGTCCCTCTTGTCCACACAAGCAAAAAAGCACTGTTCACTGTCCCTGTCAATTCCCCCAAATACCCACTGCCCTTCCACCCGTTTCCCCCGGTTGAACTTCCTTTTTCAAAATTTATATTCGTCAATTTCCACAATTCTCCCCACCCCACCAATCTGTTCACTGTCCTCGTCCGCACGTACAACACACTTCCCGACGAAAAGGGTACCAGTCAACAGTCATGTGACCTGATGATATGTCCAACCGTACAAAATCCTGTGGAAGCTTCCAAACCCAACAATAACTAAGAAGCAAACTTGTGCCAATCTCAAGTCTACTATTTTCAAACCAGGAGTTGAGGCGAACTGAAAACTTTTCTAGCACTTTTGTCCGTGCACAAATAAAACGTCCCAATCTGACACTTGCCTGGCACCCATGAAGAGCCACCTCCTCGTGGTGGGTGCTGGGTAACACTAAGCGCTCTTCAACACCCCGTTGTGGACCCGTTGAGGTCCACCAATCCGTTTGCCGTGGGTTGCGCCCCTTCGCGGTGGAGGACGGGATTCTGGTGGTTGAGGGCAATAGGATCCTGGAACCGTGTTCCTGTTGCCCAACACACCACTTTGGCCCTTACTTCACCTAGACGGGTGGTAGAACTGGCCCGGTTCTATCAATCGGCTGGTCACGCCAAGCCCTGTGCATGGTGAATCTATTATTTGCACATTTGCTTATTTTGGGCCTTCGTTATTTTTTTATCCTCAATGTTCAATTTATTATGTTAACTTGCCTAGAGTCCTATGCCAGAAGGCGGTGGCTCATGGGCCAATCTGGTGATAATGACCTCCAAATGATGTATGTCTCCAGTTTATTGTCATGGACCGAACCAACCTGACATTGAATTAGTAGATAAATGCAGCTATTTGTGTCGTTGTCTCTGGAGTATAACACCCCTGTATCCCTGGTGTCAGCATCTTGGATATCCGGTGCTCTTTGACACCGTCCTTGTTGACACTCCATGGTGGGTGGGGAGCAGGGGTGCTGAATACTTTTCCTTTCATGATGGCATCCCAACAAGCTGGTTCATCTCGATACGAGAAAAAGCGACAACTAGACGAACTCTATTGAAACAAATTCGCCAAACATTGATTCATGGGCTCGTTTCCTAGTAATTGAAGCTTCGGATTTTCTACCAATAAAACTGAACCCAATTGCCATATCCAAAGCTATCCTTGGGATTTGTGGTGAGGTTAAAAATGTCACCCGGCTCCATAGTGGTTCACTTCTGGTGAAGTGCGCACGGAATCAGCAATCTCTAAATCTGTTGTCTGTCAAAACATTTGCCAATGTGTAGGTTGCTGTGTCCGTGCACAGGACTCTCAATTCTTGCCGTGGCATTATACGAGACAGGGCTCACTGTCTCTCTGATATGTCCGAGGAGGACATAGCTGCAGAGCTTGAAGACCACGTTGTTACGGTGGTGAAGCGTTTTACGATAAAAAAAGAAGGGAAAATAATAAAAACCAACACTTATCTCTTGACTTTTGCCAGATCATCTCTTCCCCAGTCGATCAAGGCAGGTTACTTTAAAATCGGGGTGGATGTGTTTATCCCCAATCCACTCCGGTGTTACAAGTGTCAGCATTTTGGTCATGGGACCTACTCATGCCGTAATTCTGCAGTTTGTCACCGTTTTTCGGACAATCATGATGGTGCAGATTGTCAGAATGATTTCAAATGCGCTAACTGCAATGGCCTACACTCTGCTTCATCCAGGTCCTGCCCCGTGTATCAAAGGGAATCACAAATTATGAACAAATTATTGGACCTCTAGATATGAAGGGTACTCCGAACTCACAGGACAGACCAAGGAGCCTACCCAACTCACATTCTCGAGAGAGATCGCCAATTGAGCCACCATGACTCAGTTGGCCAATATAATTCAGTGGAATTGAAGAGGTTTGAAGACCAACTTTAATGAAATACAATTACTAATACAAGATATTCAACCGTCATCATTGTGTCTTCAGGAATCATATCTTAAAAATACTGATACCTTTAACTTAAGACAGTACAGTGATTATCATTTCTTTTCCCCTCCAGGGGATAAAGCTACTGGAGGCGCTTCTATTTTAGTGCGGCGAGATATAATACATAGCCCTGTCCCACTTAACACCAATCTTCAGACTGTAGCTGTTCGACTGACCTTACACGTTCCACTCACTCACTGTGCAGTTTCTATGTCCCTCCATCTTCTGATATCCGACTGTCGGATCTGCAAAATCTGCATGATAAGCTGCGAAAGCCATGTCTCATCATGGGCGAAGTGAACGGACACAACCCGCTTTGGGGTAGTGTCCATACTAATACTAAAGGTAAAATTATTGAGGACTTCATTTCCGATAATAATTTGTGTATTTTGAATGATGATTCAGCCACTAATCTTCATCCAGCTACGGGAACGTATTCTTCCCTGGATCTGTCTCTCGCTGACTCAAACTTGTATAATGAATTTGAATGGATGGTCCATGATGACCTATGTGGGAGTGACTACTTCCCTACCATTCTCAAAACAATCAGCCCTGGTGATGATCCACCTTTGTCAAGGAGAAATCTCGCCAGGGCTGATTAGTCATTATATGAGAATCTGTGTGTTGAACACTTGAAGCATGATCTTTTTAAAAAAGGCTGAAAAGTATTTTCGCAAACACCCTACTGTCCAAAATCTAGACAAAGTCAAAATTACTAATGCTAAGGCTAGACGTTCTTTTAAACAAAATAAGCGTCACCTACACCTATGTCAAAGGTGTGGAACATAATCCAAAGAATAAAGGGCAAAGGTTCCAAATCTACTGTTCATTATTTGAAGGACGGTGATAATTTATTGACTAATAAACTAATAAAACTGACATTGCAAATAAACTTGGTGAAACTCTTGCCAAGCATTCATCTTCATCTAATTATGTCCCTGAGTTTCAAAAGTATCAGAAACAACAGGAGAAGAAAAGAATCAATTTTAACTCAGACAATGGTGAAGATTATAACGAACTATTTCCGTTACATGAGCTCCATTCTGCCCTTGAGCAATCTCATGATACAGCAACAGGAGCTGCTAATATTCACTATTCACTAAACATTTGCCTGAATCATGTTTAGAAATCATTTTAGAAATATTTGATCAAATATGGACTTCAGGGAATTTCCCAACTTTGTGGCGTACTGCCGTTGTAGTCCCTATTCCAAAACCTGGCCGGGATCATACTGATCCGTCTAATTACAGACCAATCTCTTTAACGAGTTGTGTCTGTAAAACCGTGGAACGAATGGTAAACAATAGATTAACATGGTATCTTGAAACCAATAACCTTATAACCAATATTAAATGTGGTTTCAGGAAAAATCGTAGTACCATTGATCATTTGGTACGACTAGAATCCTTAGTTAAAAATGCAATAGTAAATAAACAACATGCTGTATCGATATTCTTTGATCTTGAGAAAGCGTACGATACAACCTGGAAGCATGGCATTTTGAAGGATTTACATGATTTGGGTTTGAGGGGTCGTTTACCTCTTTTCATTTCACAGTTTTTAACAGACACACAATTTCAAGTTCAAGTGGGTTCAACCATGTCTGACCATTATAATCAGGATCAGGGTGTCCCACAAGGCAGTATTTTGTCTGTCACATTGTTTAGCATTAAGGTCAACAGTTTATCCCAGGTTTTAAACGATTCAATCGATGGATCACTATTTGTGGATGATTTTAAAAAATATGCATACTATTGAACGGCAATTGCAGTTATGTTTAAATAAACTAAATAAATGGTGTCTTGAAAACAGCTTAAAATTTTCTACATTAAAAACTAATTGTCTGCACTTTTGTAGAAAATATACGCCGCATAAGGACCCAGAACTATCTTTAAATGGCACTCCCATCAAAGTTGTAAAGGAGGCAAAATTCGTGGGTCTATTTTTTTATTCTCATTTAACCGTCTTGCCACACATTAAATCCCTTAAAGCTAAATGCCTGAAGGCACTAGATTTGTTAAAGGTTGTTTCAAATTCTAAGTGGGGAGGGGATCAAACTACCCTCCTTCACTTATACAGATCATTGGTTCGATCTAAACTTGATTATGGCTCAGTCGTATATGGTGGAGCCTGCAGAAGCAACTTAAAACTACTTGATTCTGTCCACCACCAAGGTCTGAGACTTTGTCTTGGGTCATTCAGAACATCTCCTGTTGACAGTCTCTATGTTCAGGCAGATGAGCCTTCTCTTACCCAACGCCGTATAAAATTATCTTTACAATATATGACCAAACTATATTCTAACGAGTTTAACCCTGCTTTTAATTGTGTCTTTAATCCTCTCTATGAGGATTTGTACAACAAAACGTCTTCTCTTATTCTGCCTCTTGGGCTAAGAATTCAACCATTCATTTCTGCTGCCGGCATTGAGCTGGGCAATATAGCTCCCTCCTGTCTTCTTTCTTCTCCTCCTTGGCAATTAGTGAGACCACAAGTTGACCTCACCCTGACAAAGTTTAAAAAAGCCGAAACTATATAAACAAGAAAATATTCAATTAAAAATTAAATATAATACATATAAATCCTTATTTACTGATGGGTTCAAGGATGGTGGCGCGGTGGCATGTGCCACTGTCATTGGATCTCGAACCATATCTTCTCGACTACCAAATAACAGCTCTATTTTCACAGCAGAAGCTAACGCCATATTGACAGCTCTTCAATATATTAATAAACACCGTAAATTATGAACAATACATAATGTTTTCCGATTCTCTTTCGTGTCTTCAGGCTATTAAAAATCTTTCTTGTAAACATTATTGAATTGTATAATGATCTTGCTACTGGCCAATGCGACATCGCCTTTTGTTGGTTACCCAACCACGTTGGCATTTCTGGGAACACAATGGCCGATCTTGCTGCTAAGGCAGCACTCAACAAATCGGTGACACCACTTCTGATCCCATACTCTGATTACAAAGCTTCTATTTGATCTTATATCCGTGATCTGATGCAAAAGAAGAGGGACACCCAAGTAGGTATCAATAAATTACACGCAATCAAACCAACTATCGGTTACACCTACTTGGGTTGTCAGTCCAGATTTGAAGAGGCCATCATACGACGATGTGGTATTGGCCACACAAGATATACTAATGAGTACCTATTAAAAGGTGAGGATCCTCCGTTTTGTATCCCTTGTGATGAAAGAATCACGATCAAGCATGTACTGCTTCACTGTGTTGAATATTCCATCACAAGGGATATCTATTTCAAATCACAAACTATGAAGGATCTTTTTAGTAATATAAGTTCTCATTTAATAATTGCATTTTTAAAAGAATTAGATTTGTTAACCGATTTGTAAATAGATACATATTTTATTATTGGTAGTTTAGATTAGTAACTGAGAATGTTAGTGGCTGTACCCTCAAAGGGGGTTGAAGTAGCGTAAAATTATGTCCTTCTGAGAGGGTACGTAAGTCCCAAAACATTCAAAGGAAATTTAAATTTACCAGCTGTTTTAAATGTAGTATTTTTGTTATTTTAAATTTCGGCTTAGTCTTCCTCCATCGCCAGCGGCTGAAGGGATGATATAAATCCAGCTAGGGTCCATGCAGGTAGCAAAAGTAATGTAAGTCCCCATGGTCCCTAGTTTGGTGATCAACCTCCAGTTGTTGGCGATCTATAGCCAGTTTTTATATTGTATTGTCCAAATAGTGCTATTAGTTTTTAACTTTCAACACTAGTTTTAGTTGTAATTGTGATATTCTAGTTGTTTTTCTGTCCTTTGAAGGTTTTTCTAATATACACATATTACATTTCAATGACCAATATGTACTCGTCACGATATGGCCGAAATATTGCTGATGTGACGTTAAATATTAACTCATTCACTCACTCACTCATATTTGCCGCACTTTTTACCCTCCCAATTTCCAATTAATTCCTTTTCTTCTCAAAAAACGAAACAATTCTTCCTTGTCCTCACTCAACCGATAAACATCCCAAAGTCGCATTTTAAAGCAAGCACAAAGTACTAGAAGTTGTACAATGACCAAATAAGGTGGTTACTATGTAGTAATGGACCAATCAGAAACCACTTACCTGTAGAACGTTCCCACACTTAACTTTTCCGCTTCCCAGAAGGCATAGCGCATGTTATTTTCTATTAATTATTTCGTGTTATGCTTTTCACGTATTACGCTCATATTTTAATTCGTAGTCTAGGTTCCCTAAACCGGAAGTGGGTCAATGAATTCAAATTTGCGAGGTTATTTTCATATTAGTTATATATTTTTTCACCTTTTCATGCTCGCGCGCGGTTTTCAATATAAGAAGCACCAAGTGACCTAATTAAATATGGCAAGCAGGTATCCGGTATAATACATGTGTACCAGCTAAATGGCACTGGTATGTAAACAATACGAGTCTGGGCAAGACAATCCAGTGATCTAAAACATGAGCATCGATCTACGCAAGTGGGGTACGATGACATGTGTCAACCAAGTCAGCGAGCCTGACCTGACACAAAAGAAGGTACGATGACATGTGTCAACCAAGTCAGCGAGCCTGACCTGACACCCCCCCCCCACCGACCCCCGTCTAACTCGGATCTTCACTGGTACACCTGGCCGGGCAAAAATGTCATCTGATGACTCCTGTTCAAACCTACATGACGTGATCTTCACAAAATCAATTACATGATCCTTAAAACGTACATTATACAGCTGGAATATTGCTGAGGACGACGAGGCTGCTCAACACGATGAAAGTTTTGATCGACCTTGAAATCATGCTTGCGCGAAACGCACAAATCTGACGATTAATCTTGCAAGGGGATTACTTTATCCGATTTCTGAAAAGGTTATCTTGTATTACTGTTCTTTGCAAGGAAATAAACAACCTCCTTTTCAAATGTATTGCTTCGTTTATACGTGAGTGAATGTGGTTTTACACCGCTCTTAGTGATTTAGTAGTAGTATCACGGCGAGAGACAACGGAAGTTAGTTTCACATATTTATCACATTTGAGGAATCGAACCCATTGGGTCAAGCGGACGCTTTGTCCACTAGGCTACCTCACTGCAACCTTTATATGTGACACTTGGGTTCAGTTTCGTCTCAGACTCCAGTGTACATTCAATGACATGAGTGATTGAGTTAATATTTAGCGTCACATCAGCAATATTTCAGCCATATCGTCACGAAAACAATTTAATTGATATCAATATAAAAATCAATAAATTAAGAACGTAAAAACTTGTCATCGAAGGACAGTTAAAATACTAGAGTATCGCAGATATAATTTTAAAAGTAGTACCCGATCGTAAAATCAAATCACTATAGACAGTACAGTACAAAATAAAAACGGGCTATGAATCACCAACAACTGAAGGTAGATGATCACCATACTAGGGTCCATGGGGACTTACAGTACTTCTGCTACCTGCATGCACCCTAGCTGGATTAACACCATCTCTTCAGCCGTTGGTGATTGTGTTTGAGTCATTATTGAATATAACAAATATTCTACGATTAAAAGTTTGGTAAAGCTAAATTGATCTTGAAGTTTTTGGTCTTACATACCCTCTCAGGAAGACAATAAGTTTATACTACTTCAACCCCCTTTGAGGGGACCCGTGAAGATCCGGGGTAGAATAGGTCTTCAGTAACCCATTCTTGTCATAAAAGGCGACTATGCTTGTCGTAAAAGGCGACTAACGGGATCGGGTGGTCAGATCTGAAGCTGGTTTTATAGTGCTAGCCCACTGAGATACTATGCCGCAGTGAAGCATGAATACCCCACTCAGACACATTATACTAACTCCGAGCCGACCAGTCCTTGATGTACCCATTAATGCCGAGCGCCAGGCAGGGACCAACAAGTACCATATTTTAACGTCTTTTGGTATAATGCGGCCGGGGATCGAACCCGCGACCTTCTGCTCTCCGGGCGGACTCTCTAACCACTACACCACGGGGGCGGTCCTGTAACCCATGATGTCGTAAAAGGTGATTAACGGGATCGGGTGGTCACGGCATGTCATTATATCCAGGCATGTCATTATATCCAAATTTCACAGATTGATGTTTATCAATTACTGTCTGTTCTATTCCAGACACGCTTATGTACAGTGAGTGAGTTAAGATTTAAAGTCATATCGGCAATATTTCAGCCATATCGTGACTAAAACTAGTTCTAAATTCATAATATACTAGGCACATAAAGAAACTGTGCATACACAAATTTAAAATCTAAATTTATCAAACCTGTGTAGACATATAAGGATTTAAACTCAGAGGTTAGTGACATGTATCCAACATGCATGCACGTGTCACGTTCCGTGACGTCAGTGGGTTCGTCCTTGAGACGTGCAATACGTTGTTGCATGTGCATTCCGGGAAAGAGAAACAGAGCAAATGAATGCCACACAATACTGTCACTTTGGAATGCTCAACACCTGCCTTTGCGATCTTTCACATATTCAACGGCTATTGAAACGCATAGCATGCCAAGGCTCACGTCTGCACAACGTCATGAGGCCATTGGGGTGGTCCGTGGGGGAATGTCTCAAGGACAAGTGGCTGCACATTTCCACTGCCACCGGAACACCATTTCTGCACTGGTGAGACGCTACCAGAACACAAATGACGTCATCGATCGGCCACGTTCTGGACGTCCACGTGTAACAACGCCAAGACAGGACAGATGGATAAAGGTGACCCATCTTCACCACAGGTTTCAGACTGCAGTGATGACTGCCCGAACCATCCCAGGACTTCGCCGTATCCACCCCAACACAGTTCGACAACGTATACGTCATCAAGGGATCAGACCACGACGTCCCGCCATACGACCTATCCTGACACAACGTCATCGACAAGCTCGCCGAATGTGGTGCCGAAATCATTTTCGCAGACCCTTGTTTTGGTGGAGAAATGTTGTTTTTAACTGATGAGTCCAGATTTAACATTTCCCATCGTGATGGACGTCAACGTGCCTATAGACGCGTTGGAGAACATTATGCACAGGCATGTGTCTTGGAGAGGAATCGCTTTGGTGGTGGTTCCGTGATGATTTGGGGTGTAATCACAGCACGCCAAAGAACTCCTTTGGTGATTGTTCAGGGCAACTTAACTGGTGTGGGCTACAGGGATCAGATTCTTCGACCTGTGGCAATTCCTTTTCTGCAACGTTATGGCCCTGGGTTAACATTCCAACAGGACAATGCCCACCCTCATACGGCAAGGGTTGCTATGGATTTCTTGCAACACCGCAACGTTGACTTACTGCCTTGGCCTGCAAATTCACCGGATCTCTCCCCGATAGAGCATGTTTGGGACGAGATGGATCGACGTCTACACCGTCTTCCTCATCCGCCAGATAACGTCCTTGACCTTGCAACAGAACTTGAGAGAATCTGGCGTGACATCCCACAAGCCTTCCTTGCACGTTTGATAGGCTCTATGCGTCGTCGATGTACTGCTGTTCTCAATGCCGATGGTGGACATTCCCATTATGGTCTCATGATCCCTCCATTAAAGTTTATATGTACCTTTGACATTGTTCTCGTACTTATCAACTGGGATAATATTTTGACAATGCACAGTTTCTTTATGTGGCTAGTATACATACATATAATATATAAAATCCTGTCAACGAAGGACAGTAAAAGCACTAGATTATCACAGATTGTGTTAAAACTAGCTAGCATATATCTTTAAAGTAGAAAATTATTTCTGGACAATACAATGTAAAAATGGGCTATAGATCGATTATGTACAGATCACCGTTGCCACCATTGCTAAATGTGGTGTAAAACAACAATGCGCATGCTATCAGTGAGTGAGTTTAGTTTTACGCCGCACTCAGCATTATTCTAGATATATATGATGGTGGCCTGTAAATAATCAGTCTGGAGTCTGGACCAGACAATCCAGTGATCAAAAGCAACATCGATCTCCGCGATTGGGATACGATTACATGTGTCAACCAAGTCAAGGACCCTGATCCTGTGATCCCGTAAGTCGCCACTTACGACAAGCATGGGTTGCTGAAGATCAGTTCTAACTCGGATATTCCTGGGTCAGTGCATGCTCCGAATCCACCTCCCTCCCCTCATCCACGTCCTCTTAGCCAATGTATTTTGTGGCGTTTGTTCAATGGCTCCAAACACAATTATTCACAAGGTAAATCAAATAGATCAACTGAAGAAATACGTTGAAGTTGAAGCCTTGAATTTGTCAAAAATATACAGTTTTCCCTGAAATCATTGAAATAATCTTTGTTTCCTAATATTGATAATAGAATTTTAAAATAGGCGTTACATTGTGTAGTAAGGTATTCAGAATGGGAGTCAACTCTTGTAGGCTTAAGAATTAACCTTACTACACATCCCCTAGTGTAGCAGTTGGCTTCCTTTGTTGACATGACAGATTTGATAGCAGAAGAGAAATATAAGCTCGTTATAGATGATTTTGAGTGAGTGAGTGAGTGAGTGAGTTATTATTTAACGTCACATCGGCAATATTTCAGCCATATCGTGACGAGAACATTTGACATTGTAATAGAATATATATAGTTATTAGAAAAACCTGCCGACGAAGGACAGTAAAAATACTAGATAATCACAGATATCAATATAAAACTAGCGAACAAAGCTAAAATATTCCAATTAAAGAAGACAATACAATGTAAATATGGGCTATAGATCGCCAACAACTGAAGGTAGATCACCATACTAGGAACCATGGGGACGTACATTACTTTTGCTACCTGCATTGACCCTAGTTGGATAGATGATTTTGAAAGGGGTGTGACTAATGCAAAAGATTTAACTGGTAGACATTACATTCCTCTCTCAGCAGTATACAGAACTATTCAGTAAGGAGTTGGGATTGAGCAAAAGACAGGGGCAGGGAGGCCAGGAAAGTTCAGCACTACGGATCGCCTGTGACTTGGTCACGTTGTGAATAGGGGAAAATTGAAAGGCGTTGAGAATATCAGAAATGTTATTAATAGAGAAAGTCCTCAGGAAAGTAATGAAACCCTTAGACAAGAATTACAATGACTTAACTTGGAGAAAAAGTGCGGAATTCCATCAACATTGATGGAAGATGCTCAAAAAGAAAGACCTTTACACTTGTGACGGGCTCACAAAAAACAAGATTGTGATAATGTTTTGCTTTCTAATGAAAGTTCTGTCTGGCTTTTTACTCTGTGAAAATTTGGACAAAAGATACCCTGAAACCTATCTACCAATGCCCAAAACATAACCCGAAATTTCACATGTGGCGCGGGATATCATCTCGCGAAGTGATGCCATTGTGTATTTTCACTGGAAATTTGATGAAGGAATGATATGTTGACATCTTAAATGACCACCTCCGCCCAACAGCCCGGACACTGTATGATGATAATTGGATTTTCCACCATGATAACAAGCCAAAACACACTGCGGGCTACACAAAACAGTGGTTGTCGGACGAAACTGTTCAAGTTTTAGACTGGCCCAGCTACAGCCCAGATCTCAACCCTATTGAGAATGTGTTGGGACTACTGAAAGACAATAATATTCAGAATATGAATGAAGAGTGAGTGAGTTAAAATTTAAAGTCACTTTGGCAATATTACAGCCATATCATGACTAAAACAAGTTACAGATTAATATATATTAAAGGTAAATTATAAAAACAGGTCAACTAAGGACAGTAAACAACTAGATTATCACAGGTAGAAATTTAAAACTAGTGAGTGAGTTATTATTTAACGTCACATCGGCAATATCTCAGCCATATCGTGACGAGAACACTTGACATTGAAATAGCATATATATAGAGATTATAAAACCTGCCGACGAAGGACAGTAAAACAACTAGAGTATCACAGATATATATGTAAAACTAGTAATTGAATCTAAAACATTTTAACTATAGGTGACAACACAATATAAAAATGGGCTATAGATCGCCAACAACTGAAGGAAGATCACCATACTAGGAGCCATGGGGACTTACATTACTTTTCCTACCTGCATGGACCCTATTTGGATTTACACCAGCCCTTCAGCCGCTGGCGATTATAAGAAATGGTAGCCAAAATTAAAATAACAAGAATACTACGTTGAAAAATCCTGGTAAGTTAAATTGACTTTCAAAGTTTTGGGACTTACGTTCCCTGTCAGGGGGACAATAATTTTACGATACTTCAACCCCCCTTGAGGGTACAGCCACTAACAATCTAAGTTACTAATCAAACTACCAATCATTAAAACACATCTATCTACAGAACATATTTATCAAAATTCATTTATTAAATCATTTATTTTAAAAAAGCAAGAAGTAAATGAAGATGAACAGTATTAAAAAGATCATTAACGCTTTTAACATTGAAATATTTATCCCTTATGATGGAGAATTCAACACAGTCAAGCAGGAGATGCTTGACTGTGACTCTCTCATCACAAGGGATACAAAACGGAGGATCTTCACCTTTTAACAAGTATTTGTGAGTGTACCTTGTATGGCCAATGCGACATCGTCGCATGATGACCTCTTCAAATCTGGACTGACAACCCTAGTAGGTGTAACCAATATAGGGTTTTATTTCATGTAATTTATTAATACCTACCTGGGTGTCCCACTTCTTCTGCATTAGATCGCGGATGTAAGTTCTAATGCTAGCTTTGTAATCACAGTATGGAATAAGAAGTGGTGTCACAGATTTGTTGAGTGCTGCTTTAGCAGCAAGATCAGCCAGTGTATTCCCAGAAATGCCAACGTGGCTGGGTAACCAACAAAAGACGATGTCGCATTGGCCAGCAGCAAGATCATTATATAATTCAATAATTTCTAATAAAAGTGGATGTTTACAAGAAATATTTTTAATAGCCTGAAGGCAAGAAAGAGAGTCAGAAAAGATGATACATTGGTTATGTTTAGGGTGTCTTTGAATATATTTAAAAGCTGTTAATATGGCGTTTGCTTCGGCTGTAAAAATAGAGCTGTTATCCGGTATTCTAGAAGATATTGTTCTGGATCCAATGACAGTGGCACAAGCAACTGCGCCACCAGCCTTGGACCCATCTGTAAATAAGGATTTGTATGTATTATATTTACTTTTTAATTGATTATATTCTTGTTTATATTGTAATTCATTAGTTTCTGATTTTTTAAATGCTGTTTATGTTAGGTCAACTTGGGGCCTAACCAACTGCCAATGAGGAGAAGAAAGAAGACGGGAAGCTATATTTACCAGCTCAATGCCAGCAGCTGAATTGAACGGTTTAATTCTTAAACCAATAGGTGGGACAAGAGAAGGCTTTTTGTTGTACAAATCCTCATAAAGAGGAGTAAAGACACAGTTAAATGCAGGGTTAGAATAAAGTTTTGTTATATACTGCAAGGACAATTTTATATTGCGTTGTGTAAGAGATGGTTCATCTGCCTCGACGTAGAAGCTGTCAACAGGAGGAGTCCTAAAGGATCCAAGACAAAGTCTCAGACCTTGGTGATGGACAGAATCTAATAGTTTTAAGTTGCTTTTGCAGGCTCCACCATATACGATGGAGCCATAAACAGGTTTCGAGCGGACCAATCATCGATATAGATGTAAGAGAGTGGCTTGATCCCCTTCCCACTTAAAATTTGAAACAACTTTCAACAAGTCAAGTGCCTTCAGGCATTTAGTTTTAAGGGATTTAATATGCGGCAGAAACGTTAAATGAGAGTCAAAGATTAAACCCAAGAACTTGGCCTCCTTAACAACTTTGATGGGAGTGCCAATGAGAAACATTTCCGGGTCCTTATGCTGTTTATATTTTCTACAAAAATGTATACAATTAGTTTTGGCTTTAGAAAATTTAAAACCGTTTTCAAGACAACATTTATGAATTTCATTTAAACACAGCTGCAGTTGCCGTTCAATAGTATGCATATTCTTACCGCGACAAGATATATTAATCATCCACAAAAAGTGATCCATCAATTGAATCGTTTAAAACCTTTGATAAACTGTTGATCTTAATGCTAAATAAAGTGACAGACAAAATACTGCCTTGTGGGACACCCTGATCCTGATTGTAATGATCAGACAGGGTAGAACCCTTACGGACTTGAAATTGTCTGTCATTTAAAAAGTTGGCTATAAATTGAGGCAAGCGGCCTCGCAATCCAAACCCATTTAAATCTTTTAAAATGCCATATTTCCACGTAGTGTGATATGCTTTTTCTAGATAAAAAAAAAAATAGACACAGCGTGTTGTTTATTAATTAGAGCGTTTTTAACAAATGATTCTAAACGCACCAAGTGATCGACAGTACTTCTGTTTTTACGGAAACCACATTGTATATCTGTTATTAGGTTATTGGTTTCCAAGTACCAAACAAGTCGATTATTTATCATGCGTTCCATGGTCTTGCAAACACAGCTAGTTAGTGAAATTGGCCTATAATTGGAAGGATCAGTATGATCACTTCCAGGTTTAGGGATGGGCACAATTATAGCATCACGCCACGACGAAGGAAATTGTCCAGATGTCCAAATGTCATCAAAAAATAGATAAGAGCGTCTCTAAACATGATTCAGGTAAGTGTTTCAGGAGTCGATAATGTATACCATCAGCTTTTGAAGCAGTATCGTGAGCTTGGTCAAGAGCAGTATGAAGCTCATGTATCGAAAATGTTTCATTGTAGTCTTCCCCATTGTCTGAATTGAAATTAATAGCTTTCTTTTCCTGTTGACTTTGATATTTCTTGAATTCAGGTACATAATTAGAAGAGGAAGAATGTTTGGCCAAAGTTTCTCCAAGTTTGTTTGCTATGTCAGATTTATCAGTTAATAAGTCATCTCCATCTTTGAGATGCTTAATGCTAGATTTAGAGCCCTTACCTTTTATTTTCTGGATCATGTTCGAAACCTTTGATATCGGCGTGCGCGAATTGATGTTTGAGACATAGTTTCGCCAAGATTGGCGTTTACTTTGTTTAAAAGTACGCCGTGCTTTGGCGTTTAAAATTCTAAATTTGTTTAAATTGTGGACCATAGGATGGCGACGGAAATAATGTTCAGCTTTCTTCCGTGCCTTGCGAGCTTGTTTGCATTCCGTGCCTTGCGAGCTTGTTTGCATTCAGCGTTAAACCATGGTTTACGTACATGAGGAACTGCAGAGGATTTGGGGATACACTTGTCAGCTATGTGTCTGAGCTCATCTGAAAAACATGTATTGGCATCAGGAAGATCATGAAAAAGTTCAGGTTTGAGTTTGTCAACACGGAAAGTTTAATATAAAGGCCAGTTAGCCTTCTTAAAGTTCCATCTTGATGATGGAGGAACATCAGATGGATTCACAGGTTTTAGTATTGTTGGGAAATGGTCACTTCCACACAGGTCGTCGTGGACTGACCACTCAAATTCACTCAATAAGTCTTAGTCTGTAATTGATAAATCAAGGGCTGAATAAGTTCCTGTGCCAGGATGTAAATATGTGTTAGAACCGTCATTATATATGCATAAATCATTATCTAAACAAAAGTCTTCTAATAGTTTACCTTTAGCATTAGTAGTTGTACCACCCCAGAGCGGGTTGTGACCATTTAAATCTCCCATAATGATACAAGGTTTCGGGAGTTGGTCATATAAGTTTTGAAGGTCAGTCTTCTGAAGAGTTGAAGACGGTGAGATGTACACAGAGCATAATGTGAACGCAACATGTAACGTCAGTCGTACGGCAACCGCCTGGAGACCAGTATTAAGTATAACAGGGCTATGGATAACATTTTGTTTGATAAGGATCGAAGATCCTCCAGTTGCCCGATCACCTGGAGGTGAAAAGGAATGGTATGCATTGAAATGGCGTAAATTAAATGTATCCGTCTGTTTTAAATATGTCTCCTGGAGACAAATGGCTGATGGTGTGAAGTCCTGGACTAATAGCTGCAAATCATTGAAATTATTCGTTAGCCCTATGCAGTTCCACTATACAATATTATTAAAAGACATTATATTTGGGGGGGGATTTATTGGGGATCTACCCCGCACTTTTTTGGAGGGCGACAAGCTATGTGCCCTAGGATGGACGTTTTCACATACGTCCATGGCCTCAAGAGATCCATATTTGTTGCATAGCTGAATTCTATTTTCCGACCCTTTTGGGGCTCTGCCACTTTGTTTTCGATTCGGTTTAGTTTTG
The DNA here is from genome assembly GCF_003918875.1 of Haliotis rubra. Lineage (NCBI taxonomy): Eukaryota > Metazoa > Mollusca > Gastropoda > Lepetellida > Haliotidae > Haliotis > Haliotis rubra. Next base: position 22,697 of record NW_025767638.1, read on the forward strand.
CTTTTAACAAGGTCTTGAGTATCAGATGAAGACTGAGACTGTGAACGTGACTGAGAGCATGACTTATGCTCAGAAGATGACTCTGACTGCTTTTCGGACGTACATGGAAGTGATTCCGTAGTTTGGGATGATATAGCAGGATACAAAAGCTGTGGATTGTCGCCTTTGACCCAAGTGAAGTTTGTTTGACAGCTTGTGGATGCTGTATATACTTTAGGGCTTGATTCAGTTGATGTTTTGGCTATTGAAGAATAACTTTCTGTAAGGTCAGAGCTCTTTACAAGTTTTTTGGCTCAGAAAAACTGATGTTCTGGGTGAATTTGATCTTGTTGATCTGCATATGTTCTTTCCAAATCGGACACACTTTTGAGAAAGATGAATGTTCTCCTGAACAGTTAGTGCATTTTTTAAAGGTACTTGTACAATCTTCAGTTGTGTGTGTCTTCTCACCACAGTGAGCACACACAACGGACAATGTGCAAGTATTTACACCATGTCCATACTTCTGGCATTTAAAGCATCTCAGCGGATTAGGAATGTAGGTGTCAACTTTTATATTGCAATAACCTGCTTTCAGTGATTTGGGAGCAGTTGGTGACGAAAAGGAAAACAGATAAGTATTGGTCTGAACAGTTTCATTGTCTTTACGGCTTGAAAAGCGTTTTACGTAGAGTACACATTGATCTTTCATTTCAGTCACGATGTCAAGTTCTGACATGTCAGAAAACAACCGATCATGAACTCTGATGATACCTTTGCTTGCGTGAAATGTCCTGTGAGCAGAGACAGCGACCGGAATGCCGACAAACGATTCCGTGTTCAATAGATTGGCTGATTGCTGCCGTTTCCCGCACTCAACCAGTAACGCACCTGAACGTAACCGTTTAATGTTCTTAACCTCGCCGGCGATACCTTGGATACCCTTGGAAACCGCGAAAGGGTTCAACTTTAATGGTGTTTTGTCAAGAGTTTCAATCACAAGAGAGCGTGACCAAAAGTCAATTGATTTGGACGGTCTAAGGTCATCATCATCAGGATCATTTTCAAGAGGACGTTTTGTTTTTTTGGTGGGGGTTTCGTAAGCCATGGTTAGTGTTTTTAAGATTCATCATCCGAACTCCCAACCCACCACGGAGTATCACAAGGACAATGCTATATACAAGTGGATCTCGGACTTGCAGCACCAAGGATACCCGGATGATATACTCAAGCAGAAAGATTAAACAAGTAATCAATCTACCAGATTGGCCCATGAGCCAACGCCAAGACCCTAGGCAATTTAAATAGTACATATTTCAAAATCAACTGATGTTTTATAAACGAAAATGAGTCAAGACCTAAAGTCAAAAATGCAGTACATAATATAATTATTGTGCAGATACAATTTAATGCACAGGGCTCGACATGACCGGCCGATAGGTAGAACCGGGCCCATTCTACCACCCGTCTAGGTGAAGTAAGGGGCGAAGTGGTGTGTTGGGCAAAGGAACACTGTTCCTGGAACCAGTGCCCTCAACCACCAGACTCCCGTCCTCCACCGACACAGGGGCGCAACCCACGGCCAACAGGTTGGTGGACCTAATATACCCCCGGGTCCACAACGGGGGGTCGAAGAGCGCTTAGCGTGACCCAGCACCCACCACGAGGAGGTGTCTCTTCACGGGTGCCTTTAAAACTAGTAACCAAATCTAAAACATTTAACTATACACGACAATGCATATAAAACCAGGCTACAGATTGCCAACAACTGAAAGTAGATCACCATACTAGGGACCATGGGGACTTACAGTACATTTGCTTCCTGCATGGGCCCTAGCTGGATTTACATCATCCCTTCAGCTGTTAGCAATTGAGACAAATCTAGCCAAATAGTGAAATTACACATATTCTACGATTAAAAAAGTGAGTTTTAATTTACTGCGAATGTTTTGGGGCTTACGTAGCCTCTCAGGAGGACAATAATTTTACAATACTTTAAACCCCCTCGAGGATACAGCCACTAACAATCTGAGTTACTAATTCAAACTTCCAATCTTAAAAGATTAAGCTATTTACAAATCATTTAACAAATCTAATTCCTTTAAAAACGCAATAATTAAATGAGAACTGATATCATTAAAAAGATCCGTCATAGTTCGTGATTTGAAATAGTTATCCCTTGTGATGGAATATTCAACACAGTCAAGCAATACTGTGATTCTTTCATCACAAGGGATGCAAAACGGAGGATCCTCACCTTTCAATAGGTATTCATGAGTATATCTTGTGTGGCCAATACGACATCGTCGTAAGATGACCTCTTCATTTCTGGACTGACAACCCAAGTAGGTGTAACCGATAGTTGGTTTGATTGCATGTAATTTGTTGATACCTTCTTGGGTGTCCCCACTTCTTCTGCATCAGATCACGGATGTAGGTTCTAATGCTAGATTTGTAATCAGAGTATGGAATAAGAAGTGGTGTCACAGATTTGCTGAGTGCTGCCTTGGCAGCAAGATCGGCCATTGTCTTCCCAGAAATGCCAACGAGGCTTGGTAACCAACAGAGGACGATGTCGCAATGGCCAGTAGCAAGATCATTATATAATTCAATAATTTCTATTAAAAGTGGATGTTTACAAGAAAGATTTTTAATAGCCTGAAGGCAAGAAAGAGATTCAGAAAAGATTATGTATTGTTTATTTTTAGGGTGTCTTTGAATATATTTAAGAGCTGTTAATATGGCGTTTGCTTCGGCTGTAAAAATAGAGCTATTATCTGGTATTCTAGAAGATATTGTTCTGGATCCAATGACAGTTGCACATGCCACCATCCTTGGACCCATCTGTAAATAAGGATTTGTAAGTATTATATTTACTTTTTTAATTGATTATATTCGTGTTTATATTGTAATTCATTAGTTTCTGATTTTTTTAATGTAGTTAATGTTAGTTCAACTGGTGGCCTAACCAATTGCCAAGGAGGAGAAGAAAGAAGTCGGGAAGGAGCTATATTTTCCAGCTCAATGCCGCCAGCAGCAATAAATGGCTTAATTCTGAGCCCAAGAGGCGGAACAAGAGAAGACTTTTGGTTATACAAATCCTCATAAAGAGGATAAAAGATACAGTGAAATGCAGGATAAGACTCGTTAGAATATAATTTGGTAATATATTGTAATGATACTTATATTAGGCGTTGGGTAAGAGATGGTTCATCTGCCTCGACGTAGAGACTGTCATCAGGAGATGTTCTGAATGACCCAAGACAAAGTCTCAGACCTTGGTGGTGGACAGAATCTAATACTTTTAGGTTGCTTTTGCAGGCTCCACCATATACGATGGAGCCATAATCAAGCTTAGAGCGGACCAGTGATCTATATAGGTGTTGGAGCTGTAAATCGAGTGCCTTCAGGCATTTATGTTTTAGGGATTTAATGTGTGGCAGGAATGTTAAATGGGAATCGAAAATAAGACCCAAGAATTTGGCCCCCTTAACAACTTTGATAGGGGTGCCATTTAAAAATAGTTCAGGGTCTTTATGCGGTTTGTATTTTCTACAAAAATGTATACAATTTGTTTTGGATTTAGAAAATTTAAAGCCGTTTTCAAGACAACATTTATTTATTTTGTTTAAACATAACTGCAGTTGCCGTTCAATAGTAAGCATATTTTTACCACGAGAAGAAATATTAAAATCATCCACAAATAATGATCCATCAATTGAATCATTTAAAACCTGGGATAAACTATTGATCTTGATGCTAAACAGTGTGACAGACAAAATACTGCCTTGAGGGACACCCTGATCCTGATTGTAATCATCAGACAGGGTTGAACCCACTCGGACTCGAAATTGCCTGTCTTTTAAAAACTGTGATATAAAAAGAGGCAAACGACCTCTCAAACCAAACTCATGTAAATCCTTTAAAGTACCATGCTTCCAGGTCGTATCATAAGCTTTCTCAAGATCAAAGAAAATTGATACAGCAATTTGTTTAGTTGCAATTGCATTTTTAACAAAGGTTTCTAAACGTACCAAATGATCAATGGTACTACGATTTTTCCTGAAACCACACTGAATATTTGTTATGAGGTTATTGGTTTCACGATACCAAGTTAATCTAATATTCACCACACGTTCCATGGTTTTACAGACACAGCTAGTTAGAGATATCGGTCTGTAATTAGACGGATCTGCATGATCCCTGCCAGGGTTTGGTATTGAGACTACAATGGCATTATGCCACGAAGGAGGAAATTCTCCAGACGTCCATATTTAGTCAAATATATCTAAAAGTGTCATCAGACATGGTTCAGGTAAGTGTTTCAGTAGATGGTAATGTGTATATTATCATCACCCGATGCAGTGTCATGAGCTGGCTCAACAGCAGTATGTAGCTCATGTAATGAAAACACTTCGTTATAATCTTCACCGTTATGTGTTCAAAATTAAGTTTTGTCTCTTCCTGTTGTTTCTGAAATCTCTGAAACTCAGGGACATAATTTGCCGATGATGAATTTTAGGCAAGAGTTTCGCCAATTTTATTTGCAATTTTAGACTTGTCAGCAGATTTTGAACCTTTGCCTTTTAATCTTTGAACCATGTTCCATACCTTAGACACTGGCGTGCGTGAATTAATTTTTGAGACATAATTTCTCCAAGATTGTCGTTTGTTTTGTTTAATGTTACGACGCGCCTTTGCATTGAGTATTTTAAATTTATTGAAGTTATGGACAGTTGGATGATGGCGGAAATAACGCTCCGCCTTTTTCCTCGCTTTTCTGGCTTGACTACAATCTGTATTAAACCATGGTTTTCGTACATGTGGAGTCGTAGAGGACTTTGGTATACACTCATCAGCTATTTGCTTTAAAACGTCAGCAAAAGTTTGAATGGGATCAGTTATATCACTGAAACATTCAGGTCGCAGTTTCGATTTACATATAGTTTGATATAAAGACCAGTAAACCTTCGAAAAGTTCCATCTTGTATACGATGTAGAATCAGATGGAGTTATTTCTGAAAGAATAGTTGGGAAGTGGTCACTTCCACAAAGGTCATTATGAACAGACCAATCAAATTCATTCAGGAGGTTAGAATCTGCAAGAGACAAATCCAGAGAAGAATAAGTGCCAGTTGCAGGATGTAGATAGGTGCTTGAATCATCATTAAATATGCACAGGTCATTATTGGAAATGAAATCTTCCAGTATTTTGCCTTTAGTATTAGTGTTAGTACTACCCCAGAGTGGGTTGTGACCGTTTAGGTCACCCATAATAACACATGGCTTTGGGAGTTGAACATAGAGTGAATGAAGATCAGTCCTTGGCAATTGGTGAGGCCAGACGTTGACTTAACATTAACCACATTTAAAAAATCCGATACTAATGATTTACAGTATAAACAATAATTTAGTCAATTAAGAAATAAATATAAAACATATAAATACTTATTTACAGATGAATCCAAGGATGGTGGCGCGATGGCTTGTGCCACTGTCATTGGATCCAGAACAATATCTTCTCGACTACCAAATAATAGCTCTATTTTTACAGCAGAAGCTAACGTCATATTAACAGCTCTTAAATATATTAATAAACACCGTAAATATAGACAATACATCATCTTTTCTGATTCTCTTTCGTGTCTTCAGGCTATTAAAAATATTTCTTGTAAACATCCACTTTTATTAGAAATTATTGAATTGTATAATGAGCTTGCTACTGGCCAATGCGACATCGTCTTTTGTTGGTTACCCAGCCACGTTGGCATTTCTGGGAATACACTGGCTGATCTTGCTGCTAAGGCAGAACTCAACAAATCTGTGACACCACTTCTTATTCCATACTCTGATTACAAAGCTAGCATTAGAACTTACATCCGTGATCTGATGCAGAAGAAGTGGGACACCCAGGTGGGTATTAATAAATTACATGAAATAAAACCCCATATTGGTTACACCTACTCCAGATTTGAAGAGGTCATCATGCGACGATGTCGCATTGGCCATACAAGATATGCTCTTGAGTTCCTATTAAAAGGTGAGGATCCTCCGTTTTGTATCCCTTGTGATGAAAGAATCACGGTCAAGCATGTCCTGCTTGACTGTGTTGAATATTCCATCACAAGGGATATCTATTTCAAATTACAAACTATGAAGGATCTATTTAGTAATATAAGTTCTAAGTTAATTATTGCCTTTTAAAAAAAAATAAACTTGATAACTGATTTGTAAATAGATACATATTTTATTATTGGTAGTTTAGATTAGTAACTCAGATTGTTAGTGGCTGTACCCTCAAAGGGGGTTGAAGGAGCGTAAAGTTATTGTCCTCCTGAGAGGGTACGTAAGTCCCAAAAGTTTCAAAGTTAAATTTTTGCTTACCAGATTTTTAAAAGTAGTATAGTTGTTCCTTTAAATTTCGTCTAAACTTGTCCTATAATCGCCAGCAGCTGAAGGGATGAATTAAATCCAACTAGGGTCTATGCAGGTTTCAAAGTCCCCATGGTCCCTAGTATGGTGATCTACCTTCAGTTGTTTGGCGATCTATAGCCAATTTTTACAGTGTATTGTCCAGAAATAATGTTCTACTTTTAAAGATATATGCTAGCTAGTTTTAACTCAATCTGTGATAATCTAGTGGTTTTACTTTCCTTCGTGGACAGGGTTTTATATATTATATGTATGTATTATAAATTTAGAACTAGTTTTAGTCACGATATGGCTGAAATATTGCCAATGTGACTTTAAATCTTAACTCACTCACTCACTCCAGTATGGTGATCGACGTTCAGTTCCTGACTATCTTTTGCCAAGTGTAGTGTCCTTAATAGGGTTCTATTTGTAAGATAACATGCTAGCTAGTTCTGTTTCCATCTGTAATATTCTAGCTTGTCTTACCGTCCTTTGCTGACAGCGTAAAGAGTACCGAGTACTTCGATATTGGTAACTACATGTTAATATTTTATACAGAAAGATAATTATTTTCCAAATTCATACCATACAACAATCGTCTAATCAGTTTAAACCCCATTATTGTCTTAGAGGTAAATATCACACTTGTGGTATTTATAACTGTGATTACTAACTGTGATTACTAACATATTATTCCTGTTTCACAGCGGGCGCTGCTTGCAACTTAATGAGCAATTTTGTTTAGCTTCACCTGAATTTCTTTGAGCGTTATTCTGCAACTGTACACCGTTTCAAACCAACCCGTAACTTGAGAATGCCCACCATTCATAATTATTTCATGTTTTGTTCCGACATCGTTTTTGATGGCACTAATTATTAACGAATCTGTGTAAATTATTCACTTGCTGAAAAACCAAGATAATATTAATGTGAAAAATGAATTTGACTTCTCGAATAAATCTATGACTAACTGCATTTGTATCCTTTACAGAAAGACGTGATCGCCATTCAGTGAGGAGAAGAGTCATGATAAATGTACTAAACATAGGTCAATAAGTACAGTAAAATATTAGCACGATGTTTAAGATACTTTTTCACAATTTAAAATGGAGGATATCTACCTTTTAATACATACTCATAAGTTTATCTTGTATGGCCACTGACAATCCAAGTAGGTGTAACCGATAGTTAGTTTTATTGGATGTAATTTGTTAAGAAATAATACCTATTTCGATGTCCCATTTTTTTGCGTTAGACCCGTGAAAATCCGGGTAAGACTTCGTCGTCAGCACGCTTATCGTAAGAGGCAACTAGGGGGGTGGGGTGATCTAGCTCGCTGACTTGGTTGATATATGTCAGTGTGAGAAATAGCCACTGGCCCGCGAGCCAGTGGCTAGGGAAATATACTTACACCCAATGAAAATGTAAGAACAACGTTTATGAAAGACAGGGAAACAGCTTCAGTACGAAATATTTCCTTGCATAACAAATAATGATTGTAACCAAATTTGAGCACGTGAGTGAGTGAGTTTAGTTTTACGCCGCACTCAGCAATATGCCAGCTATATGGCGGCGGTCTGTAAATAATTGTGTCTGGACCAGGCATTCCAGTGATCAACAGCATGATCCGCACAATTGGAAAACCGATGACATGATTATGTGAACCAAGCTGGCGAGGCTGACCACCCGATTCCGTTAGTCGCCTCCTATGAAAAGCATGGGTTACTGAAGATCAATTCTAACCCGGACCTTCACGGGTTTTGAGCACGTGAGATACGTGACGATGGCATTGCTGTGAGCAACATCAGAATGTCATGTGATCGCCATTTACATGAAGACATGTGTTAACAGCGAGGCACAGACTCAAAAGGCAATTTATGCAACTGGGATTTTCCCCAACTCCTATTGCAATGCTGGCTTGTTGAATGAATTGATGAGGTTACAATCTTAATGACAACATACAACTAAAATAGTCAGTAGTTTACGTTGTCTGTGATATATGACTGGTGCCTTTAGGAACGGTTATTCATAAGAACTGGTGAGTGAGTGAGTGAGTTAATATTTAACGTCACATCGGCAATATTTCAGCCATATCGTGACGAGAACATATTTGACATAATAACTAGTTCTTGTCGTGATAAGATTAAAATGTGCTGAGGCAGCATGAATAAACACTTATCCATTTAAATCAATCTTTGGATCAGATCCAAACGAAGAAGCAATCAGATCAGTGAGGATGACTGAGTTACAATTTTGCGTCACAAGGGCAATATTTCAACAATATCGTTCAATCTGTGATCAGATCCAAACTAAGAAACGATATGGGATTAGACAAGTCATGTTTCATATCTGGATCAGCTCGAAAATCATATATGAAAGAGCATGCTTAGGTATCTATCCATTCATGGGGGCATTTAGGACGTCACCCTACCGGGAACGCGGTGGGCGAGCTGCATAGACGCCAGGCTAGTGATGCAGCAACCTTATAAAAGATGCCAGGATCGACCCCACCTGTGACTGGGTGTTAAAAAAACCTGGAGTCGACTTTGTGTGCAGACGTTCAGTGTTGTCACACCCCCTAGTGTACAGTACACAACCCCGTGCACTTGAATGAGCCCACGCATCCGTTGGTAAATGACCAGATGGTGGCCACTTCAATTCGTGCCAACACCTGGTTATGGGTACAGCAGCGTGCAGTAAACTTGGGCAAAGTACAGTGACAATTTTTTCAAGCTCATTCAGCTGTGAATAGGTATCTTTCCAGGATGGAAAAGCCACATTTACTTGGTGGGCCTAATGGTTGCAAGAGTTGTATGATCCCCAAGGAGCTGAGATTGAAAAAAATACGATGTGCCGTTGAGATTGACATTTAGTGATCGATGGGAACACAATACGCCGAGCTGGATATTGGCTCTATACAGATATTAGTATGTATGCATGTATGAGAGCCCATATGTCGAAGAACATATACAATGTCTAAAAATGAGAAGAGATATACACACACTCCAATATAATGCATCTAACCCATCTTACAATTACTGTATTTATAGTCTAGCTTACCAAAAGTTTCTATGATAGCAAACTAAAGTATCATTTTGTTATTTTACAATTGATAGAACTAAAAAATGCTTTAACAATACTGTATTGTATGGATAGTATTCCAGACATTTGAATAAGTCAGTGTGGTTTTACACCGATTGTACTGATAATCCAGCAATATCATGGCGGGGAAAGCAGAAATTGGCTTACAAAGGGAATCAAACCCAGGTCTTTGGCGTGACGAGTGACGGCTTCAACCATTTGGCTACCATATTGCCCTAAAAGTGTAAGATAACTTTCAATCCTATAAAGTGTACACACAAATGGATCTAAAGATGGTGAAAAAATATCAGTCGCAGCTGTTGCCGTTTCTGGTGGCAGTTTTTGTTAAGTTAAGGCAAATGTGTTACCCTTTCAGTATGTAAATATTTCAAATGAGAGCAATTTCATCATGTACTCAGAAAACCCATAAACATCGACATCCCTTTTAGGCTTCAATATTAAGTCACCATCTGGTCTGGTACAATTAACATGTTTTGTTAGCTTCCAAGGCACTCTGTAGGTTTTGTGGAGCTACAACTGCATTTCAAAAAGCATTTTCTAACACTAAACCCATTCCCTGCTTCAGACAAATTTTCATTTAACTCATGTGATTTTATCAAATGATAATTTCACACTAATCAGAACCAAACACACGCCGCATCAATTATGAAATGCTGTACGGATACAAGTAGCAATCATGAAATCAATACTGACACTTCATAGCAATTGGCTGAGTATGGAGGGTGTGACGAAGGAGTGAATTGACATCTACTGAATAGTTAGATACTGATGTTACCTGCACGGAGGAAGATGTGTTGTACACTGAATCGTCTAAACATGTTACCAGTTGACTCTGTATGTCTAATTCTACTTATGTTTGCAAGTCATCTCCACGGAGAAGTAATTGGACACATACATACGCACTTCGGCAGCCGTGTCAAAGCAAGCGCAAATCAAAACATTAACTTCATTGAGGTCTCAACGTTTTCGAGATTGAAAAGCTTCGCGCAATGTGCAAGTTATTTCAAGCCTCAACATCTGGTCTTCTTTGACGGGAAGATTGAGAGAGCCTATGACCCCAGGCGGCAGCAGCAGCGTGAGAAGTACCGACTGAAATGTGGTATGTTATGACATCATCCTTGGTTTATAAAGTGCCCATTTATCACGCAGATTATTTAGTCAAACATGTGTATAATATACAACAGATGAAAGTGAGTTATATCCAAGATTGCAAAGAGAAATCTTGCTACAATTCCTGTAAGTGGATGGGTATGTTTTTCAACGCTTTCAGCAATATTCCGGGATTATCAAGGCAGTGACACAAGACATGTTCTGAACACATTCCAGTGGGCACACTGGGTCTTCGGTGCGACCAACAAATGCCTCAACCACTCTGCTTCCCTGTCACCCGCACGTGCCATGAAATAAAAGACCAAGCCTTCCAAACTTACTTGAGTTGAATTAACAGCTAAAAAACTGTCATGCACTTTAGTTCCATGAAAAGGGCTCTACCAATGTTATCTTTGCTTTGAAATACCATCTTTCCAGAAAGTTATTTGTCCAAGGGATTGATGTAGTATGAGATATAAGATACAGAGTGAAAGCATTCATTGCAAGTTCCGTTGTAATTATCAATTATCCTAGACACATGAAGCGATAAAATCGTACAGGTCCAAATACAATATATAGCTGTCAAATATTGAATTAGACGAACTGTATTCAAACCGCGTGGGGACCTGGGGTAAAATGTGTCCCAGGCGCTCCACTGCTGGTTTGATGAGGCGACCAAGTTGGGCATCCTGTTTTCCGTGGGTTCCACCCTTGTGTCTGTGGAGAACCTGTCGCTAATTCCAGGAATAGCATTCCTTTGCCCAATACTCCACATCAAATCTACAAGATGGGGGTTGTAGAATGGGCCTGGGCCTATTAATCGGTAGGTCATGTGTGCCTGTTCTTTTAAGTTGTGAAGTACCAAGTTTTCAAGTTGATGTTGATTATTTGGAGATTTTGAAAAATATTACTTTCCGTGTTTCCATGGCAACAGCTTTGTCTTATCTTCTCTTAGGCATATAGAAGTTGGAGCAGTAAGGAAGGATCAACAACTTAACTTGTTTATTACGTCCCTAGTATGGTGATCTACCTTCAGTTGTTGGCAAAATATAGCCTGTTTTTATATTGTATTGTCATCAATAGTTAAACCGTTTTAGATCTAATTACTAGTTTTAAATTGGAATCTGTGACAATCTAGTTATTTTACTGTCCTTCGTTGACAGGTTTTTACAATTTACCATTAATTACTATGTATAAAATTAATTGTCCTCGTCACAATATGGCTGAAATATTGCCGATGTGACGATATATTTTAACTCACTCACTCACTTGTTTATTACAGTGAGAGCGACCTTTCGGTTATAAGTTCTACACCGTTTTCAAGCATTCATTGTGTCGGGTCTAACCCTGTTTCCTGGCATGCATTGCCTGATAGCGGTGTTAGAACCTCAACAAAACGTCGTTTTCACTGTAACAAAGAAGTTGTTGATCCATAAATAGTTATCCTTCCATAGCTTTGTCCTATGCTGGATATGGTTGGTGGCGCTCGTTTCCGGTGTAGATCTGCAATATCACTTCACCTAATCTGGCACATGGATGACATATTCAACATAACGACTCGACGCGCATCTCGCTTCCCAAACAAACAATGTCTAAAGCTGCCCCACAATTCCATGAAGTTATATCATTAACTATTTCTTAACGACTCTTTGTTTGAGTCTTTGTTACCTGGGTACAGTTGAGTGTTATTTACGGCTTAGTTTGTGAGATAATACACACGGTAATATTAATACCCGTACAACAATGTCTCGCAGAACAGGAAATACAATTGAAATGTGATAGTCATACAGACTACTAGTGTTTTAGTATCAATTACACCTATTTCTTTTGGCATTTCTGGGAACACAATGACACAATCGACAAATCTGTGACACCACTTCTTATTCCATACTCTGATTAAAAAGCTGTCATCAGATCTTATATCCATGATCTGATGCAGAGTGGGATACTCAAGTAGGTATCAATAAATTACATGAAATAAAACCCTAAGTTGGTTACACCTACTTGGGGTGTCAGTCCTGATTTGAAGAGGCCATTACACGACATCGTCGTATTGGCCACAGCAGATATACACATGAATATTTATTTAAAGGCGATGATCCACTGTTTTGTATCCCTTGAGATGTCCTGCTTGACTGTGTTGAGTTTTCCATCACAAGGGATAACTATTTCAATGTAAAACAATGAAGGATCTTTTCAATCATGCTGCTCCTTATTTAATCCTTGGATTTTTATAAGAAATTAAATTAATTGATAGATTTTGATATTGTGTGAATAGTTGTAGATAGTTAATTTTTAATATTAGTAGAGTTTTAATATTAGTAGAGTTTAAGTTGGAAACTTGGATGGTCAGAGGCTGTATCCTCTGACGGGGTTAAATCATTGTAAAATTATTGTCCTCCTGAGAGGATACGTAAGTCCCCAAACGTTCCAAGTCAGTTTTGACCAAGAACATTTTAATCGTAGAATATTTGTTCTTATTAAATAATGGCTAAATGTCACTACAAACACCAGTGGCTGAAGGGATGGTGTAAATCCAGCTGGGATCCATGCAAGTAGCAAAGGCACTGTAAGTCCCCAGAGTTCATAGTATGGTGATCTGATTGATAGGTGATCTATAGCCTGTTTTTATTTTGTAATGTCCTGAATAGTATATACTTTTAAGTCACATGCTAGTTTTAAATCTCTCGTTGTGATATTCTAGTTCTTTTACTGTCCTTCGCAGACATATTTTAAGATCTAACATTATACATTATTTAAATATGACGATATGTCTGAAATATTGCCAAAGTGACTATAAAGTTTAACTCACTCACTCACCTGTTTGTTGTACTATGTTTGTTAGCACTTGTTTGTCTAAATGGATTTGCTGAAGGGAAAATATGTATTTTTTGACGGTGCATAATAATGAAGGAAATCGCATGCATTATACATGGAGAGTTTGTTTGCATCCGTAGAATTTGGGTATGGAGGTAACGGACACTGGATTCAGATAGCCAAACAATTTTATATTTTGATATGCTTTGAGACTACACAAGAGTTGCTTAACCAGTATAATTCAGTATTTGTGACTAAAAGTGGATGTTTACAAGACTCATATTGAATTTCTGGAAAATTGCCGATTCGATGCGACCACCAAAGTTTCACTGTTCTGGAAAGGGAAATGATTTTCCGTGTTCTATCAAATATATTTTGCTTGTTCAACATACAGCAATTGTGAAATCTTTTATCGATTTCTTTCTCAGCTTCCGTGTCAGCCAAAGCCGTAACTGACAACACCAAGCGCAAGCTGAGCGAAGAAACCCAACAAGGTGAGACTTCTCGGCAATAGAGCGTAAACATCTGATTTCATATATAGTCACTTTACAAGGTCAAGACCATGACATAATTGTCTAACTGACAAACGAAATGTGAAATACGAAACATTATTTTAATGGCATATACCATTTGCTTTGAGGGAGTGAGTGAGTTAAAAGTTTACATCACATCGTCAATGTTTCGGCCATATATAGTGACGAGAAACATTTGGTTTAACTGTCCGAAATATCTGTCGCAAAGGACAGTAAGGCATTAGCAAGTTATCACGATTTGAATCTAAAAACTAACCATTTCAATTGATAAAAGACTTTATTCAACATAAAGATCAATATTACATGTAATACCCAAAAAATACGAGCTATATACCACCAGTCACCAAAGCTAGACCACTTACTGGGGATCATGGGGACTTACAGTACTTTGGCTTCCTGCATGAACCCAAGCAGGATTTCATTTGCTTTGAACTGAATTTGCAGATCTAAGAAAAGATGAAGTTTTCATGTTATAAAGAAGGACAACATGTTTATAGGATGTAATACTCAAAATACTCACGCCCAAATGTATCTGTGTATGATGATAACAGATCTGTGATCGGCGTAAAGTGGGCTCGGACCTTTGGCAATACAATAAGAATTGCTTTAGGCTTTGAGTGAACATATCACCTGTCCTGCTAGTATGTTAAACACGTTAGACATACCTGACACATCTTTTATAGACCTGGGAATTTTTCTGACATATAAGTATCGTTAAGTTATTGTCCATCCTGAGAGGATAGGTAAGTCCAAAAACTTTCAAATCCAGCTAGAGTCCATGCAGGTAGCAAAAGTACTGTAAGTCCCCATGGTCCCTAGCATGATGATATACCTTCAGTTGTTGGCAAACTATAGTCCATTTTTATATTGTATTGTTCTATTTAATAACAATTCGTGAGTCCAAAAACTTTCAATGTTAAATTTAAACATACCAGATTTTTAAAAGGTTAATTTTTTTTATTTTAAACTGTTGGCTAAACTTTTCCTACAATCGCCAGCGACTGAAGTGAAGGGGTAAATCCAACTAGGGTCCATGCAGGTAGCAAAGGTACTGTAAGTCCCCATGGTCCCTCGTATGGTGATCTGCCTTCAGTTGTTGGCGATCTATAGCCTCTTTCTATTTTGTATTGACCAAATAGTGCTATCACTTTTAACTTTGCACACTAGTTTTAGTTGTAATTGTGATATTCTAGTTGTTTTACTGTCCTTCGTCGACAGGTTTTTATAATATACATATATTCCATTTCAATGTCAAATGTGTTCTCGTCGTCACTCACTCACTCACTCACTATTTAATAACAGCAGTTTCTGAGAGCATTCTAGTTTTTACTTTAATATATGTGATATACTAGTAGTTTAACTGTTCTTCGACAACAGACTTTTAATTTCTAATTGTCTTGATCCATAATATAACAATCAATTGTTCCCGTCACGATATGGCTGAAATATTGCCAATGTGACGATGAAAGTTAACTCACTCACTCAAAGCTAAATTTAAACTTACCAGATTTTTAAAACGTGGTATTTTTATTCTTTTAAAGTTTGGCTAAATATTTCCTACAATTGCCAGCGGCTGACTGGACGGTGTTAATCAAACTAGGGTCCATGCAGGTAGCAAAAGTCCTGTAAGTCCCCATGGTCCCTAGTATGGTGATCTACCTTCAGTTGTTGGCGATGTATAGCCTGTTTTTATATTGTATCGGCCTCTATAGTTAAAGTATTGTAGATTTAATTACTAATTTTAAATATATAGCTGTCATATTCTAGTTGGTTTTACTGTCCTTTTTCGACAGATATTCTAAATTGATTACGTTGTTTACATCGCTCTATGACTGTAATTTTGCCGATGCAATGTAAAATGTTAACTCAATCACTCTGCCATATAACGTTAAGAGTGATTTCAGGGGCCACACGGGTAAAGCCTGCTGGATGCCAAATTAATTTACACACGGATTCGGAAATCTGCTTCACAACTGTTCAACAACTAACAAATATAAGAACGGCATAAAGGTGTGGCATTCGTTTTGCATTTTTACGTTCCCACAAGCCTTATGAACTGGGATATAACTCGGCCACACTTAAAACTTATCCATGAGGCGTGGTAGGAATCTGCTGTAGATAACAATTATGTTTTCATTAAATTTGACGCACGAGAAATAGAAACTATTAAAAAATAAATATCCGCATTTAAATCGATTTCATTTTGGTATTATAGCAAATTATGAGAAATATTGAAACTCATCTAACATGGTTGGCCTCATCTAACATGTACACAAGTCCTTAGAAGCCCAAATTCACTTCATTTTGTAGGTATATTTAGATTGTTATGGACCTTTATTAAAGAGTATAAATAAGTCTTAAGGTCAAATGCAATGATATTTGACACCATACTGTTTGACGTCAAGGCTTGTTTTATGTCTTTGCTGACGTTTTAGAAAAGATTAGTGTGTTCATTACTCTATTGAATTCTAATTGAATATTTAATATATGTTTAACCATTTTTTAAAGGTAATATAGGCAGTAGAACAGAAAAGCTAAAGAAAGATCGTTTTTCCTAAGCCAGTTTATGTGAATTTACAATTTTAATATTTTCACACCAGAAGAGCTATGAACGTATTGCAAGTTATACTGACCTTTCATCTTCTTGCTCTTGTCTTAAATGTATAAAATGTGGTACACCCCACAAATGTTATCAAATTCCTTTGTAAATAATGTCATCACAGGGAGTAAATTATGAGAGGTACATAAATGTTGTAGCCTATGTCTAGGTGAGTGAGTGAGTTCTGTTTTACGCCGCACTCAGCAATATTCCAGCTATAAGGCGGCGGTCCCTATGTCTAGGTAAGGTATTGAGCATGGTTGATGAACATAAAGCAGTTTACTGCATGAACAAAACGTGTGTACTTCTGATCAACCGTTTGCAAAATGACGTGTCAACTGACGTTTGGTACACAGGATTTGGGGTGATACATGTGAGATGTACGTTATTAGACAAATTATGCGGATTTGTTTTCTTTTAATGTTTTCCATTGTAACAGAGAAATCGTCAGTTTGATTTGTGAGTTTTAACGCCGCATTCAGCAATAGTCCAGCTATATGGCGGCGGTCAGAAAATAATCGAGTCTGGACTAATATGCCAAACCTATCTGTACTTAGATGAGGGGAGGTGAAATTGGGTTTTACGTCGTGCTTGAGAATATGTCGCTCATATGACGAAGTGTGTATGTGTATGTGCGGCTGCTTGTACTAGCCCTGACTGAAGCTGGTTTTATAGTGCTAGCCCACTGAGGTACCATGCCACAGTGAAGCATGAATACCCCACGCAGACACATTATACTGACTCCGAGCCGACCAGTCCTTGTTGTACCCATTAATGCCGAGCGCCAGGCAGGGACCAACAAGTACCATATTTTAACGTCTTTTGGTATGACGCGGTCGGGGATCGAACCCGCGACCTTCCGCTCTCCGGGCGGATGCTCGACCACTACACCACGGAGGCGGTCTATCTGTACTTAGAGGCAAAAGTCAGTGTGGTGACTGTTCTACATTGTTTTGGGGAACTCGGCCGTACATGTAGCTCCATTTCATCCCAGATGTGTTCAGTGGGTGAGAGAGTTCAGATTATAAGTCACATTATTATCAGTCGCAATATTTCAACCATATCGTTACTAAAACAAGTTCGAAATTTATGCTAAAATAATATCAATTACAAAACCCTGTCAGCGAAGGACACCATACTAGGGAACATGGGCACTTACAGTGCATTTGCTACCTGCATGGACCCTAGTTGGATTTACACCATCCCTTCAGCCGCTTGCGATTGTAGGAAATATTTAGCCAAACTTTAAAAGAATAAAAATTCCACGTTTTAAAAATCTGTACCAGAATTACAAACATGGCTGGGTAACAAATATAGGACGATGTCGCATTATCCTGTAGCAATGCGTTCTTACAAATTAAAATTCATTTATTAATGACAGTATAAGTTCAAAATTTATCAATAAAATCAAGTTCTTTGAAAATAGAATTGAATGGGGATTAACTTTAAAAGATTCGTGACCGTTTTGACATTGACATATTAATGCCTTGTAATGGAAGAGACAAACCATAAGATCGCTTTTTGTCTTGGTTAGTTTTTGTAACAGATTTAACTTGGCTAGCATACCAAATGTCATGCTTCAGGGGACGGCTATAAAAAGATACAAGCTCAACGCTGTCAAAAGAAACAACTGAATACAGAAGATTATATAGCGCACGTCTCGTCATCTCACGAAGGTAAATGTTGCTTCCACAATAATGTAAGTTGAAGCCTCGGGTGTATTCTCATACAATATTTCTAAGCTCTGATATATAACTGTGTGGACAACTAATTGATTATTTAATTATATACTGAGGGAAACAAATAAGGGAACGCCACTTCATGGTAGTGTTCCTTTATGTAGTCTCAGATTTCCTCCCACAGTGCTATTCAAAGCTGGTGAAGAAAACTGGAAAATAAAAAAGGAACGCTTAAATTTTCCTGTTCCCTTATTTGTGTCTCTTAGTATATATAATGACGTTCACATTTTATTTGAAAGGGATTACGTATGTTGATATGAAGAATATGAAAGCAGTCCATCATTTTATCATTAAAAAGAACATGGTGTTTCCGAGTAAAAAACAACTAAGATGTACCATTTCACTTTGGGTGATGAAGACATTCATTGTTGCCGATTTTATGAATATATGACATCACAAGTCCAAATGCTTGAGCTTGGGGCACTGGCTCGGTTCCCGTGGCTTCAGTAACCCATGCTAGTCGTAAGAGGCGACTAACGGGATCGGGTGGTCAGGCTCGGTGGCTTGGTTGACACATGTCATCGGTTCCCAATTGCACAGGTCGATGATAATGTTGTTGATCACTGGATTGTCTGGTCCAGACTCGATTATTTACAGACCGCCGCCATATAGCTTGAATGCCTCATAAAACTAAACTCACTCACTCACTCACAGACTCGGACAATCCTTCCAACGCGAGGGAATTAATCAACTTCTTGTCACGCTTGTGGAAATATGTGCTACATATGTTATGATTACACAATGCCATTTAGAAAGTGGTCAAATGTAAGACGTTATATTTGGGATTACACTTTCTTAGTAGGAGCGATGCCAATTTACATTTATCAGAGGGGTACACAAAGTCTCCAGTCTAAACTACCAGTTGTCCGACTTCCTTTTTTGGTGGCTGAACAGGTTAGGCGGCTGACTTTGTGTGCTGGCGATTTGGTGCCTGATTCTGAGGGCGTGGGTTCGAATCCCGGATGCGACTCAACCCAACAAGAGTGATGGAATGTGTTCTTCTCTGGGAAAGTGTAAACCCAAACATATCATATCCGACAATTATTTTAGACTGTATAGATACTGCACTGATAGGTCAAACATTTTTCTATGCAACACATAATTTAGATTGATTGATGTTTTGATTCATTCTTGCTTAACATCGCACTCAGCAACATTCAAGCTATATGGCGGCGGTCTGTAAACAAACCAGTGTGGACCAGACAATCCAGTGATCAGCATCACGAGCAACAATCTACGCAGTTGGGATACGATGATATGTGGCAACCAAGTCAGCAAGCCTGACCACCCGATCCCGTTAGTTGCCTCTTACGACAAGCATGGGTTGCTGAGAACCAATTCTCACATATTTTAGACTGTAAAAGTCAAGCATACTGTAATGTTCCTACCTTAATCGACTTTTCACATGTTCATAGCCATAAGATTCACAGAGCCTACCAAACGATCTTACATGTAAGTTGCCATTTTTATTAAACGAGTTATTGATTTGTTATCAAACTCGCTTTCGCTCGTTTGATACTAAATCTTTAACGAGTATTCTGTTTATTACTCTCCAATATAAATATTAATAGAAACTGCCTACAGTGTGATGACTCTCAGCTTTCCGCGAGTTTACCCCCTAGATGCAACAGGGACATGTGTGTCCTCCCTCTGCAACCCTCAATTTGAAGTCCCTAGTATGGTGATCTACCTTCAGTTGTTGGCGATTTATAGCCTATTTTTATATTGTGTTGTCCCCTATAGTTAGAATGTTTTACATTTACTTACTAGTTTTACATGTATATCTGTGATATTCTAGTTGTTTTACTGTCCTTCGATGACAGGTTTTTACATTATACATTCTCAACTGTTCTCGCCACGATATGTATTTTGCACACATTTGATTTTCTTGTGTTATAGATATGTCTTATATTGGTCTTGGCTATAAATGATTGTTGAAAACACAAAATTACTGATTTATTAACTTGCCAGAAGGCGGTGGCTATGGGCCAATCCGGTAGGTCATGTCTTTTCAATATTTTCCTGGTTGAGTATACCCTCCTGGTATCCCTGGTGTCGTCTGTTGGAGACCCACAGACATGACTGTGACATCGTCCTTGTTGACACTCCATGGTGGGTGGGGAGCTAGGAGTGTGAATCATATATATTTCTACCATGGCACCCCCACTTAAAAACGTTCCCACGACTCTGATGATTCGTTCTCGTCGGAAGATGAGGCTCCCGTAACTCTCATCAACAATGAAAATTGGCCACGTTTCGTTGTCATGACAGCACCTGATGGTGGTACTCTAAGGCTAAACCCCTTTGCTGTAGCTAAGGGTATTGGAGGTTTTGCCGGTGAGGTAAAAGAAATGAAGAAACTGCGATCTGGTTCTCTGCTTATTGAGTGTAGGAAACATATCTAATCATAAATCCTGCTCTGAACCAAATCTCTAGCCAATATTCCTGTTGAGGTTTCCCCTCACAGATCATTAAATAGTTCTAAAGGGACCGTCCGTGACATTGGACGTTGCCTTTCTGATATGACAGAAACTGACATTGTTAAAGAATTGTGCTCCCAAGGAGTTACTAGTGTAAAACGTTTCACATTAAAAAAAAATGATCAAATCACAAACACCAACACCTGTCTGTTTACTTTTTGCCTCCCCATACATCCAAAATCACTAAAAGCTGGGTACTGCAACTTGAGGGTTGATACATTTATCCCTAATTCCTTGAGATGCTACAGGTGTCAAAGATGTGGCCACGGTTCTAAATCGTGGCATAATCAAGCTGCTTGTCATCGGTGTGCAGGATCATGTGAAAACGCTAACCTGTGTGATAATCCTCCCGTATGTGTCAATTGTTCTGGTTGTCATCCCTCCTCCTCTAAGGAATGCCCTACCTGGAAGCTTCAATCTAAGATATTGCGGATGAAGCATGAACACAACATTACCTGCACAAGAACAGTCAGGACCGTCATACTCTGCTGCTGTTTCTGCTTCTCTTCCGGTCACCAAACCTCAACCTATTTCATGCAATTCAGTAGGATATCAAACCGATTACACGTGGGCAACGACTTCTGCACCTACATTGCTATCTGTCGAAATCCAGGCGAAGCCACCCCGAAAGACCAACAGTGCACAAACGACATCTGACATACAGTCGTCCAACCCAGGGTATCGTCTGAGAAGGATCCATCTAAATCACAGGAACCATCATCACAAGTATCTCAATCAGAAACAACTGGCGAAAAAAAAGTTCAAAACGTGCAGTGAAACGTGTAAAACGAATCAGAGTGATAGAACCCCAAAAGGGACAAACAACCAGAATAAGTTGGGGTCTCTTGAGGACATGGATGTGTCCGACCATAGCCATGGTAGGACACATAGCTTGTCGCCCTCACGGAAGGTGAGGGGTAGATCATCCGTTCAGCCTCCGAAGAAAAGATATCTTTACCTATCATACAGTGGAATTGTAGAGGAATTAGGACTAATTTAAACGATTTACAGTTATTAGTCCAAGATTTAAAACCGTCAGCGTTTTGCCTTCAAGAAACGTATCTGAAACAGGCAGATCATTTTGAACTAGGTCGGTTTAATGCGTATCATTATTTCTCCCCTCCTGGTGATCGAGTTTCTGGTGGATCATCTATCCTGGTGAAGAACAACGTTATCCATAGCCCAGTTCCACTCAAAACAAATCTCCAAGTCGTTGCAGTTCGGCTTACAGTACAGGTTGCTTTTACTTTGTGCTCTTTGTACATCCCACCTCCGTCAGCTGTTCAACTTACTGATCTCCAGGCACCCGTGAAGAGCCACCTCCTCTTGGTGGGTGCTGGGTAACGCTAAGCGCTCTTCAACCCCCGTTGTGGACCCGGGGGTATATTTGGTCCACCAACCCGTTTGCCGTGGGTTGCACCCCTGTGTCGGTGGAGGAAGGGAGTCTGGTGGTTGAGGGCACTGGTTCCAGGAACAGTGTTCCTTTGTCCAACACACCACTTCGGCCCTGACTTCACCTAGACGGGTGGTAGAACTGGCCCGGTTCTATCAATCAGCTGGTCACGCCAAGCCCTGTGCATGGACTATATATATATTTATATATATATATATATGTATAAGTAATTGCACAAATTTGATTTGGAATTGTTTCAATTTTGGTCTTGGCCCTCTTTGTTCAATTGACACTTTTAGTTTTTGAAATATACTGTTATGAACTTTGCCTAGAGTCTTATGCCCAGAAGGCGGGGGCTCATGGGCCAATCTGGTGGAAGAATTATAATTTTAGTTTTTCTGCTGGAGTATATCATCCGAGTATCCTTGGTGCTGCAAGATGGAGACCCACTTATTTTTGGCATTGTCTTTATGATACTCCGTGGCGGGTGGGGATCTCGGATGATGAATCATTAAAACACTAACCATGGCTTACGAAACTCCCATAAAAAAACCCAAACGTCCTCTTGATACTGATCCTGATGATGATGACCATAGACAGCCCAAATCAATTGACTACTGGCCACGTTTCTTAGTGATGGAGACTCAAGATAACTCAAGATTGAAGTTGAATCCTTTTGCGGTACAAAAAGGCATACAAGGCATAACCGGAGATGTGAAAAACATGAAACTTTTGCGCTCAGGGTCATTGCTCATTGAGTGCAGTAAAAGGCAACAGGCAGCTAACCTAATGCTCCCAGATCAATAAAGGCGGGATACTGTAACATTACTGTTGACACCTACATACCAAATCGTCTGAGGTGTTTTAAATGCCAGACGTTTGGTCATGGTGTTCGTACTTGCACATTGTCTGCTGTGTGTGCTCACTGTGGTGAGAAGACACATACAACAGGAGACTGTGAGAGTACCTTTAAGAAATGTACCAACTGCACAGGCACTCACTCATCCTTTTCCAAAGATTGTCCAATCTGGAAACAGCATATGGAGATCAATAAGATCAAATTTACTCAAAACATTAGTTTCTCTGATGCAATAAAGCTTGTCCTAAGATCTGAGATCAAGGAAACTTATGCTTCCATAGCAAAATCATCGTCTGATATAACTCCTACAGTAACCAAGTCCTCTGCAAGCTGTCAGACGATCTTGACATGGCTCAAAACAGAGTCTCCTGATATCTTATCACCTGCATTGTCTACACAAACTGTGGAACCACTAAGTCTTCCTGGCACGGCCCAAACCCAATGAGAACCATCTTCTGAACGTGTTACATCTTCTGAGGCATCTCAAATGACTCAATCTACCAGAAACGTTCAGCAAATCGTCAAAAGGAAAAACAAACCGAAGCCAGATTCTTGGACAAGACAAAGTGGCAGAGCCCCAAAAGGGTCAGATGATAAAATCAAATTATTTAACAAATACGGATCATTTGAGGACATGGACGTGTCTTTGATCTTGAGAAACCTTATGATACGACCTGGAAGCATGGCATTTTAAAGTATTTACATGATTTTGGTTTGAGGGGTCGTTTACCTCTTTTTATATCACAGTTTTTAAGAAACATGCAATTTCGAGTCCGAGTGGGTTCAACCCTGTCTGATCATTATAATCAGGATCAGGGTGTCCCACAAGGCAGTATTTTGTCTGTCACATTGTTTAGCATTAAGATCAACAATTTATCCAAGGTCTTAAACGATTCAATTGATGGATTACGTTTTGTGGATGATTTTAATATTTCTTGTCGTGGTACAAATTTGCACACTATTGAACGGCAATTGCAGTTGTGTTTAAATAAAATAAATAAATGGTGTCTTGAAAACTAATTGTCTACACTTTTGTAGAAATTATAAGCCGCATAAAGACCCAGAACTATCTTTAAATGGATCTTCCATCAAAGTTGTCAAGGAGGCCAAGTTCTTGGGTCTACTTTTCGACTCCCATTTAGCTTTTTTGACGCATATTAAATCCCTTAAAGCTAAATGCCGGAAGGCACTCGATTTGTTGAAAGTTGTTTCCAACTCAAAGTGGGGAGGGGATCAAGCTACCCTCCTCCACCTATATTGATCATTGGTCCGCTCGGAACTTGATTATGGCTCCATCGTATATGGTGGAGCCTGCAAAAGCAACCTAAAACTACTTGATTCTGTCCACAACCAAGGCCTAAGACTTTGTCTTGGGTCTTTAGAACCTCTCCTACTGATAGTCTCTATGTTGAAGCTGATGAGTCTTCTCTTACACAACGTCGTATAAAATTATCTTTACAATACATTACTAAACTATATTCTAGCGAGTCTAACCCTGCATTTAACTGTGTCTTTAATCCCCACTATGAGGATTTGTACAACAAAAAACCTTGTCTTGTTCCGCCTCTTCGGCACAGAATTAAGCCATTCATTTCTGCTGCCGGCATTGAGCTGGAAAATATAGCTCCTTCCCGTGTTCTTTCTTCTCCTCCTTCGCAACTGGTGAGGCCTGAAGTTGACCTAACTCTGACAAAGTTTAAGAAATCTGAAACTAATGAATTACAATATAAACAAGAATATAATCAACTAAGCAGTAAATATAATACATCAAAATCCTTATTTACAGATGGGTCCAAGGATGGTGGCGCGGTGGCATGTGCCACTGTCATTGGATCCAGAACAATATCTTCTCGACTACCAAATAACAGCTCTATTTCCACAGCAGAAGCTAACGCCATCTTAACAGCTCTTAAATATATTAATAAACACCGTAAATATAAACAATACATCATCTTTTCCGATTCTCTTTCGTGTCTTCAGGCTATTAAAAATCTTTCTTGTAAACATCCACTTTTATTAGAAATTATTGAATTGTACAATGAACTTGCTACTGGCCAATGCGATATCGTCTTTTGTTGGTTACCCAGCCACGTTGGCATTTCTGGGAACACAATGGCTGATCTTGCTGCTAAGGCAGCACTCAACAAATCCGTGACACCACTTCTTATTCCATACTCTGATTACAAAGCTAGCATTACAACTTGCGTCCGCGTTCTGATGCAGAAGAAGTGGGACACCCAAGTAGTTATTTATAAATTACATGAAATAAAATCCTATATTGGTTACACCTACTTGGGTTATCAGTCCAGATTTGAAGATGTCATCATGCGACGATCTCGTATTGGCCATACAAGGTACACTCACAAATATTTGTTAAAAGGTGAAAAACCTTTGTTTCGTATCCCTTGTGATGAGAGAGTCATAATCAAGCATCTCCTGCTTGACTTTGTTGAATTCTCCATCATAAGGGATAAATATTTCAATGTTAAAACTGTTAAGGATCTTTTTAATTCTGTTCATCTTCATTTAATTCTTGCTTTTTAAAAATTTTGATAAATATGTTCTGTAGATAGATGTGTTTTAATGATTGGTATTGTAGATTATCAGGTAAGATTGTTAGTGGCTGTATTCTCAAAGGGGGTTGAAGTAGCGTAAAATTATTGTCCTCCTGAGAGGGTACGTAAGTCCCAAAAACTTTCAAAGTAAAATGTTCACGTACTGTGTTTTTATACGTAGTATTCTTGTCATTTTAATTTGTGGCTAAATTTTCCTACAATCGCCAACAGCTGAAGGGATGGTGTAAATCCAGCTAGGGTCCATGCAGGTAGCAAAAGTAATGTAAGTCTCCATGGTTCCTAGTATGGTGATCGACCTTCAGTTGTTGGCGATCTTTTGCCCGTTTTTATATTGTGTTGTCCTCGTAAATAAAATAGTTTTAGACTCCATCTGTGATACTGTAGTTATTTTACAGTCCTTCGATGACTGATTATTTAGCAACTTTAATTTATTGTTTATGTAAAACATTTCCCGTCACTATATGGCTGAAATATTGCCGAGGTGACCTTACATTCTAACTCACTCTCTCACTCACTACTGATCTCCAAGCTCTCTATGATCAACTTCCTAAACCCTGTTTAATCATTGGAGATTTCAGATGACCACAACCCACTATGGGGTGGTACTAATACAAACATCACAGGCAAAATAATAGAGGATTTCATTTCAAATAATGACTATTGCATTTATAATGATGGCGCAAACACTTATTTACATCCGGGCACAGGAACTTATTCAGCTCTTGATTTGTCTATTACTGACTCCAACTTACTTAGTGAATGCGAATGGTCAGTCCATGATGACCTCTGTGGAAGTGACCGTTTCCCAACAATACTAAACCCCGTGCATCCATCTGATGTTCCTCCATAATCGACATGGAATTTTAAAAAGGCTAACTGGCCTTTATATGAAACTCTCTGTGATGAAAAACTAGAACCTGAACTTTTTAATGATATTCCTGATGCCATAAACTGTTTTTCAGATGAACAAAATAAAATAGCTGACGAGTGTATCCCGAAGTCCTATGCAATTCCAGACGTACGTAAAAACCATGGTTTAACGCTGATTGCAAACAGGCTAGGAAGGCATGGAAGAAAGCTGAGCATTATTTCTGTCGCCATCCCATGGTCCACAATTTAGACAAATTTTAAATTTTAAACTCTAAAGCATGACGTACTTTCAAGCAAAGCAAACGGGTATTCTCTTGGCGAAACTACGTATAAAAAATTAATTCACGCACACCTATATCAAAGGTGTGGAATATGATCCAGAAAATCAAAGGTAAGGGCTCTAAATCTAGCATTCACCATATGAAAGATGGGAACCAATTATTGACTAATAAATCAGATATTCCAAACAAACTTGGTGAGACTTTGCCCAAACATTCTTCCTCATCGACTTATGTACCTGAATTCCAAAAATATAAAAAAAACAGCAAGAAAAAAAACCTATTAATTTCAATTCAGATAATGGGGAAGATTACAACGAAACCTTTTCGATACATGAGTGAGTTAAAATAGTACAGCCATATTGTTTTCGATACATGAGCTTAATACTGCTCTTGACCAGGCTCATGATACTGCTTCAGGAGCTGATAACATACATTATCAACTCCTGAAGCACTTACCGGAATCATGTTTAGAGACGGTCTTACATATTTTTGAGGATATTTGGACATCTGGAAACTTTCCTTGATCGTGGTGTGATGCTATAACTGTTTCAATCACTAAACCTGGACGTGATCATACTGATCCTTCCAATTACAATGACCATTACAATCAGGATCAGGGTGTCCCGCAAGGCAGTATTTTGTCTGTCACGTTGTATAGTATCAAGATCAACAGTTTATCCAAGGTTTTAAATTATTCAATCGATGGATTACTTTTTGTGGATGATTTTAATATTTCTTGTCGTGGTAAAAATATGCATACTATTGAACGACAACTGCAGTTGTGTTTAAACAAAATAAAAAAATGGTGTCTTGAAAATGGCTTTAAATTTTCTAAATCCAAAACTAATTGTATACATTTTTGCCATAAATACAAACCGCATAAAGACCCTGAACTATCTCTAGATGGCATACCCATCAAAGTTGTGAAGGAGCCCAAGTTCTTGGGTAGTATTTTTGACTCACACTTAACGTTTCTACCACATATTAAATCCCTTAAAACTAAATGCCTGAAGGCACTTGACTTGTTGAAAGTCGTTTCCAATTCTTAGTGGGGAGGGGATCAAGCTACTCTCCTACATCTATATCGATCACTGGTACGTTCCAAACTTGATTATGGTTCCATCGTTTATGGTGGAGCCGGCACCCGTGAAGAGCCACCTCCTCGTGGTGGGTGCTGGGTAACGCTAAGAGCTCTTCAATGCCCCGTTGTGGACCCGGGGGTATATTTGGTCCACCAACCTGCTAGTCAATATTCAAACCACCAATATATACTCTCTCTAAAAAAAGAAACACACGTGTGAATTGTAATTTAACAACTAAAAAATATTTGTTTTGACAGCAAAGTATATTAAATGCAGGTTTAAACGCATACTCAGTCGCCAAAACAGATCACTTGATAAAAACCATGACCCTAAACACGTCATTTTCCGAAATTCATGGACCTTTCACGTGGACCCCAATTGGTGAAACTGAGTTGTGGTTTATAAAGAAATGACACAATGGTATATCTAGTTGCATGTTTTATCTTACACGGAGACTGTTGAAATGCCAAGATTGGGAGCTGCAGATCGAAATATTGCAATTGGCCGTCTAGAGGCTGGAGAGCCAGTCACATTCGTTGCACGTCACTTCCATGTCCACCATAGCACTATTTCACGACTTTGGGGTCTTTACCAACAACTTTGATCCACCCGGGACCATCCACAAAGTGGTAGGTCAAGGGTACTGTATGTAAGGCCAAGGGTATGTATGTATGTATGTATGTGTGTATGTATGTGTGTGTGTGTGTGTGTGTGTGTGTGTGTATGTGTGTGTGTGTGTATGTATGTATGTATGTATGTATGTATGTATGTATGTATGTATGTATGTATGTAGTGAGTGAGTGAGTGAGTGAGTGAGTTAAGTTTTATGCCGCACTCAGCAAAATTCCAGCTATATGGCGGCGTTCTGTAAATAATCGAGTCTCGAGCAGACAATCTAGTATGTATGTGTAGCTTATGAGCACTGTCTTCAGTGCTAACTATTACTTCATACTGTACCTTTTCTTCTTTCATTTTTGAGATCATATTCCCTGATATGACAGACTCTAAGAAGTTCCAGTAATCAGGATCTGAAATCTCCATTTTCGAAAGGTTTCTATCGACCTGGATCTTTCTCTTTTATATAAGAAAGGTCGTTATAACGAGAATTCAAAGTCATAATTACGAGATGAAAAGTCGTTATTACGAGATTTAAAAGTCGTTATAACGAGTTTTTAAAGTCGTTATTACGAGATTCAAAAGTCGTTTTAACGAGTTTTGAAAGTCGTTATTACGAGACTTAAAAGTCGTTTTATCGAGACTAAAGTCGTAATTACGAGATTAAAGTCGTTATTACGAGATTAAAGTCGTAATTACGAGATTTTTAATGTTTTTGTTTTTTGGGATGCGCAAATCATATCGTGTCGGGAACAGTTAATAAATTATAAAGATGAATACCTGTCGTAGATAAGACAGTAAAATTACTGGTAGAGCAGTGGCCTTTGGGGTAAAAGATCCAAACACCTCTACCAGAGGTACAGCAAGATGTATCTGGTACTGTTGGAAAGCTTGGATTCTCCAGCTATGTCCCCCTATCATCATACGTACATGACCTCTCTGTCGTCGTTTGACGTCATAGAGAAAACTTATTTTCTACCTTATTTTCAAGTTACTTTTAAGATTGAACGTATAACGTTATACATAATCACAGAAACGTATTTCATATATAGTTATGTCGTTCAGATATCAGGCTGTATGTTCTTCGCTCACACGTTCTTTAAGCATTATTCCAGCCATATAGTGACGAGAACAAGTTTGCATTAATAAACATTGTAAGTGCAGAGTAGATCCAGGACCAGGCAAGCGCACAACGTTCCCTTTGCAAACCTTATGCAAATGTACGCCTGAAAAAAACAACCTCGACATCCAGGGAGTTAAGTACAAGATGAATTTTCCTTGAATTTGATGAAACAATCCCAAATGATTTTTCTCTGTCACATCTACTTTTGGGTGATCTTCATGCATAATCAAGTTACCCGAAGGTTATATCTGGGATAGAAGTGGCAGCCAATGCTTGTTGTAAGAGTCGACCAAGGGGATTGGATGGTTAGGCTCTATTACATGGACGATGCATTTCCTCGCTCAGTTAATCAGTCCTCGTGATGTCAACCACTGGATTGTCAGGTACGAACTCATGTATCTGCTGTCATATAGCTTTGTAGCGTTGAACAACACCCACACTGATTCAGAGTGCCATAGCTCGTTTGGTCATTTGAACCGCTCGTCTAAGGGCATGATTCTTATCATGAGCTCTCCATGTTCTTGTTATGTCTGCCTATTCTCTTACCTTCATGTAAAATGCTTTAATTTCATTGGTCAATGACGCTTTTACAAGTTTCCATGTCATCCCTTCTCAGGAGGGTGACACTGGGGAAAAATATTACCCGCAGTCATAACAACACCTATTTGCCGAACTCTGTACTTAAGCTCCATACAGCGACACCGGCTTCGGTCGACGTAAATTCTAATACTATTGCGGATGTAAGTGATACACACAGAGTTTGTATGTAAATATTCAATACCTAACGTTCATCTATTGAAAAGGCGGGGGGAAAAACGCTTCGCCCCGCATTCTAATGAAGATATCCTCGAAAATACAGTGATTCCAGATAATACGAAGAAATCAAGCAACTAATCGGCTAAGAGCTTGAAGGAATACCGAATTTTGAGGATTTCGACGCAGTCGCATTAGCAGAGATGCTCTCATATTTTTACATGGACATTCGGATAAAAACTGGAGACCAGGACAAGACCTCGACCCTGGAGAATATGAGGCACAGTTTAAAGAGGTATCTGAAATCACCGCCACACTGCAAATATTTCGATAAAATTAAGGACCCAAGATTAAGTGACGCTAACGAGTCACTGAAGACGTCAATGTTGGAACTGAAAGCTGCCAGCAAGGGTGAAACATAACACAAGCAAGTGATGTCAGAATCTGACAGAGAGAAACTCAATTCCTCAATTCTTATGAACACCAACACACCCTATGGCCTCTCAAACAAGGTACAATATGACACAGGATTCTACTTTTTCCGTCGTGGTATGGAAACATAGAAAAAATGAAGAAATCTACCATCGCGATCATGACTGATCTTGAAACTGGACTTAAATTCATGCAGGTGAACTCAACAAGAATCACCGTGAACACAAGGAATCCTTTGGTGTTGTCAAAATGGAGCAGTCCTGTCACATCCCATGCTACCTACCTCAGTAAGCTTCATCCTGAGAGCGATAGACTGTGGCAATATCCAAGAGAGAGGTTCTGTGAAACCGATGTGTGGTACTCTCTCAAACCCATCGGGAAAAACAGTCTGGCGTTTTGTTGGTTTCCCCGGGATTACAATAATCACTGCATAAGGGCAACAGGGGCGACTATCTTCACCTGGGACAAGTCTGCAAGTGCACAGATCATGAGCGTCACTGCTCATAAAAGTTTATTTTTTATTTTTTTTAGAATGTTTTTATTGTTCCCAAGGTTACATCATTAGAGCACCAATTCACATTCTTGAGTTTGTTAGATAGAGTTCAAAAATACACAAAAATGCACATTTTCACATTAAAATAGCGAACTGAGATTATTTTCATTGTTAGGTTGGGAATATAGATCTGCATTTTGTGTCATGACTTTGGAGGCTATTATTTTTAATTGCAATGAACTTTTCCACATTGAAAGTGTCTTTCAAAACAATCAGGAACTTTTGAAGTTTTGGAGTGTGTTGATTAATCCCACATAACTGGATATATTTTTTGGCAGTTAGGATAATATGGTTCAATAATCTGTCTTTGTTTAAAGTTCCGAACCAAACAAGATATTTTGTTATTTTAGTCGTATTCTCAATATGATTATTTATCCAAACTTCAAGTTCATTCCAGAATGTTTGTGTTTCTCTACATTCCCAATATATATGACAAATATTCTCATTCAGTTAATTACAAAAACAGCAAACAGAATTGTCAACAAGTTTCATTTTAAATGGTTCATTTTAGTATAGATAATACCATGTAAAAACATGTACTGGAAATCAAGTAGTTTGACATCTTTCAAACCATTTCTATATGTCGTAAAAATCTGATTCCAATCAAAAGTAACATTAGCGAAAGATTCTTGCCATTTAAGACACATTTTAGGTAAATCTTCATCGGAAATCAAGGCGTCATAAAAAATTCTAGAGCCTTTGCAAGATTTCAATAAAGTCAAATGACACTCAGTTATGAGTAAATCAAAAACTGGGATGTTTCTAGAGTGTCTAATTGTATATTTCCAAGATTCAAGAAGTATATTCAAAACATGCAAATAGTCCAGGTATGTGCCTTTAATACTATATATTTCCTTCAACTTGTCAAAGGATAAAAAACCAGTTTCGTTACACAGGTCCTTAATTGTAAGAATGCCTTTACTTGCCCAGTTTTTATTGTAGTGTGTTGGGTTTTTGTAATTATGGTTAAACCATAGTGGTTGGGCTAGGATTTCATAAATATTACCTGCGTTCACATGCCTTTTTACAATATTTATTCCAAGCTTTCAAAACATCCTTCCAGTAAGGGTTATCGATGAGAATTACTTGATCAACATTTGCACCAGATTTTAAAATGGTATCAAAAGGAATATTACAGGGATTTTCAACTGTTGTTTTTCTACAATATAATCTCAGGTTAGCTAGTTTTAAAGCTTCACAAAAAGTTACAGTGTCAACCATCCTTAAACCACCATTGTTTTATACTCTTTTCAAATTATTCCTTTTGATTTTATCAGGTTTGTCATTCCATATGAATTTGAAAAAAATATTCTCCAATGAAGTAATGAAGTCTTTAGGGGGATTAGGCAGAGTATTGAATATATGAACAAGTTTTGATAAAGCCAAAGTTTTTATTACAGTTATTTTACCAATCAGTGTCAAGTGTCTTTTCCTCCATTGTGAAAGCAATCTATTTATCTCATCTAGTCTTTTTCTTGCATTGATTACCCACAAGCTGTAAAGATCTGTGTGAAATTTAATTCCTAAGACTTCAAACACACCCTTTTGCCATTCTATGTTAATGTCTTTACATAGTATATCCATACTATTACTCTTTGAGCCAATCCATATTGCTTTTGTCTATTTAAAGTCCTTTGTTTATTTTAAGTCCTGACATTTTATAAAATGTATTAATTTCATCAATAGCAGCCTTTAGGCTTTGTTCATTTCCATCCAGAAATAGTTCCGTATCATCTGCATATTGGTTTAATTTATACTCAGTATTGTCAATAACAATACCTTTTATGTTCTCATTACTTCTAGTTGTAGATATAATGATTGCCCGAGACCAAGTCCAACAAAAGCCTCTGCAAAGCTTTATTTCACAAATAAAGCTTTTGTCAGGCCCTTAGATCTCGACCCAGTATATCTACTACTTTTGAGCCCCCAGTTAACTTCCCGGCCACACGTGGCAGTACTGTGCCGCTATGACCGCGAACCTGATCACGTGATAGCTCTATGTCTTGTGAAACAGTTTAATGTTTCGCACCCCTTGTTCTATTAACTTTTTTTCTCGTCTTCGCTGATAGCAGAATTACGAGACTTGGCCCGGATTTCTTGTTTCATCTTACGGTACTTGTTGAGTTCAGAGAGGATTGAACGAGATTCCTCCTCTGAGATCTTACTGTCAGTGAGTGCTGTGGAAATACGCTCACTTACCGTGTTCAGCTTTGCTTCGGCCAGAATCCTGATCTCGTCGTGTTTCAATGCCTTCCGATGCAGTCTGCGTGACACAAACTTAAACACCAATCCAGCCAACCCTGACACCCCAGCTGTTATTTCGATGCCTAGCACTGCGGGTGCGGCTATGATGGTGGCCAACAACCCCACACCTACTGCCCCTAACCCCATACTGGCGGCCATAAGGGTGGTATCAACCCCATCCACGACATTGAAAGCTCTGTGGTACTTCTTATACAATGCTGCCCGTGTGTCGCGGTCTTGTTCTAGTTGGCGTTTTATGTCGCATAACTGTCTCAAGCGGAACCCGTCTAATGTTTCCAGTGGCTTCGGGGCTTCCTCCGCGACTGGGTACAGCCCCATCCTGTGTGCATATAATATATCTTATGAGATATTTTTTAATTGGGCTTCAGTTAATAGTCGATCAATGTACTTGAGGCTTATAAGGTATAGATCCTCATGCAGGGGAATAGGTGAGAGGTTAAAAGGTAACTCTGCGTCCACACGAGCCCCATAGGAGGGTCTTATTGAGGGGGCTATAGAACCCGTTGAGGGGTCGGTTGTATGATGATACGGTAATGTTGGTCATTGGTCCGGGGACTCCAGTGTACTGTCACCCGGGTAAAAGTTGTTGCTCTTTACTAACAGAATGTCTGAGGAGATAGACTTCTATGATGAGTGTGGAGCCTGGTACCATAGCCGGAACCTCCTGGTACCAGTAGCGGTTAAACCTTAACTCACCCCCCTCGTATGCCTGTAACATATTGGGTAAAACCTGTCTTAGTATAATATTTGTATTAGACCACGGAATGAAACCCCCGGGCAAGGTACCGTTATTCCTAATTTCAGAGATACGGCTATATTCGTTTAATGAGATATAAGGTGCGGTGAGGGTCATATTGAGCAACCATTCGGGTTCCTTTAAGCTTGCCAAAGGAATCGGCCTATACACGTGGCCGTCAAAGTGCAGGACGTACGAGGTGTCTTCCTCACCAGGCAGATCGAATCCCTCCGTGTCTCCTAGATCCCCGAGTGTAACGTTGGGGTGATGACTGGTCATTGCTATAATACTATTACGAGATAATTTCCAACTGTTTTTCTGATAATTTCTCAGGGGCGCACTTCAACTCCATGAAGTGTATGTTGTCGGGTAGGAAGATGTTGGTGAGTGATATCGTGTCTTCCACAGTCACGGTGACCCCCTGCAGACTGGTGTTGGAGTCGACACCCACCCGCACGTAAACAGTGCAAACGTGATACTGGTGTCGTTTCCCCCACCGGAGTTTGATTCCCTTCACGATTTCGACTTCATCCCGCGATGGTTCCCCTAGGTAGACTTGGATGACCAGAGTGGAGTTCGCCAGTAGACTCTCCAGGATGTTGACCACGCCTTCGAATTCAGACACCAACTGCAATGTCACGTTTTGCATCCCGGGCTTGCTAGATAGCATTTGGGCTGCCATACTGGCGAGTGGACTGATGATTACACTACGTCTCTGCGTCGGGACGTAAGCCACGAGCAGGGTTCCGTTGTTCACGACTTTGTTTAGGTAGTTGTCTTTGTTCTCCGTGAACACGTAGGGGGAGCCGAGCCTAATGTTGAGAAACCAGTCGACTTTAGCGGGCAACAACACCCACTTGTCGTCGTCGGTTAAGACGAGGGAATACTGCTTATTTTTGGTTATGGCCGCCACGTTGCTCTCAACATCTTCTAAGTCGAACAGTTTGCCCCCGAACGATGGGTATACCAGCCATTTATCATCACCAGTGTTGACTAGGGCGTACCGAGTGTTGACGACCGCTCTTGAGGTATCTACTATATCACTTAGGTTTCTAGTACCACTGATGGAGGGGACTTCAACGCGTTTGTAAATGTTGTTTTTCAGTTGCAAGGCGTACAATTTACCATCTACTCCGGGGTCGTCGAATCCGCGTGTGTCCCCGAGGTCCCCGCATTGATGCATTTTTCAACTTCATCCGGGACCTTGTGCACTAGTCATTTTATGTGCAGCGTTATGCTGAGGTATCCTATATTCACAGGATTATGATTTACATCTAACACCGATATTATCAGCTCAGGGATGTTGCCTCGAGTAAACCTCTTATACTGCCGCGGTGAAAACGACTCGGTTCTGCCGTCGTTGTATTTCTCCGTTTTCACGGTACGACTCTCAGTATCGTGGAAGGGTGACCCCTTGAATGTTGTCCGTTGTGCTCAGCTGACCGAGATGAATGCACAGCTCGGTGCGGTACTAGGTCGGGTAACTTCGTGCCTGTGACGGTAGTTGTTGGTTTTATCTCGTCCGGCGGCATACCGAGTCTCCTCACCAATGGTCGGCTGAGCCTCAAGGAGTTTCTTCCGTTGTTGATTAACACCACTGTGCCGTTTGAGTCGTTCATCTTGAGTTCGGCTCCCAGGGGCTTGAAGACCTCGTCGGTTAGCGAACACACGCTGTAGTAACCGTCAGTTATCTGGTTGCGGGCGCCACTGACGAACAGCTTGTTGTTGTTGATGTTGATGTTAGTCCATCGCGGTAGGTAGGTGATTACGCAGAGTGCGACTTCGAGTTGACCCGTGTTATCGATCGCGTGCATCAGCTGAACGGCCTCGTCGCTCGTTATTCCTGGAAGTGGTATGTACATGTTAGAGTATATATACTCATTATATAATACTTTAAAAATGTACTCCCCAGGAGTGTTTTACCCTAAACTGGACATAGATTTCCCCCACAAGATCGTGGTCCCTGCTGGGATGTATTTCGGTGCCCAGTTTATAGATGTGTTCGACCAGTATAGGTTTTCGGTGACTAACGTTAAGGTAGTCCACGCTTAGTTCAACAACCCGATGCAGTTCTGGCAGAATCAACTCAACTTCGCCGTGTTAACTGACACTCGGTGGGGACCGCTGAGTCAGTCTGTGTTCACGTTCCATGTGTACTACCAGGTCAGGCGTATCCTCAAAGAGATCAGCACTCCGATCCCACAGGACAAAGCATGGGACGCAGTAAACAACAAGTACGATAGACGAGCCTACGAACGCATTTGCAACGAATTCGAACTAGACCCGAAGACGGATTGGCGTTTGCCGGGCCCGAACCACGGGTTGGGTATCCCCATCGCTCACAATATGCATATCGCGGAAGCCAGCAAACAGATGGTGAAAGATTGGGGTTACAAGTCGTATCATATCACAACAAACGAGTGGGATGACCGTTACATGGCTTTCGATGACAGCAAGGATTACCGAGTCTGGAGGTTTGAGCAGGTGCCCGCGGATGATTGGAAAATGTTCATGCTGGACACGTCGAAAGGGTTTACTCGTGCCGGCACCGAACGCTTGAACGACTCGATTCGAACGTACGTGTGGGCGCTGTTAGGTGCGCAGGCGCAAACGTGTTCCAGTATTATCGGCAAGGGGACTGCTTACGACGCGCAGAAACAGTTCGTTGTTAACGTTGAGGATGCTATCAATGCTCCAGTTGATCTACCGAGTGCCATCAAACGCTACAATGACGTGTTGGAATACGCCCGGTCGAAAGTCGACTACGTGTTCGACGTGGGACTATACATGGCTCCGAGCGATATGCAACTGAGAGTAAAAAAAGTGGTGGGCTACGACAACGAAATAGTCATAGCCATGGCAGATCAAAAGTGGGGCGTCAACCCCGATGTTAACACCCCCCAAGTCCCGCCACCCACGACCGGTGAAACGGGTATAGTGGCGCCACCCCCAGAGTCTAGGGTTCAACCCACACCCCCACAGCCCCAACAGCAGGCGTCCAATCAGCAGCACATCGACCGTAAAACAGCCCTGGTGGTTGGCGGGGTAGCTGTCGGGGTGGGACTTATTTGGTTAAAAATTCCTTAGCCGCTACGTACACCAGACCCACCACGGCGACGATGGCTGCCCACAGGTTTTGACCGAGCCACGTGGCAGTTTTAGCCGGAGCGCTCAGCAGCCACGAGACGATGCTACCCAGGATGCCGGGTAGGGCTTCGGCGGCCTTACCAGCCAGTTTAGCCAGGGCCTCCCCGAGGGATTTCAGGTGTTTTTTTATCCAGTCTCTGGCGCTCCCACCACTTGGTGGTGTTGGTGTTGGTGTACCCCCTGTCAATGACACGACCAGGGTTGATACGATGAAGCCCAATGCAGTCAGAATGCTGGCGATAGTAATCCCTTGCTCTCGGAAGAGGATTCGGATCCTGTCAGCTAGCGTGGTGTCCTCATTTAGGACTCGTTCGGTGGTTTCCCGTACACAACTGATCTGGGATCGGAGGGCTTACTGGTTCAAGGAAGCGGATTCCAACCAAGTCTGTCTCTCGTCTTCCAAGTTTTTTATTCTCTCCTCGATACGGCGTTTCATATCATCGTCCTCCATTTCGGTGAGTTTTATTTTCACGCGAGCGATGTGCTCGTCGACTTCGTTCAGTTTCAACATGTTGTTCACGAGTTCTCCGCGTACATGTTTCAAGGCTTCGTCTAGACCTCGCAGTTCCCTCAGGGTAAATTCGAGGCCCGGCAAGGGGTTGGCATGGTACGTGGCCAACAGTTTTTTAACGCTGTCCGACGTTTCTTTAGCACGTTGGGGTACGTCCCTGGTATTACTGAGTTCGGACCTGGCTGCTTGCAGATCTTGGATGACCTTCGATGGAAGCTTAGGCCGTGCGCCACCGTAATCTATGAAGCCTAGTTCATCACGGATCAGTTGACTCCCACCAGGGCGACTGGTGAGTGTTGACAAAGCATACGGTCCTTTCCCGTCTTTTTTCATGATATCGACCCCCGGGTGAGCCTTCAAACGCAGTGTGCCCTTCTTATCGATGGTAAACTTGGCATAGTGCCGTACCAACAGCTTGATGTTGTCTCTCTTTTCAACTGCGGCGTAATAATCGTCTACGGACAGCTGTACAAGTTCAGCACTGAAGGGGTTGTTCATGAATGTGGTGTCATCCTCCCACACACTATCATCCCACATATCATCCATCGGGATGTCCTCATGGCCGCCTTCAGCCATTATTTATATTAAACTTTTATATTTTATCTATATAACAATGTATGGTAGGAAACTAGATCCTTTCCGAAGATCAAGAGAGCCTCTAGGCGTCAGAGCCGTGCGCCAGTCGGTGACCATCACCAACAATCCCAGCAAGATAGACCAGAATCAAACGCTGCTGGTTAGATTCCCAAACCTTGGCGAGAATGACCTCATCATACCAGGCACGGTTCGACTGACGTTCAACCTCACGCTGACCTCTGACAACGACAAACGTGAGCTAGTGCGGAACGTAGGTCGAGCCATCATCAGGAAAACCACCATCAAGATCATCGGTAACGAGGTGCTGAGCATCGACGACAGCGACGTGTTTCCCTGCTACGGGGACCTCTGGAAAAGCGAGGGAGAACGCGTCAATGACGTTTACCAGGGCATCAGCAAATCGACCCGGTTGCGCATGGGATATGGCTTCACGCAAGACCAGCTAGACAAGATATCGGACGGTGAAAAGGCCATCGGCCAAGCGTACGGGAACAGGTTCTGCGTGCCACTCGACTTCGAATAGCTCACAGGACACGCGCTGTTTTACCAGGGCGCTGGGTGATAGGCTTGAATACAATCTCACGTTTAACGACTACAGCAAAGTAGTGCGTACCCCGAACGGTGATGAGGCCAGTTACACCGTCGACAACATCTCTCTGGAGTTCGACATGGTCACTAGCCCGGAGCTGGCCAGGCAGGTTCAAAACCAGTACTCGGGGAAGGTTGCCATCCTGTACGACCGCATACTGAGGCATAGATCGGTCGTGCGGGATAAGAGCGACACTGTGTGGAATATCAACCTAAACGTGCCCGGTGCGATCGATGAAAGGTATCCTGATCGTCCGCATGGAGGATTACGAGCCGTTCCGAAGGGACAGCGAGAAGTTTTTCAACCCCGAGATTGAAAAGGTGGAAGTGACCATCGAGGGCGTGCTCAACCAGCTGTTCAGTCATGGTATGAGGGCATACCAGCAGTGGGATGAGATAAAAAAGCTACCGGCTATCAAACAACACCCATACATAACCAAAGACCTGGACCTATCCTCCG
Source organism: Haliotis rubra (assembly GCF_003918875.1). Taxonomy (NCBI): domain Eukaryota; kingdom Metazoa; phylum Mollusca; class Gastropoda; order Lepetellida; family Haliotidae; genus Haliotis; species Haliotis rubra. The sequence continues at coordinate 62,290 of NW_025767638.1, forward strand.
TGCAGATCGGTGAATACCTGACCACCAAGTACGCGCTATGGTTGGACATGCGATCCACGGATGACGATAAAGTGCACGGTAGCAGTCGCCGCATCGACAACGGCAGCGAGGGGATAACAATCCAGATCACCAAGAAGGCTCAACCCGCGGGCAAGTTGAAATTATATCTGTACTTTATTATGGACGCGCAACTTAATATAGACAATGGGAGATTCGTGCAAGCCATCTACTGATTTGCCTGGCGGCAGGCCACTGCCTGCTAGCGTCATTGATTTGCCCCGTGACCCACACTGCGCTATAGTGTGCGGGCAGACGGGCTGTGGGAAGACCGTTTTCGTGCTGGATATGTTGGAGGGATACTACCGGGATGTGTTCGACCACATCGTTATCATGTGCCCTACTCTGCACATGAATAGAACGTACACGGAAAGATCTTGGGTGATGACAGAGCCGGACGTACATAAAAGTCGACCCGGGAACACGTCTGCAGGACTGGTTGAAAGCTTATCACAACAAATTTAAAGGGGAGTCGACGCTGTTTATCCTGGACAACTGCAGCGCTAATCGTGAGATAACAAAAAAAAGAGAGACATGCTATCGTACCTGGCCTTCTCCGGCCGGCACGCAAAGCACAGCGTCTGGGTGCTAACGCAGAAGTTCAACTCGGTGTTGAAAGACCTCAGGGAGCAGACGCGATGGGTGGCCTTATTCCACTGCAAGGACAGGGATTCGTTCGAGGAGTGTTTGAGAGAGAACGATGTGATGAGCAAACTAGAACGGGAACGTGTGAAGAAACAGCTCGCTGAAACTAAACATGCTAAGCTCGTACTCAAGACCGACCAACCCGTGGCCTATAGGGTGTTTTAGCTTAGCAATGCTTAACAAATGCTTAGCAAAGCTTAGCAATGCTTAGCAAATGCTTAGCAAAGCTTAGCAATGCTTAGCAAATGCTTAGCGTTTAGCACTTATCAGTTATAGTTATAGTTATAGTTGTTTTTTGAAGTTCTCGTCGTGTGCAACTTAACCTTCATTTCGCTGTGTTTAACCTGCATCAGGTATTATATTATTAAAACTAAAACTTACTTATTACATTATAAGATGGAGTGTGATGAATTGCTAGAACAACTGTTTGAGGGGGATAAGCGAGGGGACGATGATAAGCGAGGGGACGATGATAAGCGAGAGAGACTGTTGGTGGCAAAGCCAAACATTACTTTGGGGACTACACTCTCGATAAAATTCACAAAATGTCAACCAAAGAAATCGATAAGCTGTACACTAGATACGAGGCTAGACTCGGGGCCGAGATGACAAAGACTATAGGATCGGCTATGACCCAGATATACACTGGTATAGTGTCGTACTTCCTTCCCATTCCCCAGGAACGTCGACTTTACCTGTGGGAAGACCTTGAGAAAGACCCTTTTATTGAACATGCCTTGAGCTCTATCAGCTGCGTGCTGTATCACAAATACGGTATGTTTTTAGCCCCGGTGACGGCGGCGATTATCACAGCAAACCATCGCCAATTTAAGGAGGGGAAATATAATAATAATAGTATACAAGATGGATGCTGCCCAAGAAATGACACAGGAGGAGACCCCACCCCAACTGGAGGAGACCCCTTCAGAGGAAATCCCCACGTTAGGGGAACCCCAAACCCTCAGGGAGGCGAACCCTACCGTCACCAGGCAGAAGAACCCTAAGAGAGTAGCTGCCGGTAAAAAGGTGGTCTAACAGTAGCTACGCTCCACTGTGGAGCCCGGCTCCACTCCTGTTGATTGCAGGCGCAACTGCTGTCGTGGTTATATCATTGTTATATAGTAAACAACCAAGGGAGGGAAACCCTTCCCCACAATTAGAGGTCAACCCACATATCATGTTATAAATATATATTTTTATATCATATACATAATGTCTGAGGGGAAAACGTTCGTCAACGATGCATACCAAGCCACCGTAGTTGCCAGTCTAGCCGTAGGGTACCCTCGGTTGACCAAAATGGTGCTTAAACAACCGACTGTCAAGCTAGATTTCAACCTGCAGGATATGGGTATGCTCATAATGAACCTGGGTTTGGCGATGGCCACCAAGGACATCCTAGTAAAACAAGGGATCCTACCGGAAAATATTTTGAAGTAAATGTAACTATATATAGGATGGCTACGATCGCCATGATGGTCGGCGGGGCGTTAGTAAACGCCCTGGCATTTTCCGGGAGTAATTTCCTCTTCTCGAAACTACAGGAGTCACACGCGGCTGAGATACAAGCTGAGCGTAGCGCCACGACTTTGCTGTGGAGAAATTACAAGCAGCGCAATCTGAGTACGCGAAAAAACGTGTACAGAGGATCGATTATATCAACGAACAACTCAGGCGTGAGAACCATGCCGTTAAAACATTCCACGATGACGACGACGCAGCGAGAGAATTATACCTACTAACTGGTAAACAGCTAGAACCACTCCATAAACCCACACTCGCTCAGTACTACACACCATCCCCGAGGCAAAAGGACCGGGAATTGATCTTTATCGCGCTGGGTCTAGCAGCGACTGCGTTGGTTGCAAAACAATTAGACTAAGTACTCATATGAGTATACCAAAGATGAGACCTGCCCCATACCAATGCGAATACATACTTATGGGGAAGACCGAGGTCTGTGGTAGAAACTGCAGGACTGAGGGGTACTGTTGTTTTCATATAAATAGTATCAACTACACGTGTTCTGTGTGTGGCGTCGCGGTGAAAGGCCACTACTGCCTATGCAAAGCTCACGGAGCAAATGTAGTCAGACATCATCTTATCTACGAGAAGAAAAAAGACTACAGAAAAGAACGTAGGGGCCTCCTCAGGATAGCAGTGTAAGGCTGGTCCCTTTGCCAGTGACCCAATTAGAGACTGTGCACACCTAGGTATAACAATGTTCGTGGAAGTTGAGCCCAGGGAAAGTCGTTGCCTGAGAAGCTGGCAGATGGATGTGGGGGAAAGTATAGATATTAGTGTCCTCAAACCCATGATTGTCAGCGAACTATATAAGGGGTGCTCATTTACAATCATGGTAAAAGTAGGGTTTGATGTACCGTGGGCTGGGCACACTTGGAATTACTTTGATGGTGGCCGAGTAGATGTGCATGGAGAGATAGATATACTTGTTGCCGACTCGTTGCAAATAATACAAAACACCCTACTATGCTGCGCATTTTCCGGGTGGGTCGAGGGTATAATCGATAAGGTCTATCTAGAAATTTACTAAAGGATTTTATGGGCGCCTCACTATTTTTTATCAAGGTTGGAAGAGTTACCTCCCTTGCCGGCGGCCCAATTAGAGATTAATATACTTAGGTGTGTACACAATGTCTACTACTCGGTACCTCAAGCAGATCGCGAGACAGCGGGGTGTAATTGGTTATTCTCGAATGAGGAAACCAGCATTGTTGAGATTACTTTACATACAAGCCCCTCCCATGGTAAAACAACTAAAACTCAGAGCAAAAGAGCTAGGGTTGACGGGTTATTCCCGCCTGGGGAGAGCCGGGTTAGTCGCATTATTATTACACGACCCGTAGCAAAGCCCCACACTGTAAAACAATTGAAACAAGAGGCACGCGATTTGGGTTTAGGAGGTTATTCCCGTATGAGGAAACCACAGCTTGTAGAACTATTATGGCAGAATAGAGCTATTGACCTAGAGCTCATGCGCACTGAGCACGCTGTAGGTAACTATTTGAGAGGCTGGCGCATGCATGTTGATAGGAACACAGACATCGCCGATATCAAGCCTCTAATCGCTGATAAAGTCAATGAGGAACTCAACGATTTGGGAAGTATAAAGTTTCAAATCACAGTGAAAATGTCACTCGATAAACAGCAGGGGGGAACCGCCGCTGGGGTCATTGAGTACGTTCAGCCTTACTTCCGAGGTAAACAAGAAGTCGTGACTCATACAGATACTATAGAAGAGTCAATCGATATCTGTTTTCAGCAGATACGAGAATACCTAGAATGCTACACACACATGGGGTCCGGGTGGGTCGTGGATAAAATCGATAATGTTTATCTAGACGTAGCTAACTACGTGCCATTGAGAGGCGGGTCGTACATAGACTTGCCCCCCTACTACAAAGCAAAACAGGCCATGGTCAACATCAAGAATAGAGGAGACGATTGCCTGAGGTTAGCTCTCAGGTCAGCCTTGTTTCCAGCTGACACTCATTTGGACAGGCTTTCCAGCTATCCCCAAGATGATGGGCTCAACTGGGATGGTATAGATGAACCCACCCCCATATCCCAGATCACTAAAGTAGAAAAACAGAATAATATAGCCATAAACGTCTTAGGGCACGAAGGTAACACAACAATAGTGCACAGGGTCAGTCCAATGTTGGGGGAACAGGGGGGTCGCCGCGTGATCAATATATTCATGACCCAGTGAGGCGATAAGTATCACTACACGTGGATAAAACACCTTAGCAGGCTGTTGCACGACCAGTCGAAACACGTTGGGAAAAAACACTTTTGCATACGATGCCTACACGGTTTCACACGAGCTGATTTATTAGAATCCCACCGGGAGGATTGTCAAGGTGTGGGGCAGATGGCCATACGAGTCGACATGCCTAAGGAAGGCGACAATATCCTAACATTCGACAACCACAAGAACCAAATGTCCGTGCTTTATGTCATCTACGCCGACTTTGAAGCCTTGGTCAAACCCGTTTAGGCTGCCGCCGACGGGGTCACACAAAAAACACAGGAGCATGAGGCCTGTGGGTTTGGATACGTGGTCGTCCGATGTGATGGGGAAACGAAAGCTCCGGTAGTGTATAGGGGTCCCGACGCGGCTGAAAAGTTTCTAAAGTGTTTGCAGGAGGAAGAGAAAAGTATTAGGAATGCGGTGTATACAGTCGCTGTAGCACTAACTGCCACGTGTGTGACTCACCACTTAACGGTGATTCGGTGAGAGACCACTGTCACGTCACCGGTAAGTATAGAGGCGCCGCTCACAACGCATGCAACCTCAAGCTTAGAATCACCCCCAAGACAATAAACATCCCCGTGGTCTTCCACAACTTGAGAGGGTACAACTCTCACTTGATCATGCAGGCCATCGCGAAAGTCGACGGCAACCTGACGTGCATCCCCAACAACATGGAGAGATACATCTCCTTCAGCTTGAATGGTCTGAGGTTCATCGACTCGGTTCAGTTCCTCCTGTCGTCACTCGACAGTCTGGTCAAGGCCAACGATACCTTCCCCATCACTGATCGATATACCGACGCCGAGACTCGACCCCTGCTGATGAGGAAGGGCGTGTACCCCTACGAGTACATGGATGGTTGGGCCAAGTTCGCCGAGACCCGACTACCACCCCATCAGAGAATTTTACAGCAACCTGACCGACTCGACAATCACTCAAGATGATTACTCGCATGCGATTAACGTATGGAATAAACTGGGCTGTAAGAGTCTGGGTGACTATCACGACCTGTACTTGAGGACAGATGTACTGCTGTTAGCCGACGTGTTTGAGACGTTTAGGCGGACGTGTTTTTCAGCAGTATCAACTCGACCCCGCATGGTACTACACCAGCCCAGGTCTGTCGTGGGATGCATTGTTGAAAAAGACTGGAGTTAAGTTGGACATGCACCTATTCATTGAGAAAGGCTTGCGAGGTGGGATTTCCATGGCTACCAAACGATACGCGAAAGCAAATAATCAATACGTGAAGGGCTACGATCCGAGCAAGCCAACCAATCATATTCTCTACCTCGACGCCAACAACCTGTACGGCTGGGCCATGAGCCAGTATCTACCCACAGGGGGATTCGAATAGGCATCGCACGAGATCGGCCGGGTATCGTCCGATATCGATGTTATAAGCATCGCGGACGATTCGAACAAAGGCTATATCCTCGAGGTGGACGTAGAATACCCCAAGGCATTACACACATCACACAACAGCTACCCCCTGGCCCCCGAACGTATGAGGGTTAACCCAGACTGGATGTCTGAGTACCAACATAACTTGTTAGGTGGGCGGGTGGCAGACGTTGAAAAACTCGTGCCCAACTTAATGAATAAGACCAAGTACATCGTTCACTATCGCAACCTACAGCTGTACCTGTCGTTGGGTAAGAGGCTGACCAAAATACACAGGGTGCTCGTGTTCAACCAGAGCCCCTGGATGGAGCCATACATCAGAATGAACACGGACCTGCGAAAGCTTGCCACCAGTGACTTTGAGAAAAATCTCTACAAGCTCATGAACAACTCGGTGTTTGGTAAGACTATGGAGAACCTGAGGAAACGCGTGACCGTGAAGCAGGTTCGGTCGAATGAGGAAGACAAGCTCAGGAGGCTGATAGCCAGCCCAGCATTCAACCGGAGCAAGATATTCACTGACGATCTGGTTGCCCATCACATGAAGAAAAACCACATCAAATTCAACCGGCCTGTTTATGTGGGGATGAGCATCCTCGATTTATCCAAACACCTGATGTACGACTTTTACTACAACGAACTGAAAAAACAGTATGGCGACTGGTGTGAAGTGCTGTACACTGACACGGATTCCCTGCTGATGGAGATTCGAACCGAGGACGTGTACGAGGACATGAAAAAACGCCTCGATTTGTATGACACCAGCGACTACCCCAAGGACCATGCCATACACAGCACGGTAAATAAAAAGGTCCTAGGTAAGATGAAGGACGAGTGTGCTGGCACGCCCATCGCTGAGTACATAGGCTTGAGACCCAAGATGTACTCCATCCTGAAGGCCGACAATGGTGAGATCCAGACGGGAAGGGTGTTAAGAAGTACGTGGTGAAACAACACATCAAACACACCAGATTCAAGGAAGCCCTGTTCAAGATCCGTACCTTTAGACATAAAATGAACACGCTTAGAAGTGATGGGCATAGGATATACGGACTGACTATAAACAAGACGTCCCTGTCGCCTATGGACACTAAGCATTGGATAGCTATTGATGGGATCAACACGTACGCGTACGGGCATGAGAAAATTGAACCAAGAACATAGGTGTATATATATCGGGATGTCACGGAACCAGAGAAAGTTTGAGGCTATGTACTACAGCCCGCGTGGGTACTGGAAAGGAGTTAGCGCCGTACATAAGCTGGCTAAAATGGCGCGAGTACCCCCAAACGAGGCCAAAGCGTGGCTTGAAAAACAAGCCCTGTGGCAGATCTATTTACCAGCACCACGCTACGTGCCTAGAAGGAAGTTCGATATTAACATACCCAATAGCGTTCACCTGGCCGACCTCCTATTCCTACCCCACGACAAGAGGTACAAGTATGCCTTAACCGTCGTGGACGTGGCCAGTCGCTACAAGGAAGCCAAACCCTTGACCACGAAAGACTCGGCCCAGTTAGCCCGCGGATTCGAATGCATATACAAACGCAGTCCACTGACGTGGCCAACAGAGCTGCAAGTCGACCCCGGGCGAGAGTTCATGGGTGCCGTGTCACACCTACTAGACAAACAAGATACCAAGGTCAGGTGCTGCCGGGGCTCATCGCAGGCAAGCCATAGTTGAGAGATTCAATCGGACTTTGGCAGAGCGCTTATTTCGGCATCAGTATGCGAGAGAGATGACCAACCCGGGGAAACGATCGACTGAATGGGTAGCGCGGCTACCTCAGGTGGTGTCAGCCATCAACCACGAAATCACCCGTCTCACCGGCAAGAAACCAGCCGACGCTATCAAACTAAAATCAATAGTGGAAGAGTCGGCTGCGCCATTGCGTGGGAAAGAGAAACAGATACCAGATAGGGCCCTCGTGAGGTACCTATACCAGCCGGGGGAACACGAGGGTGATAGTCGTAAGCGAGCCACCGATCCGATATGGTCAGTCAAAACTTACAACATAGATAAAGTGGACATCAAAGCCGACGAGCCGAACTTGTACTACTTGAGAGATGGGCCAGGGAGAGCTTTCGTTAGAGAGGAGTTATTAGTCATACCGTACGGCACAATGTTGCCACCAAAGCAAAATATTTAACACTTACTGTTGAGTAATCCCAATAGTATCCTGTATCACATTAACTGTTTCATTGAGACCAACACGACATGTCACATGATCAAGAAAGTGCTAGTTCGCTATCTCAGGATAGACCCGTTAAACTGAGATTATTCAGCTAAGTCCCCGGTAGCTCAATCGGTTGAGTGGTGCGGCCCATTATGTATAGTTTGCGCGAGCTATACATGTGGGTTCGTATCCCGCCGTCGCCTCAGTGGATTCCTTGCAACTTTGTGTGATGTGAGGTGTTTCCGTAAGGAATCAAGATCATATCAGTTGGGTCGCTGAAAAGGACTAAACTGAGTGGGGCACTCTCATGACAAGAGAAAGGCAGCCGACACAATTCCCCTTGGGAGAGAAGCGCAACATCATCTTTCGATTTCACCCTTGGGGAATTGTGGCTGCCGGGGACATTTTACTACTTTTTAGAACCTTTCTATCTTTCTGTAGGCATATTCGCGGTCATAGCGACACTATTATGTCACGCGTGGCGGGGAAGTTAACTGGGGGCTCAAAAGTAGTAGATATACTGGGGCTAGATCTAAGGGCCTGACAAAAGCTTTATTTGTGAAATAAAGCTTTGCAGAGGCTTTTTGTTGGACTTGGTCCCGGACAATCATTATATCTACTACTCTTCTAATCATACAACAAAGTATTTCAGCGACAAATATAAAGAGATACGGTGATAGAGGGTCCCCTTGCCTGCATCCGCGTTCATTTACGAAAACATCAGAGAGCTTACCATGCTGGATGGCACATGATGTTGTTTCATATGTGAGTATATTTATCCAACGAGTGATTTCAGGCCGGAAACCAAATTTAGCTAAAACAATATTCAAGAACTCTTTGGACACTGTATCGAAAGCTTTCCCAAAATCTATTAGGAGAATTAGTCCTGGCATATTTCTTTTATTAGTTTCAAACATTATATCATATAGTAATCTTGTGTTTTCACTAAGAGTTCTACCATGGATAAAGCCTTTCTGGTTAGCATGTACTAGGGAATCTAAGGTTTTTTTTAAACGGTTAGTGATACAAGTGCTAACAATTTTTTAGAGGGCATTCAATAAAGTAATAGGTCTCCAATTTTTCAAAAGAGTTTTACCTCTGTTCGCTTTAGGTATGCAAGTTATTACCCCTCTTTTCAAAGTTTTGGTTTTTTTCTGAAATATTTTTGACAAATCTAAATATCCAAATTTTGAGTTCCTTCCAAAAGAATTTTAAAAAATCAATTGGGAATCCATCAATTCCTGGGCTTTTGTTATTTTTCATATTCTTAACTGCATAGGAAATTTCATTCATATCGATCTCTTTTTCCAAATTGTTTCTTAATTCCTCGTCGAGGGTTGGGGTTACAATGTGATCTAGGGCGGTAAAGTATTTTTCATCTTGTTTATCAGCAGAAAAGCGTTTTTTATAGAAGGATTTTACTTCATTCAGTATAGAATCGCTATCTGTTAACTCCTCATTGCTGCTTGACTGAAGTTTATTAATAGAATTATTAACATAGTTAAAAGCTCATAAAAGTGTTAGTTCGCTCGCTGTTTATCAGCGTGTATCTAACCGACATAAAATGCAAATGAGCCACGCTTTATCCTCTGGGATGCGTCTTTCGAAACCAACTATCGAGCTGACTTCTCTCACAAATGTTGACAAAGCCGTCACAGGTGGGGGGGAGACGTCATTGTTCCCGATAACTCAGGGCACTCACCAGAAAGACAACCAGCTTGCTTTGATAGAGGACCTGGATCTAAATGAGTTGTTTTGCGACCTTTTGGTACTAAACAATCAAGTCATTGTGAAAATGAACCACACGTCGTCTTTGTCCCAGATCTTCGCCATTCAGAACGTTAACGTCAAAGTACGAAAATGAACATTCTAAGTCACATAGTTCGGCAAATAGCTGTTTGTGTCAGCTGACCGATCAGCTGATCTTTGTTATTGTTGTTGTTTTCTCTTGTGAATACTGAAAACATAAGGAATGTTCGAATCCTTTGACTGAATGGAGCTTGTATATGAACCAGTGTTACAATTAGTTGCGTTTTTAAAACTGTTACTTCTGCATATCAACGTGTATGACTTCGTATATACTATCAATAAATATATTATCAACGTTCTATGTTGCTGCTTGTTGTTTATGAAGCGAAACATGCGAGAAAACCTAACACAATTCTTTATTATTTACACATCTCTGATATAGAACCACTTTTAACTTAATTCAATACATCTACAGTCAATATTTCTCCCCGTCGACGCTGACACTTAAAATCTCAGAGTTCGGCAAATTTCCCGACCTGTCGGTTTCAGGGAAAATATCGTGGGGCCTGATTTAAAAACATGACTACAAATAAAACATGGTGGTAAGATAAATACGTTGTATGCCTCGGGTAATACGGTTCGGGTGACACTGCTACAAAGTTAGTACATCAGACCTTATTACTCTCGAGATAAACATACAACTTATAATGTCGAGCTTCCGGCTGGTAACAAGTACCAGCTTCTATAATGATGCCATCTTAAAGTACTGTAAAATTATCGTCCTCGTGAGAGGATACGTAAGTCCCAAAACTTTCAAAGTAAAAATATAAATTTACCACATTTCAAACGTGGTATTTTTATTATTTTAACTGTTGGCTAAATTTTACCACAATCGCCAGCAGCTGAAGGGATGGTATAAATCCAGCTTGGGTCCATGCAGGAAGCAAATGTCCTGTACGTCCCCATGGTCCCTTGTATGGTGATCGACCTTAAGTTGTAGCGATCTATAGCCTGTTTTTACCTTGTATTGTCCTCATAGTGAGTGAGTGAGTTAAAGTTTACAGTCACAGCGGCAGTATTTCAGCCATATCGTGACTTAACACAGTTAGACATTCATGACGTCCTAATAGTGCTATTAGTTTTAACTTTCCACGCCAGTTTTAATTCTAATTGTGATATTCGAGTTATTTTACTGTCCTTTGATGACAGGTTTTTATAATATACATATTTCATTGCAATGTCAAATGTTCTCGTCACGATATGGCTGAAATATTGCCGATGTGACTGTAAACTTTAACTCACTCACTCACTCACTTTATGATGCCATCAAATCAGGTTTCTGTTACTTTGTACTACACTGTTTCAGATCCATCCGAGAAGATGGCTGATGTTTTTGTCCGAAGCAGATATGAAGTAGCCACACAGACTGGACATGAAAAAGGAGCGGGCACGTCTTCTAGAGTGTATCTTAAATTGACAGGAGAAGCTGCTTCCCATGGGTTGTTTCTGAGAAACTCGGGAAATCGAATGGCTTTGGGACAAAATGATACGTTCAAGGTAAGGGTCCCTAGAAACCTCTAATGTATAATACACATTTATTGGAATGTGTGGGGCCGTAATGGCGTTCTGTTATTCAAACTGTTATGCAGACTGTTATGCAGACCGTTATGCAGACTGTTATGCAGACTGTTATGCAGACTGTTATGCAGACTGTTATGCAGACTGTTATGCAGACTGTTATGCAGACCGTTATGCAGACCGTTATGCAGACTGTTATGCAGACTGTTATGCAGACTGATATGCAGACTGTTATGCAGACTGCTATGCAGACCGTTATGCAGACCGTTATGCAAACTTTGAGGAATCCGCAACTACAGTAATATTTCACATACCCAATGAATGTTTGTCTATAATCTTGGTTCACTTTTCCAGTTCACCTCACCGTGTAACATTGGGAAAATAACAAGAATGAGCCTGTCCATACCATCCCTTTTAACTATTGATCAGTGGTTCTGTATTGAGGTGAGTAATCATACCTATTCTATCAGGGTAACGCTTACACATAGTGTACAAGTGTCTATGAAACAGCTGTACTTCGATCTTATGAATATGTTGTCATATTTATCTTACTTCCACAATTTATAGGACCGACTGTATCTGTGACACAACACACTTTCACTAGCAATGTTTCCTGAGCAGTCAAATCTGCCCATGGTCCCTCGTATGGTGATCTACCTTCAGCTGTTGGCGATCCATAGCCTGTGTTTTGTATTGTATTGTCTTCTTTAATTAAAATCTTTTAGTTTGACATGCTAGTTTTATGTTAATATATGTGATATTCTAGTATTTTTACTGTCCACCGTCGACAGGTTTTACTCTCCAAAATGTTTTCATTTTTAATTGTATAAATTGGTTTCGTCACGATATGGCTGAGATATTGCCCATGTGACGTTAACTATTAACTCACTCACTCACTTGTATGGTGATTTACCTTCAGGTGTATCTGTATCATCTTCGTAAATAAAATATTTTAATATTTACATGCTAGCTTTTAACACCAGATGTGATACTCTGCAAATTTATAGTCCTTCGATGACTGGTTATTTAAAGGTCACATGCAACCAAAAAATCAAACATGATTAAAACACAATTATCACTTATTCATGACATATAATATACATTGCTGGTTATGAACAAACATAAAAACAAAATTATAAGCGTACAATCGCAAATCAAAAGTGCAATATTTTGTACTTGGGTTTACTTCCCAAGAAACGAAGCAGCCGGGATACCGAACACAATTAGAGCGGGTGGGTGTGCACTCAAGTGTAACGGCTGGTTCATTTGCAGATGCCCTCACGGCTCATTGTGTGTATATATAGATGTTGGGTTTTGTAAATACATGCTCATTTTTTGTGTATAACATTTTGCAATCAACAGACATCATTACATGTCATGTGTACAAGTATCAAATCTGCCTGTCTGTGTAATTACATAATGTGACAGAGACCGAACTCGGGCCATAAATCAATGCGTTTTGTTTATGGTGTATAGCCTGATAGATGTTAAGTTAAATTGCATGTGGTCAGTGATTGAAATTGTGTATTGAATATTGTCATTAGCAGACGGGCAGGCAGACACATAGGTGCCAATAAAACAGACATTGAGTTTTGTCTGTGACAACGACATATCTATATCACAGTTAGAAATTTTGTCGACCCTAAATAATGACATTGCTTTTAAGTATCGAACTGAGAAAGTGACTCGATAAGAAGAACGTGTGGTGAAATAGACAAATGAAATTATATAAACAGTTAAATCGGTAATCTACTGTAATAACATATAGAAAGCTCGCGCCTGTGAAATATCAACAAACTATTAGAAAAATAGCTCACACCAAAGCCTTCACCGAATATTCACCGGACACCCCGCTTCCAAGCTCCGCGAACCTATTTCACTGCGCATGTTCTATGAGCGCAGCCCAGCTGTTGAAACCACTTCAATTCCCCCAAGCGCTGGGGGAAATTTAGTGAATCGTTTGAACTATGCGTGGTTTTTTCATCGCGTTATTATTCAACTTTAAAAGTTGAATTTGCATTTTTGATGATTTGTTTCGGGAAGTCCATACCGAAAGGTATCAAAATCTGCAAAGTTGTGTTTTACGTTGCATGTGACCTTTAACAACTTGTATTTATGGTTTATGCAAAACCGTTCTCGTCACGATATGGCTTAAATAACGTTAAATTTTACTCACTCACTCTGATATTTCCTTCGGATTGTGAACAGCAGATTATGAACATTAGCCTTTTCTTCTTTGCACCATGCGCCACCCCTTTGACCCCTAGATGCGTGACATGGCTTTGGTTGCTGGTTGGCCCATACCTCGTGTTTTAATATATTAAATGCCATGTCGATTTGTGTTGAATAAAAATTTAGAATTTGAAATGATTAGTTTTCAGACTCTAATTTTGTGATATATTTATGCTAATTACTAAAACTGTTCTTGTCACTGTATAGCTGAAACATTGCCGATGTGACCTTAAATTTTAACTCACACAAATCCCAGCCTTCTACTGCCACGTCTTTCTTTGGGTGAACTATTTGATTTACCTTTGAATATAACTTTCCCATCCACACCCATAATATACATTGACTTGTTGTGATAATATGCAGGTAATTGTTTTAGTCAGCGAAATGAACCATTTATGATAACTTCCTAATTTGTGCTATTTAGACACACTAATGTTCTACAATGTTGTACAAAACTACCTTGATGCTCTCATGTTTCCTGGTTGTAGATTAACCTCCGACGAGAACTGGAGTACACTCGGCACTCAGAGGTTGAAGTATTTTACAGCAATGTAAGCAGTTGGCTACCTAGTATATCGTTAACTAATATAGTTGGAGGATCTGTTGATGATATAGCGTACACACGCCTGGAGACATACAGGAAAGACTTTTGATCCGCTTCAATCATTAAAGATTGTTAGTATAGAGGACGTTTGACAAACTGTCATCTAACATAGCAAACTATTCAACATACACTCGAAAGATATCAATAATGTTTGCTGCATACAGCTTTTGATTCTATACTTTCCATTTAAGTTTATATTTTTTAGCAAAATCCCATGAAGGTCCGGATTAGAATATTGATCTTCAGAAACCCATGCTTGTAAGACGCGACTAACGGGTCGGGTGGTCAGGCTCGCTGACTTGGTTGACACATGTCATCGGTTCCCAATTGCGCAGATCGATGCTCATGCTTTTGATCACTTTCTTGTCTGATCCAGACTCGATTATTTACAGGCCGCCACCATATAGCTGGAATATTGCTGAGTGCGGCGAAAAACTAAACTCACTCCATTTTAGTTTATATGGGGACAATGGGAGAATTCGATGACAGCAACAACAATACGTAAGGCATTGTTAAAAGTGTTAAGTGGAACATGTGAGGCGACAGGGAAACAACACGCATGTCATCGGGTCATCCAACAGTATCAGTTAAGTTCAGATACACGTATTTGTTAGAGCTCTGACGATATATCTTAGTATCGATAATCGTGATAATTTATCTGACGATAAATATATCGATACTTATTTTCGTATCGTGACCTTAAAGTTATTAATTCTCACCAGAAATTGGCGGTTATGTAAAAAGTTACACTGTTTCTTGCTACCGAAACATACACTTTGAAAGAAAATAACTAAAGATAGCATATGCGTTGAATCGAATTGAACCATTCCAAGATATCGCAATACGTATCGTATCGTGAAATTTCTGTATCGTCACACCTCTAGTATTTGTATCTTGTGTCCGTTGCTGAAATGGTAAATGTCAACAATACTTTACTGATTTCAGTGCTCCAGTTGACAAGTAGTCCTTAAGTGAACACCCCATAGTAAAGCTATTCTACATTATGCACATAATCTCTCAACCATTTATCTTGCAAATTTTTGTTTGGTGTTAATATCAGCGTCGCCCATTGAGATCCGGATTAGACTTGATCTTCAGCAACCCATTCCTGTCGTAACTCTTGACTATGGGGATTGGTTAGTTGGGTGGCTGTTTAACGCCGCACTCATCAATATTCTATCTATATGGCGCGGGTATCAGGATTGGTGTACAGGATGTGTTGCTTGGTTGATCCATGTCATCGTGGACTCGATTAGGGTGATACACCAGTCTGGTTCTTCCACTGTCAGCACATGTTCAGAATGCTTGACAAAATGTTGCGATATTGTAATAGTAATAGTAACAGTCCGCTTATATGGCGCTCATATCCAGGCACATTGCCTGCTAACGGCGCTATGTACATAACTATCCCCGGTCATACGACACTATCGCACTTTCCGATAATTTTTCAACTCCCCTGCCTGTTAGGTGCAATGAACTTAACACTCACATTGCCAGCACATCCTCACGGGTACCCATTTTACAGCTGTTTGAACTGAGACAATGTGGATCTAAGTATCTTGTCCAAGGATACTACGCAAATGTGCCCACCTCGGGACCCGAACCTAGGTGCCTACACCGGGGATCGTACCCGGGCCTTCTGCGTGAGAGGCGGATGCCTTACCACTGCACTACTGCGCCCCACAATGCTTGACAACATGTTGCGATATTTTGCTGGAATATTGCTAAACGTTGCATACAACTTCACTTTCTCATTCACTCCGTGTTTATGTAGTAGGATATTTATGTATATAGTAAATGTTTTCGCAAGGTATTAAGATATCACAAATCAACAAAACATAAATTTTGTCTTTGAGTTTAGCTTCAACGTTTTGGACATGGTCCTTTAAGGCTTTCAACATCCCCTGACCACAAAAACGATATTTTTCAGATAGTGGATAGAAATTAAGATGGAATTTTATTCTGCACAATTCGAACACATTTAAGAAAAATACAATAAAACGGAATCAGCTTCTAAATGGAATTAGTAAAATGTTGGAGGCTGTGAACAAGATAAACGTTTTGATTGATCCTTAGAGCTTTGAAATCATGCTTGCGTGAATCGCACTAATCTGATGATTAAACTTGGCAGGTGATTATTTTTAACCGATTTCTGAACAGTTCCGAGCTTAAAATATATTGCTGACATCTTGAGTTGTACTTTGCAGCGAGGAAATAAACAGCCTTCTTTTTAAATTATTGCTTTGTTGTTATCGCTTTACATGTGAGTGACGTCATATAGTGGTTTTCTTCAAGTGGAATGAGTACGGAGACACCGATCTCTCAGTCTGTTAGCTATTAAAACATTTGACAATGTTGTTGCTTTCTCTGTGTGCAAAGACCATTAAAATCTTTTGAGGCATCATTCGTGACAAGGCGTGTTGTCTGTCCGATATGCCCGAAGAAGATATTGCTGCAGAGCTTGTAGATCCTGAAAAAAACACCCGCGTCTCTCCCGGCCGCAGTAAAAAGAAAGGAGGATATTTTAACGTCAGAGTGGATGAGTATGTTCCCTGTCCACTCCGATGTTATAAATGCCAGAAATGTGGTCATTGGTTGAACTGCGTGGCTCTGCAATATGTAATCGTTGTGGGTAGAGCCATGGAAACACCAAATTCGACATGGATTTTGTAAGTGTACTCCTTTGATGGCCCACATGGTGCATTTTCCAAATTCTGCCCTGTTTTGCAAAAGGAATAACTCATAATGGAACTAAAATATGAAATCACATATCCTACATTGACGCTTAAAAGCCATATGCAAACGATAACTCAACTACATTAAAGATAACATACTCTGCCGCAGTCGACTCATCTCGCTGTACAACAATATCATCTGTAACATACACCTTCAGGTGAGATGAGGTAAAATTGGGTTTAACGTCGTGCTTGAGAATATTTCGCTCATATGACGACGTGCATGCGTGTGCATGTGTATGTGCGGCTGCTTGTACTAGCCCAGACTGAAGCTGGTTTTATAGTGCTAGCCCACTGAGAAACCATGCCGCAGTGAAGCATGGATACCCCACTCAGACGCATTATACTGACTCCGAGCCGACCAGTCCTTGTTGTACCCATTAATGCCGAGTGCAAGACAGGAACCAACAAGTACCATATTTTAACGTCTTTTGGTATGACGCGGTCGGGGATCGAACCCGCGACCTTCCGCTCTCCGGGCGGACGCTCTAACCATTACGCCACGGAGGCGGTCACACCTTCAGAGATTCCTCTAGAAAACTCTTTTGGACCTCTAGACATGAGGGTCACTCTGTCCTCACAGATAATTTCAAGACGTACCAGGGTTGCCTTGCACAAGTGCCTCCAAAGAGTTGATATATTTATTTATTTATTTATTTAAACGCTAAAGCAAGGCACACATCCCAACGAATGTCTTGGCGAAAAGTTGAATATAAACACTTTCTCAAAAGCCAATATCAAAAGTGTGGAATGTGATCCGGTGAGTGAGTGAGTTAATATTTATCGTCACATCGGTAATATTTCAGCCATGTCGTGGCGAGAACAATTAATAAATATATTTGAGATCAATAAACTTAGAAAATAAATGCCCGTTGACGAAGTCCAGAAAATGAATGGTGAGGACTCTAAATCTAGCATTAGCCATCTTAATGACGGAAACCGTATATTAACTAGTAAATGCTATATTGCTATTAGACATGAAACTTTGGCTTACCATTCTTCTTCGTCAAATTATGTACCTCGATTCGAAAAATATCAATAACAGCGAGAAAACTTAATTCCAATTTAAAACGAGAGTCATCAGAAGATGACAATTCCCCCCACCCCCACATATTTGAAAGAACAAACTATCTGACAGTTAACGTATACCTATCAGTTTTTGAGATGTGGTCCAAACAAACACACCACAATGAATGATCAAACCTGCTGACATGGAAACCTGTTGAAACTAATTCATTATCATAAAATTCCTTCATAGCAAAAGGCACCGCGTCAGTCCTTGGTTAATACATGTACCTGGTTTGGATGGAAAGTGTTTAATGTTTTCTTAAGTTGTGTTTCTCAAACAAAATCCACCCCCCACTTTGTCTCCATATAAATAGAGAGAAATAAAAATGAAAAATGCAGATAACAAAACGTACTACTCCAAGGTCTGTTTCATATACCTGCCAAATGTTTCTTCTCTGAAAGGAATTTCTGCTAAAGCTTTTATATTTTCTTATGGTTCTGAGACACTTACATTCACAACACATAATAGGAATGGAGTGATCTTGAGCTCCTAGCACATCAATATCTATATAATGCCAACAGGATACCCACACAATAATATGACACACTTTTCAAGGAATCTTCTGTTTTTTGCCAATGAATCCACAGAATCATTGACTGGATAGATTAGAATGTTCTCATGGTGCTGGCACAATATTATCCATAAAACGTCCATGAGACACCTATGCACAAAAATTAAAACAAGTCGATGCTCCCAAGAAGTTGCTTTCAGTTGGAGTGAAATCCAAATAACCCTGTGGTCTGACCAGTATGTTTCTGTTTTTCCTGTCTCCATTGATCCATGTGGCAGATTGGTATAGATGTGATCCAGCGCGGTTCTGTAGTCTGTTGTTGGCCCTTCAATGCATTGCTTATATCCTGTAGGAAGCTGAAGAGGCGGATGTTGCTTGAGATCACTGTTCATATCTCCTAAAACAACAGCATGTGCAGTAGTGATGGACTTCAGCATCTGTGTTAGCACACGTGTCAGTGTGGATGGGGAGATCTCTGGACGTTTGTAAACACCAATGATTGTTACATCTGGCCTTTCTGTTGGAATGATAACTGTTAGCTCAATGCCAGCTCTGTTCCTTGTGACTATACTTATTTGTTTCATCTTGTAATGAACTGCAGAGCCATGTGATGGTCGCACATGTGGTGGATGAGGCATTTCATCATTTCTAAAGAGACTGAGACCTGGCATCTGGTAATGGGTGTTAGGTTCAGAGGGAAAGATTCTAGCTTCAGAGAAGATGCACACATTTGTTGCTTGAATGTTGGGATCATGCAGACAATCGACCAAATGCTTGTGCAATGATCTAGCATTGTTGTAACAAATGATGAAGGAGTTGGACAATGAATAAATTGGTTTACTTGGCAGTTCGTAATGAGCACTTGATCTCAGACGTCCATTTCTGTCTTCACTTGTGCAATTTTTTCTTTGTTCAGATTAAGGATATGGATACCTTCTAATGTTGTCACCCTGCTAAGGCCCACGTAGTGTGCATGTTCAAAAAATGGTTGACAAATTCTTGAACTCGTGACTGAGACATCAACAACTATTTCAGTAATTGTTTTGCCCTGTGCTCTGTGAAACGTTTTGGCAGGAGAAGGCCTGAGAGGGAATTGAGTCCGCATTATTTCTCCATTGCGACCTACTTTCAACTGTCTGCTAACAGGAACAATAGGAGTCCATTGCTTGTGAATTCCACGTGTGTACAAACACTGATTGTCCAATCGTGTCTGACGTCCAGCTTTGTCTGTTGCGAACTGCATCCATATTACACCTTTTCTCGCAATACCTGATGGAGGAATAGCCAACTGTTTAATAATACCTAAGGCTCCATTTGTCATGCCATCGTTTGTGTTGACATTCATACAAACTTCAAAATTCAGATCAAGACCAATTTTTAGGTTGGTATGGAGATGCATTGTCTTTGAGGGATTGTCTGGAATCTGGCTTTTCAGGCGTCTCTCTACTTCAAATGAAACAACTCCATTGACTCTGTCGTGAGCCTTGCAAGTCGTTTTCATCTTTGTTGACCTTGCAAATGCATCATCATTCCAAAGAGCAGCTCGAGAATTTTCCAGAAACAGATGTGGAGCATATATTGGAAAGTTTGGCATGAAGACATCACATATATGGGTTTCGAGAACCTCTATGTCTTCTGCTGTATGCATACCTTCTCTTAAGTCTATTGAGGATCTGTGCAAAGTGGACAGAGTCTCTTTGACGCATGATTTCAGTGAGTTCATACATTCTGAAATGTTTTTGCCACAAGTTATTTGCTAGTGCATTAACTCATTAAGGCCGAGAGACGCATATATGGGGCAAATTAGTCAACAGAAAGCACCTCTTATTCAGCGAGAGACGCACACGTGTGTTGTACTTTTAAAAATCGCACTGTACCTATTATTTCAACCAATTAAGTAGTACTGAGCAAATATTAGCTTTTCTTACGAGAGATGCTACCTTTAGTGTCAATCAGAAGAAGTGTTTAAAGTGTTTTGATAGCAATTGCTAATCATTATCATAGGCTTGTACAGCGTTTGGCAAATGAACACATGTCGGCGAGAAAGGGGATTATGATGTTTTTACAGAGGTAAGTGTCTGGTACTCTTCATTGGGAATGGATACTAAAATACTTCGTATGCTTATTGATTGAATTAGATGTAATGGTTTAGAGGTTACTGAAGATTATATTTTCTTCAACTTCCTAATAAATAGGAAACAATATACGAAATTTCAAGGACATACAAAGAATTCAAACACAATAGAATAGTTTGAATTTACTTTTTAGGCATTATTACGTTGTCATGTTTCATATAATGAAAAACATAATGTATAAACACAAATAATTATACATCCAAGCTCGAATAGATTAGACATAATTTAACTTACTAATTTGAAGCTTACTGAATTGTAACTAGTTATTTTCCATAATCTAAAGTTGATAATGTTACCTAATCGAATATAAAGTGATACGTCGTGCCTTTGCATCAACAAATTCAAATCAACAGCTTGGTGCTTTTATTCATGTCAGTGTTATTACAACAATGAAATATTATACTACGTTTGTTACAAAACACAGTATGTTGGTAATTCAAAGAAATCTCACACATAGACAGAAGTAATATCATAAGTTATTACATGTAAACCATACAAAGGTATTTCAGGCATTTTGGTTCAATCTGTTGAAGTTTCATGTTGATTTGAATTGTCAGTTTTCTATGCAATTTACATGAGCATTGTGTAAAACATTTGTATTTGATCTCTGTAATTATCAAATCCGGTGTAATTATCACGTGTATCAATGAACTCAGTCTCTATTGATCCATCGTCAATAAAAGCTGGATAGTATAACAGTATCGATACACATGCGTGTAATCATTCAATCACATTACAGTAATGAGATAATTGAACACCTCTTTCGACCTTGAAATAACAGCCTCCGGTAGAATGCATATGTAGTTACGTCTTTGTTGAAAGGTTTGTCCCGTGACAAGTGTAAAATAAACAGATGTGCTGTTTAATCATTGGACAACTTGCTTTATGGAGTCACGCCCCTCTCTGTAATGTTTATGCATGCATGTACATCTGTAATCTTATGAACCTCGTTTGCAATCAGTAAAAATATAGGCACACCCACCTTCATAAATATTGATGGGTGTGTGTGTGTTTCAACTGCAAGTTTATACACTATAATAATTCAATATAGTGTCACTTCGTGAATTCCGTAATACGTGTACTTTAGTTTGGATATTCATTCCTATCAAGGTGAAGATTATATTTACATGTACAGCCAACCATTATGTTTTATGTACTAGTTGTGTGCGTAAAATGTATATGAAAATAAATGCTATCTCTACTCAATGGTTGGATTTCAATCGCTTTGTTTTAATTATCGAAAAACACTAAAATGAGGGTAAAATAAACTCGCCAAAGTGTCTATCTACTCCTATGTGTCTTATGTGTATATTTCATCATCGTTACCAGTGTGTATGTTTACAATACACAAACTGTTACATGATAGCTTGAGTTGACAAAGCCGAAACCCAGCATATCGACTGGTCAACGATATAGCCAATAATCAATCTCTATCCAAGCTGTTGAGTGACCAAACGTGCTCTTCAGAAATTTCGCCCACGCCCACCTGTCCTTTCCTGTGTGACAGGTATCTCATGATACGATCGGTCATAGAAAACATATGACCAGCTACTATATTGAACAGTTGAGATACCGAACGTTCTTTTCGGGTAATTTGATAACGCCCTATCACGTGACTCTTTGTTTTATGTCTATGCAAGGAATATGTAGTATACACTTGTATATGTATGTTTGTATGGTCACGTATGTTTTCTGCATTAAATCTAGATGAAACAAAGTGCCAAGCTGTGAATGTGCTCTATGTTAGTCACAGACTAGCGTCATTTAGTACTTTCATTAAAATAATTCTTATACACTAGAAATGTATCGGCAAAGATGCTATTTTCGTCGAAGATTAAAGTATGTAAGTAAATTCTTCTTTACAGTATGTCATTGTCATAGATGTTTTGTAAAATTAAACCTCACACAATGATATGCGCGAGAGAATTTGTTTATGTGTGTCTCATCTCTTACATACAAAGAATACATGCATATTGTGATAAAATATAAATGTACAAGCCGCCAAAGGTCTACAACAGAAACTTTCAATAAAATTACCTAAAACTTTGCAATACACGATATGTATTCACACCTGCTTTCTTTCAATATATACCTTTACGACACAATTAAACAATCAGGACTTGTTTGTACGACTAGACAGTTTCCTGTCATCCCCGAAACCTGCCAGGGAAATCAGGTGTGATTAGCACTAATTAGTCTCGGCACAGCGAGTGGGCAATCAGCGAGGGCTTCCAGGTGTTGAGTAGTGAGGTGGCTCTCGGGCTTAATGAGTTAATCCCATCAACATCATTGGAAAACAAAAAACAGGCTTGAACTGGAACAGATCTCCAAAGCATATGACTGACACCTTTGCAAAATCCTCAACAGATGCCATGATGTCTTGCATGCGCCTGTGTATGAGAGTAAAAAGTCTGAGCCCAACCATACAGATCTCATCTATTATGATGAACTTTGTATTTCCCAGTTCCATTCTGACTGAATTGAGCTTGTCAGATGGAGGTGTGTCCATATTTAGCCTTTGATTTGGAAGAAATTTCAAAGCAGACTGGATTGTGTTACCAAAGACATTAAAAGCTGCTTTTCCGGTTGGAGCGATTACATGAACATGCTGTTTGTTGAAGTCAGAGCCTGCGACATGGTTGTAATACTTCGTAGTAGTTTGATAAATGGCTGTGAGTAGTCTACTCTTTCCCACACCTGCTCCTCCACTCAAAAAGGCATAGGAAGGATCATCTGTAGTTTTGATTCGATAAAGAACATCATTGAAGAACTCTCGTTGTTTGTGGTTTAAGGACCGAATGAAGGCTCTGCGCTCTTCATCAGGCATCTCATTAAAAGGTAGAAGTTCTGTTGTCTTAGCTGTTGTGGGAATGCCAGCTGATTGAACAAAAACTTCTGGTGGTTCCAGCACTTCATGGGCATCACTAGGTTCTACACCCTGATCGTTGTCTCTCTGATTGTCATGTTCTGTGTTGGGAGCTAATTGATTCCACTGTTCTTGAAGTGTCAATGCTGACCATACCCTGCAGGATTTCATCCGGGTTCAGGTGACTGGAGGATTCTTCATGTACACCTGGGTTCTGTGAGTAAATAGAAACTAAATTACATAAAATACACTTAAGCCATGTTAGTGATGTAAAACCAAAAACAAATTCAATTTTGCTTACAGTTAATAGTTGTAAGTTATATACAGTTATCTGCATATCAGTTTAAGGGTTTTAAGATTTCATTCAAGTTTATTACACTTATATAGTGACCTGTATGCATGGTGCTTGCATTACTCCAAAGTAAAACCAATACATCAACCGAGATACCATGGTGATGTTTGATACGAATAACCCACTCAGACATAGTATACTGAGTTGCCCAGAACTTTTTCATCCACCTAATGTCAGGTACCAGGCAGGGTAACCACAAGTACCATCTTTTAACGTCTTATGGTATGACGCAGTCAGGGATCAAATCCCTCATCTTCTATTCCTCAGGCAGAAAATCTACCACTGGAGCATGGAGGTGGTAAAAAAGAGTTGGGAATCATGTGTACACACCCACAGAAGTTGAGGAGGTATCTGCTGTGCCTCACAAGCCTGGCTTGTAGACAGGATAGATGAAGATGGGTTGCTTATGGTAGGTGATGTAGACCGGGTAGACTTGGTAGGTGTGGTAGATTGGTTAGACCAAGTTGATGTGGTAGACGTGGTAGGCCCGGTAGGTGAGGTTGACTTGGTAGGCTTGGTAGGTGTGGTTGACTGGTTAGACCAAGTTGATGTGGTAGACGTGGTAGGCCTGGTAGGTGAGCTTGACTTGGTAGGCTTGGTAGGTGTGGTTGACTGGGTAGGCCTGGTAGGTGAGGTTGACTTAGTAGGTCTGGTAGGTGAGGTAGACTTGGTAGGTGTGGTTTACTGGGTACGCTTGGTCGGTGTGGTTGACTGGGTAGGCCTGGTAGGTGTGGTTGACTGGGTAGACCTGGTACGTGTGGTAGACTGGGTCGGCGTGGCTGACTTGGTAGATCTGGTAGGTGAGGTTGACTTGGTAGATTTGGTAGGTGAGGTTGACTTGCTAGGCCTGGTAGGTGAGTGGGTGAGTGAGTTAATATTTAACGTCACATCGGCAATATTTCAGCCATATAGTGACGCCTGGTAGGTGAGGTTGACTTGGTAGGCTTGGTAGGTGTGGTTGACTTGGTAGATCTGGTAGGTGAGGTTGACTTGGTAGATTTGGTAGGTGAGGTTGACTTGCTAGGCATGGTAGGTGAGGTTGACTTTGTAGGCCTGGTAGTCGTGGTTGATTAAGTAGGTCTGGTAGGTGAGGTAGACTTGGTAGGTGTGGTTGACTTGTTACGCTTGGTAGGTGAAGTAGACTTGGTAAGTGTGGTAGACTGGGTAGGTGTGGTTGACTTGGTAGGCCTGGTAGGTGAGGTTGACCTGGTAGGTGAGGTTGATTTGGTAGACATGGTAGGTGAGGCTGACTTGGTAGGCCTGGTAGGTGTGGTTGACTGGGTAGGCCTGGTAGGTGTGGTTGACTGGGTAGACCTGGTACGTGTGGTAGACTGGGTCGGCGTTGCTGACTTGGTAGATCTGGTAGGTGAGGTTGACTGGGTAAGCCTGGTAGGTGTGGTTGACTGGGTAGGCCTGGTAGGTGTGGTTGACTTGGTAGATCTGGTTTGGTATGGTTGACGTGGTTGACCAAGTAGATGTAATAGGCCTGGTAGGTGTGGTTGACTTGGTAGATCTTGTAGGTGTGGTTGACTTGGTAGACCTGATAGGTGCGGTAGACTGGGTAGACCTTGTAGATGTGGTAGGTGTGGTTGACTTGGTAGATCTGGTAGGTGTGGTTGACGTGGTTGACCAAGTAGATGTAATAGGCCTGGTAGGTGTGATTGACTTTGTAGATCTGGTAGGTGTGGTTGACTTGGTAGATCTGGTAGGTGTGGTTGACTGGGTAGACCTGATAGGTGCGGTAGACGGGGTAGACCTTGTAAATGTGGTAGGTGTGGTTGACTTGGTAGGTGTGGTTGACTTGGTAGACCAAGTAGATGTGGTAGGCCTGTTAGGTGCAGTTGACTGGGTAGACCTGGTAGGTGCGGTAGACTGGGTGGGCCAAGTTGATGTTGTAGAGTTGGCAGACCTGGTAGGTGACGTTGACTTGGTAGGCCTGGCAGGTGGGGTTGACGGTGTGGTTGACTGGGCAGGCCTGGTAGGTGTGGTAGACTGGGTAGGCCTTGTAGGTGTGGTAGACCGGGTAGATGAGGATGAGGTAGATCTCTTCCTCTGTCGATCCCTCAGTTTCTTGATCCGTTCTTTCGATGGCATCCTGTCTTAAGAGATTGAATTCTTGTATTCTTTTGCTGAATTCACAGAAGTTAAAGCACAAATGTCTTAATCAAAAAAGAAAGTGAGAGATATGATCTCTGTTAAAAAACATGTTTCCATGCAATATGCAGTACCTTAGTATGTGGCTGATACTCTGCTAGATCTGGTTGTACGACTGTTGACAAGTGCAACCTAAAAAAAACACATAAAAGAATGTCTTTATTTCAATACATACAAAAAAGTTAACCTACATTGCTAGTAAGCTGACAACCAACTTGAGACATGATATTTGTGTCCCTACAGCTTTCTGTAATGAAAAAGCACATGCAAATGAAAATAGCAAACTAGGATCACCAAGTTGAAAGAAAGGAAGAAGAACGTGAAGATTATGTTGGTGACTCTAACTTGCTGTCACAATACAAGGATGATGTTGGGAGTAAACAACACTAATCTAATCATCATTATCAGCTGGTGCTTGTTTAGCATCCGAAGAAGCTGTAGCAGCTGGTGATGTAGCTGTAGCAGCTGGTGATGTAGCTGTAGCAGCTGGTGTGTCATTATCACTCATTGACCCTGACAACAGAGCCATGTCATCAGAATCATATCCGTCAGTCTTTCTCTTCTGTGCAAGTTGTTTCTTCAGGAAAATCTATGTACATTCAAGCCCTAATTATTCTTTCAGAAAGAACACCAAATCTTCGCTGAAGGTGAGCGAACTGGTCTTGAGCCGACATCATGTCTGTGCTGAACTGCTTCCTTATAGTTGATAACTGATCAGAGCACCTTCCAAGATGTTGGTGTGCATCTGCATGATTGTTCTGAGATAACTTATACAGTCCAGCACTCTACATCTTCCAAAGCAGATGCCAACTTAGAGTGGAGATTCATCAAGATGTGAGTTGACAACCTGGGCACCTTAGCCGGGCTGCTCATGGGAGATTGGCAGGAGCCTTGAAATTTTGGTGGAGTTCCCAGAGACTGCCTGTCTTCATTTGATCTTTTGTTTGGTGTATTGTCAGACGATTGCGAATCCATGATATCCCTAGATGTACTCTGCAAAAAAAAAGAAATGCGCTGCCGACATCCATACGAAATTAATACCAAAAATGACTTGGTCATTTTAAGCATGAGACTGAAGACATTGTGTGAAAAAAAGGAGAAATTGTAAAAAACGTCAGAGCTTGATGCAGAAACACACAAACATGATATGCATGTGCAACACCACTTGTTTGACTAAACAAGGTTGGGTTTTCATTTGCATGCTATTTCAATCATGAGCAAGTGAACAGCAAAAACATGGCACATCTGATGGATGCCCACCCCGACAACACTATCAGCCAACTGCAAACACACGAATCATCTTTGGCCAAAGCCAGGTTTTTCCACGTGGTACCAAGCACACACGCAAGACTGTTGAGTTGTTATCAGACACAAGACATGACCTTCCCAGATCTGGTCGACCATGAGAAAACAACCATGGCTACCTGTAAAACATCGGCAAATAAAGATATATGATTCTTGGAGAATAACACAGAATACAAATAGATTGATAAGATTAAAACTTCACTTGAAAGTTTTAAAAAAAGATATCAAATTATCAATTTCAATCAAAGTCCCAGATTCATAGTGATAAGGTATCAGAAGCTTAGTGCAAACACCACTACCAAGGACAGGGTGAAACATCTGCAGGTTCCTCACTTATAAGGAAACATGCTGGTAGAGGCAGCTGTCGAGGAATATACACATGCAGAATTAGAACATGTTTAGTGAAGTATTTTGAAAAATTCAATCACTGGACATTCACCTGAAAATGTTTAAAATGTCAAATTATTAATTGTACACAAATACAGGAATAAGAAGCCACAGTCATAGTGTTATTGTTTTAGAGCTTAAATACACACAGCGCTACCAGGGACAGGTTCAAACATCTGCAGTGTTCTCACTAATGATAAAACATGCTTCTAGAGGTATCTGATGAGACAAAAAACATGCAATGTTATTTGTAGCCCTTTAGCCATGAAAAGCAAGAATTTTCTCGGGTAATGAAGCATAAAAGCATATTTTGCTACAATTAGGAGTATATGGTTGACAGTGATTGGGAGTATCTAGCTGGGTTAAAAGTAAGGTTTACATAAGATATTGAGGGATGACAGTGACAAGAGGACAATAAAGACATGACGGAGGAAGTGCACATTTAATGCAGGATTACACAACACCAACCACCATAGCATTTAAGAGGATCACACCAAAATATTGAAAATATAATCACCTTAATATTCCATCTTGCTGTTCATGTTACCGGCACTCACTGCGTGGAAGTAGGCGTCTTGGAGTGCCATTGTCGCATTGGTGTAAGAACAGTTTATTTGACATTTGCTAAAGGCTGTAATATATGTCAAAGGTAGTAGATATGTAGATGACGCTTGTAACTCAATGTTTATCCTATGGTAATAAATAAGTCTATAAGAAAAAGAAATGACACAACCCGATTAAAAAATCTTTATTTTCCTTTAAAGACATTTATAAGTAAATCTGAATAAAAATAGTAAAGGGAACCATATATTAAAGTGCTTATCCTGTGGCAATACTTCCGAAATAATGAAAGGCACAAGCTAAGCCCTTGGTTACTACATGGAAAGTGTTTTTGAGGAGTGCTCCAGAAACAACAGTCTACCCCTCCATTTTGAAGCTAATTTCAAATCATTTCCATGGAAACGAGGAAAAATAAAAATGCCAAAAATCTTTAGGATCTGTTTGATATATCTACCAAGTTTTGTTGAAAAATACTATACGGTTTTTGAGTTGTGCTCCGGAAACGAAAGCAATCCTACTTTTTGAGACCAAGTCCAAAACGTTTCCATGGAAACAAAGAAAAATAAAAATGCCCAAAGTCTGCAAATAGCAAAAGGCACCACTTAAGGTTCTGTTTGATATATCTACCAAGTTTTGTTGAAAAATATTGAACGGTTCTTGAGTTATGCTCCGGAAACGAAAGCAATCCTTACTTTTTTGAGACCAAGTCCAAAACGTTTCCATGGAAACCAAGGAAAATAAAAATGCCAGAAATCTGCAAATAGCAAAAGGCACAACTTTAGGATCTGTTTGATATATCTACCAAGTCTTGTTGAAAAATATGGAGCGGTTTTTGTGTTATGCTCCGGAAACGAAGCCCATCCCTCTTTAAGACTTAGTCCAACACGTTTCCATGGAAACCGAGAAAAATAAAAAAAATGACAATAATCTGTAAATAGCAAAAGGCACCACCTTAGGTTATGTTTGACATATCTACCATTTTTTTGTTGAAAAATATCGAACGGTCTTTGAGTTATGCTCCGGAAACAAAATGATTACGAACGGACGGACAGACGGACGAGGCCCATCGGCATGTAATGCGGTGGGATAACAAGCTCGCAAGGCACGGAAGAAAGCTGAACATTATTTCCGTTGCCATCCTATGGTCCACAACTTAAACAAATTTATAATTTTAAACGCCAAAGCACAGCGAACTTTTAAACAAAGTAAATGCCAATCTTGGCGAAACTATGTCTCAAACATCAATTCGAGCAAAGGTGTGGAACATGATCCAGAAAATAAAAGGTAAGGGCTCTAAATCTAGCATTAAGCATCTCAAAGATGGAGATGAATTATTAACTGATAAATCTGACATAGCAAATAAACTTGGAGAAACTTTGGCCAAACATGCTTCCTCATCTAACTATGTACCTGAATTCCAGAAATATTGAAGACAGCAGGAAAAGAAATCTATTAATTTCAATTCAGACAATGGGAAAGACTACAATGAAACCTTTTCGATACATGAGCTTCATACTGCTCTTGACCAAGCTCACGATACTGCTTCAGGAGCTGATGGTATACATTATCAACTCCTGAAACACTTACCTGAATCATGTTTACATCGATATCAATCATTGGTCCGCTCGAAACTTAATTATGGATCCATCGTATATGGTGGAGCCTGCAAAAGCAACTTAAAACTATTAGAATCTGTCCATCACCAAGGTCTAAGACTTTGTCTTGGATCCTTTAGAACTTCTCCTGTTGACAGTCTCTACGTCGAGGCAGATGAACCATCTCTTACACAACGCCGTATAAAATTGTCCTTGCAGTATATAACAAAACTTTATTCTAACGAGTCTAACCCTGCATTCAACTGTGTCTTTAATCCTCTTTATGAGGATTTGTACAACAAAAAGCCTTCTCTTGTTCCACCTCTTGGTTTAAGAATTAAACCATTCATTTCTGCTGCTGGCATTGATCTGGAAAATATAGCTCCTTCCCGTCTTCTTTCTTCTCCTCCTTGGCAGTTGGTTAGGCCACAAGTTGACCTAACATTAACAGCATTTAAAAAAGCAGAAACTAATGAATTACAATATAAACACGAATATAATCAATTAAAAAATAAATATAATACATACAAATCCTTATTTACAGATGGGTCCAAGGATGGTGGCGCGGTGGCTTGTGCCACTGTCATTGGATCCCGAACAATATCTTCTCGACTACCAAACAACAGCTCTGTATTCCCAGCAGAAGCTAACGCCATATTAACAGCTCTTAAGTATATTAATAAACACCGCAAATATAAACAATACATATATGATATTTTCCGATTCTCTTTCATGTCTTCAGGCTATTAAAAATCTTTCTTGTAAACATCCACTTTTATTAGAAATTATTGAATTGTATAATGAGCTTGCTACTGGCCAATGCGACATTGTCTTTTGTTGGTTACCCATCCACGTTGGCATTTCTGGGAACACAATGGACGATCTTGCTGCCAAGGCAGCACTCAACAAATCCGTGACACCACTTCTGATCCCATAATCTGATTACAAAGCTAGCATTAGAACTTACATCTGTGATCTGATGCAGAAGAAGTGGGACACCCAAGAAGGTATCAATAAATTACATGAAATAAAACCTTATATCGGTTACACTTACTTGGGTTGTCAGTCCAGATTTGAAGAGGTCATCATGCGACGATGTCGTATTGGCCACACTAGATACACTCATGCATACCTATTGAAAGGTGAGGATCCTCCGTTTTGTATCCCTTGTGGTGAGAGAACCACGGTCAAGCATGTCCTGCTTGACTGTGTTGAATTCTCCATCATAAGGGATAGATATTTTAATGTCAAAACAGTAAAGGACCTTTTTAGTAACGTTAATTATCATTTAATCATTGATTTTTTTAAAGAGATAGATCCGTTAAATGAATTTTGATATATGTTTTGTAAATAGATAAGGTTTTATAATTGGTAGTTTAGATTAATAACTTCGATTATTAGTGGCTCTACCCTCAAAGGGGGTTGAAGTATTGTCAAATTATTGTCCTCCTGAGAGGGTACGTAAGCCCCAACACATTTAGAGTAAATTTAGGCTTGCCACGTTTTTAATCGTAGAATATGTGTGCTTTTACTTTATGGCTAGATTTCTCTACTGTCGCCAATGGCTGAAGGGATGGTGTAAATCCAACTAGGGTCCATGCAGGTAGCAAAAGTACTGTAAGTCCCCATGGTCCCTGGTATGGTGATCTACTTTCAGCGATCTATAGTTTGTTTTTATATATTGTTGTCTTCGTAAATACAATAGTTTTACATGTTCATGCTAGTTTGAGACTCCATCTGTGATAATCTAGTTATTTTACAGTCCTTCGATGACTGATTATTTAGCAACTTTAATTTATTGTTTATGTAAAACATTTCTCGTCACTATATGGCTGAAATATTGCCGAGGTGACGTTAAATTCTAACTCACTCACCCACTCACTATTGGCGATTTATAGCCCATTTTTATACTGTATTGTTTTTCCCCACGTTTTAGATTTAATTACTAATTATACATACATATTTGTGATATTCTAGTTGTTTTACTGTCCTTCGTCGGCAGGTTTTTTATAATGTACATATATTTCATTTCAATATCAAATGTTCTCGTCACGATATGGCTGAAATATTGCCGATGTGGCGTTAAATATTAACTTACTCACTCACTCACTCACTATTGGCTTTTAAAAGAAATTGATTTAATGAATGAATTTTGAATAATATGTTCTGTACATATATGTATTTTAATTATTGGTAGATTTGACTAGTAACTTAGATTGTTAGTGGCAGTGCCCTCAAAGGGGGTTGAATTAGCGTAAAATTATCGTACTCCTGAGAGGGTACGTAAGTCCCAAAACATTCAAAGTAATTTTAAACCTACTACCATTTTAATCGAATAATATATGTTCGTTTAATTTATGGCTAGATTATCTAACATTGCTAATAGCTGAGGGGATGGTGTAAATCCAGCTAGGGTCCATGCAGGAAGCAAATGTACTGTAAGTCCCCATGGTCCCTAGTATGGTGATCTACCTTCAGTTGTTGGCAATATATAGCCTGTTATTACCTTGTATTGTCATCTATAGTTAAACTGTTATGATATACATATATTTCATTTCAATATCAAATGTTCTCGTCACGATATGGCTGAAATATTGCCGATGTGACGTTAAATATTAATTCACTCATTCACTCACACAGCAAAAATAACAAGGTTTCCAGTTTTCCGGAAACCTACCTGAAACTGGGTAATGTGAGAATCATGTTGGTTTCCGCTCACGGAAACTATGATTGTTGGTTTCCGGCTGTTTCCTTTTGCTGAAACTAAAATCTGGTATTTTCTACGTATATCACTTCGTTGGACAATTTATTTTATTTTCAACTTGAGAATTTAGTGTTACCTGCATTCTTATCACCACAGATTATGTCTAATGTTCTCCAAATGCGGTCAACCTGAAAATCCCTGCGTGCTGCCCTTATTGTTGTAATAAACATCACAAATGTCTACTTCACGGTAGTAAACCTCTTCAGTATACGTTAGTAACTCTACAAACATAAACCCTACCTTTTGACAAATACGTAGTGCAAGATAAAAGTAATAAATCAATTAGCGTGTTATCAGTTAATCCTTTCATCTGTGTTTGTTTTTTTAACTCAGCTGATAATTCCTTTTGCTGCACCTCCATGCCTATATTACATAACATGTAGTACATCAGACCTTAATTTAAAATGTTGAATATTTAGTGCAGACATGAGAAATGCTAAAGGGGAATATTTGTCGGGTAATCTGAGTAATGTTACCACTAATTATACCTGTTATTAATTCACTAACTGACTATCAAGTGAATGATGACAAATAAACAGGCGTAGGTTTATATCACCAAACACGGGTTACAGCAAGGGAGTAGTAATCGCTGTACAAAATCTTAGGGATATACGCTGTGTGGTTTTAAAATAGTAGGTCATCAAACATCATATTGTTTCTTGATATGATCGAAATATGGAGGTAAAAACACAGAAAGAGGATCAAATTGGATCGGTCATCATACGATCAACGCATCGGAAAATCTGAAAAAGGTTTACTCTGCTGGAGTACTTTATTACTATTACGGGAAATACATCCACCGTTCTTATTGTTTCATTGTTTAGGTTGAAGAAATTCTGCCAAGGTGGAAAGCTGCCCAGTCCCTGTGTCCGTCACGGTCGAGGGAGCAGCTGCTGCCCACCTGGCAGTCAGACCAAGTACTAAAATTGTTGTCCCGAAACCGGAAGTGCTTGATTTGGAATGAATGAGGCCCCTAAACTTGTGAAGGGTAAGCAGACTATTGGCATGTTTACAATAGAATTGAAAAAATATATAATTGAGTACCCATAAGTCTTTGTTTGAAATGCCGCCATCTTTGTGCAAACGTACACGCGCGAGATTGGAAAGAACTTTGTTGTTGTTGTTGTTTTGAAGTAAAGTCTATGAGGGTAAGGTAGTAGAAATGGCAGTCTGTATACTTGCTACAGTTTCCTTAACACATGGGAACATACTTGACACTCGAAGCTTTGGAACCAAGGATCCGGGAACTTGAGCGATCTCAACGGAAACCCAGGACAGGAATTAGCAGTACCCGTCCTTGTCAGGTAGGTTTCAGATGAAATTCATTATTTTCTTATCATAGCAGTCAGTTTGCATCGAATTAAACGTTTTCGGTAGCAACCTTTATCTTACAGTAACGGTGCGCTCGCATTTCGATTTCGCTCACGGTTATTAATGTGGACATTGCATTTTGGTGTGAAATCTGTAAAAAACAAAACATTATTGTTGATACCAGCTGAACATTCCGTTAAAATATAACCATAAGACAAGTATGCCTCTGTGTTCCTGTACGTTGACTCTGATATCCAGCAAGGCAACAAATATAGATAAAACAAGTAATTCATGATCATTAGATGGAAAATATTACCAATGTTCATGATCCAAATGTGTGTCTCTTTTTGTTTTAGGCTGTTTGTGAGAAGAATCATGGAAAAGTCCGTGCAGTCCGTTGAGAGTTACTTAAGGTAAAATAACTTTCTCCAAGTTTTATTATTGCTCGAAATCATAATCAATATATATGTTGGGTTTTGTAAGATGTCATTGACAAATGTAAACTAAAATAAAAATTGTCATCAACTCGTTTCTTGTTCACAATTGGGTAAATCTAGCATCTAATTATTTCATTCTGTCAGTTATCTAGTAGAATTACACAGCATACCATACCATTATGTAGTGCATAATTTCTGCATAATCATGTCGATCATGTTAATAGAAAACTTCTCATACCCTCGCAGTAATGCATATACCACAATTACTTATTACTTGGTTTGATACATGGTGAATATGATAATGATCAAAATAATGAATGTTTGTAGGATTGTAATAATCTATTATTGGACAAATCAAAATGAACTCATTTGCTTTTTTTAATAGAAGCCTTTTGGATAATCTGGAGGTGCAAGAGGGACGATCGACGTCGGCAGATTAGAGAAAAGGAAGAAAAACACAGGGAAGAAACAAAAGAATCCGATCTGTAAGTTCCTGACATTATCTTGGATTATATAATATCATTTGTATCGGCTCATAAACTTCCTGGCACCAGCTTGAAACACCCTGAGTCACTTAACTGACATGATGTGCTACATATTATCACATCGCTATATACCTGTAATAGAATACTAGTAACTTTCCTTATCTCATGTCATTACCCATAACCGTAATGTGCCATTATCTAATTAGACCAAGTGCCGTTCTCAAAAATAAATGTTGGACATAACTTTCGCAATGCAAGAATTCACTTTTCCCCCCAGAAACTCCAACAGCGCCTCAAGAATCTAGCTACTATTAACTGGACAGAGAAAAGAACACAGAAGGTGGCTGCAGTCCTAAGACCAGAATTGGCATCGCCAGTGGTCTCTGACGCTCAAGAGTCAAAAATGAAGAACTTGCCACACCATCCAACAAGATGCATTCCAACCACCTAAAGATCTTCCACCCTGGTCATTGAGAATATGATTCATGATAGTTAGGGATAGGATGGAATATCTAAATGTACATTCAATTATTTCCTGTATCCACCCTGTTTAGGAAAAAACAACTAAATTTGTTGTTTCTGAGTCTAAGATTAAAAAAAATTAACCCTAACCCTTCATATTAAAAAAAATGTCAACCCCTCCATACTATTTATTTGAACAAACTACTACTCAGACAAATTTCAAATCCATAGGGCCTTTGATTCTCTCTCTCTCTCTCTCTCTCTCTCTCTCTCTCTCTCTCTCTCTCTCACACACACACACAGAGGCACACACAAACTTAGGTTTTGAATACCCTTAAACCTGTCCTAGCGTAATAATGTTAATATTAACTTAGAGATAAACGTACTGTGTTATGGAGTAGATGATTGCCTAACATTCATCTAATTTGCCAACACAGTACGTTTATCTCCATTCTACCATAATCGATTTAATATCGAACTCCTTCCTTCCGCGGAAGACACTGCGTAATCCGGCATGGTGCGAGAGGCGAATTGAACTCGTCTGTGAAAGGTGTTATAGGTGCCTTTCGTATATATTTAAATACATCGTAACATAAAACAAGTATGTATACAGAAAACAAACAACTGTCTATCCATTGCAATGATTTAATACTTAACAACCTGGTTTATATAAATTAATCCAAACACGACGGAAACTAGTCTATTCCGGTATGCCACTGTACCCCCCCTCTCAACACGATAATGGACTGGTCTGACCTACTTCGATTCTTGGAAATAGTTGTTTACTGTCACGTTACAGTTTGAAAGTTGGAAGGAGGCGGAAGAGCCAGTCTTTACATTCTGCGCGAGATTGAAATTTGAATTAGAAGTGACAGTGGAGGAAGCTACTGTACAGACTGTCGAATCTGAACCTTGCAGAATTGAAGAATAGTATCTTTTCTGACTGACCGACGAGTCAGTGTTATAACTCAAGGACTGTTGATTTTTATGACCAGTGAGCTTGATGATTTCACGTGCCTCTACCCCGGCATGCGACAAAAGAGTGACAGTGGTGGCCCTAACACAATGACTGGTGTAAATGCGACTAACTTGGCATTCATTTGAAATAGTTTTCATCATGTGCGACAGAGTATTGTGGCCAAGCGGTTTTAATGTGTACCAGCATGAATCGCCAGCCGTGACAGTCTTGCGGGGAAGCTGGTAGAAAGAAGGATTCTGCTGGTTCAATTTGGAAACATACTTTTTGAAGGACGCAACTGGGCATGATGCAGTGTGAGTGGCGTAAATTCGGGGTTTCGCCTGGCACTTATCTTGCAACCCCCTGGGATGTTTTTGGTGGATTCGGAATGTGTCATTGTTATATACTCCATACCTACATCATCGGATTTTACAGCAAATGAATGAATCGTTAAATCACGCTGATTCTCATTCCCCCTGCGACCAAAGCCCAAAGTTAAATCGAACCACACCTTTCTTTGTAACTGAAGTGGTGTGTCGACAGATAGAGAATTTCTAATTTTTGCAAGATCTGCCTGTGAGATGGGTTCGTGGTGTTGTGCATTGTCCAGACCAAGTGTTTTAATTTTCCTTAGCATTCCTAGGAATACATTGTTAGCACTATGAAACGCAATGTCCTGCAAAATGTTGATGTTTCTTTCAAACGGAGGAGATCTCAGATGTCTGTGAATCGCCGATCGGATGCCGACGAAAGAAGACTTTGAATAGTATTTTCCCTCAGTAGTGCGAAGTTCCGCATAACAGTGTCGGAGGTGTGACGCCAGTTGTTCTTTTGGAAGTGCTTCAAAGTTACTGGATATTTCATGATGTGTGAGCCATTCTGAACGGAAAAAAAACATATCGTTTACCAGGTAGGCACATATTTTACTAACATTTTGCTGTTATCTACGGAAGCGCTGAAGGGACCTGATGAAATAGAATTTATCTTGAGCGCACAAGTTAGTATATTGAGCGCACAAGTTAGTATATTGAGCGCACAAGTTAGTATCTTGAGCGCACAAGTTAGTTATCTTGAGTGCACAAGTTAATATATTGAGCGCACAAGTTAGTATCTTGAGCGCTCAAGTTAGTATCTTGAGCGCACACGTTAGTATGTTGAGCGCACAAGTTAGTATAATGAGCGCACAAGTTAGTATCTTGAGCGCACAAGTTAGTTATCTTGAGTGCACAAGTTAATATATTGAGCGCACAAGTTAGTATCTTGAGCGCACAAGTTAGTATCTTAAGCGCACACGTTAGTATGTTGAGCGCTCGACTTAGTTTATATTGAGATACACTGCTTCATAAGCAGTTCATGTGGAAACAAGGAGGAGTGGAAACGCGATCTGATTCATGCTTATTTCGGTCTTGGGTTCCAATACAAACACATAACACATCTTCTTGTCAAAAATCATGTTATAGTATAGTACGCCACTCGAAGCGTATTCTGAGGTGTATGTCCCTCTTTGGCACCAGATACCAGATTTGCTGATGTTACAGTGAGTGAGTGAATACGGTTTACACCGCTTTTAGCAATATTCCAACAATATCACGGTGGGGAACACGGTGGCTGCACACATTGTACCCATGTGGGGAATCGAACCCAGGCCTGACGAGCGGACGCTTTAACCACGAGGCTACCCCACCGCCCCGCTGATGTTACATACTTTATTGCGGACAACTTCGACCATCTGAACGACCATCTGAACAAAGCCATGGTTATCGTTGATGCATCAAAAATGTATCCAATGCGGTTTAATCGTGAAACAAGATGCTGTACGGTCGTTGTTGGACCCGGATGGTGTTGAATTTCGCTCAGGACACTGTCTTCATCGACATGTTTATTCTTCAACTTCCTGTGTTGTTAAAACATGTTAAATAAACTACAACACACATACGTATACATAAGGGATTGAAACGGTGGAAGTGAAACGGGGAACACAGTATTTTAGTAAGAAATAAAGTCGGTATATATGCTATACGTCATATTTATATGATATTGTACAAACTGTACATATTGTTAAACTGCCATTGTACCCACGTTAGGAAACATTACTGATACATGCAAACCAAGACTATAGACTATAGTTCCCTGAAAGCGGTCGACTATACTTCCAATACATCGGACATCAGTTTTATAATTAAGATAATTAAGTATAACACTCAATGTTTACATATTTCATGGTCATGTAATACTATATATACATAATAAAGCCGTAGCACAAAACAAGTTATCCAAGCTTTACGCTAGTGTTCATAATACTATGTACCAATATAAGAAGTAAGTAAAACCACTATTCATCCCTGCAAGAAACTCCTACTCATGTTTATGTTTTAATTCTTATTATGACATTACACATACCTAGGCCTGCTTTATGTAATACAGCAAAAAGTGGTAAATCAGACACAAAGAATAGTATTGACAAGCATAAAGACGATGAACGTTTACAGAAACATTATCAATGTTCATGATAAATTTGCATACTTTTACATAGTCTCATAATAAACACCTATAGTTAACTCCGACTTTGCATCGTTTGAAATCTTCCAAAAAGGATATAAGTTTGTACATTTTAGCCAGCAGCCAAGCAAATGTGCGTTCCATTAATGCCATTAGATGCTAAACACGAAGTTGAGCGCTCAAGATATTAACTTGTGCGCTCAAGATGTTAACTTGAGCGCTCAAGATATTAACTTGTGCGCTCAAGATATTAACTTGTGCGCTCAAGATATTAACTTGTGCGCTCAAGATACTAACTTGTGCGCTCAAGATACTAACTTGTGCGCTCAAGATATTAACTTGTGCGCTCAAGATATTAACTTGTGTGCTCAAGATAACTAACTTGTGCGCTCAAGATAACTAACTTGTGCGCTCAAGATAACTAACTTGTGCGCTCAAGATAAGTAACTTGTGTGCTCAAG
The DNA here is from genome assembly GCF_003918875.1 of Haliotis rubra. NCBI lineage: Eukaryota > Metazoa > Mollusca > Gastropoda > Lepetellida > Haliotidae > Haliotis > Haliotis rubra. The sequence continues at coordinate 101,561 of NW_025767638.1, forward strand.
ATATTAACTTGAGCGCTCAAGATAAGTAACTTGTGTGCTCAAGATATTAACTTGAGCGCTCAAGATATTAACTTGTGCGCTCAAGATAACTAACTTGAGCGCTCAAGATATTAACTTGTGCGCTCAAGATAATTTTTATTTCATGAGGTCCCTTCAGCGCTTCCCTAGTTATCTTTTACATAAATAGGGATGTATTTTTACAAGGCTTTGTGCAATGTTAAATATTGTTTGTTTATGGTTGGGCCTATAAATTGTAATTGTGTTTAAAAATTCTTGTAATGGAAGCTTATGTGATAGCGAGGTTCACTCACAAATACGGTGGGAATATTCATATAATTTTATTTGAGACAAGGTTTAATCAATGTTTTATTATTAATATTTCGCTCACGTTGAGTGTGTTGTCCGTAGGGTTGATTTGGGTCGGCCATCTAAGAAAATTGAATCAAGGTCAGCTTCATCTATTGCTGCGAAGCGGCCTTGGCTTTTTCCTGAAGTTGTTTGTTTTGCATCCCTTGTGTCTGTGGGAATAATTTATTAGGTATGTGTTTTTTTCAGAAAAGAAACAACCCATTCACGAGACAAAATACAAATGTAGATCTATTCTGTTGGCAATCTAGATCAGGTGGCTAATGACACTGACAGGCCCCTTTATAAAATTGTAAACAAAGCTCGTACAGTCATAGTAACCAGTTGTTTTCGCTTTTTCAGTGTTTCCGGACTACTGTCTTTTTCATTAGTTATTTTCGCCCTACCCGTATTCAAGTTCCCAACGCCAATTGTTTCTTCCTCCTTAGGCATGGTTGGTGCAAATGTAGTATGCTCTGCTATGGCACTTTCTGTGATTTCTGAGAATAAACGAGGTTGAAAATGATTATGTACTTTTGTTATCTTGTAACGAAATATTTACAAATATTTAGGAAAAAGATGTTTTCATCAGACAGGCAGGCTTGGACATTAGCAGACGACATTTTCCAATTGATTTATATTCAAGATATTATTGCGCTAAAGTTTCTGGGGTCAATTCACCTGAACTGGTTACATTGCCAGGATTAAGTCAAACTCGTCATCGCCGAATTCGTCCAGGTCTGGACCATATACATCCGTAAAACTGCCGATTGAAAATAAACCGAAATCCATCGTGTCTGCTGTGTTTACATCCTCCATGTTGGTGGTCAAGCGGAAGTAGTGCGTCAGTGTTGTATACGTTCGCAGTGAAGCGGTCATAAAATCAGACGCATTTTCAGTTAAGGATTGACTGTGTATTTCTTTCGTTGCATTGAGGTATGAAACTAAAAAACCAATGTGCAAACTGTATGAATCCGCGTTGCATCCTCAATGCAACGAAAGAAATACACAGCCAATCCTTATAATTAAATTCAACAACAAATACTATAGGCTTTCAACAATATTTTATTTAAACACAATCAAATTCATCGAAACAGATATCTTTGTTACCACCGATTAACATTTTCGGTGTAAGAATTCGGTAATGGCGTGACATGACTCAGGTGACACATTTACATAAAATGACACGCCTACCAAACCATTAGCCAATCAGCATAGAGCACCCCCAAACAGCTGTCAATCAACCAAGCTAACACCGGGGTTGCGAATCAGAGCGAAACAACACAACGTGACGCGTTCCGGTAACGGCAAAGTTTCAAGTTCAAACATATGAATTATTACCAGCGAACTGAAAGACACAGTTTGAAAAGTGAGAATTGGAAATGAAGCCCGATGACATGAAGTTAATGGAACTGAGATTGTTAGTGGCAGCAGTATTTGCGCAAGTGGAAAGGGGCTGTGATGTGACTGAGATTGCGATGCCATGAACTGATGTTCCAACGTGCGCATGCTCTTGTCCAGGCGTTACAATGGCGGAAAGCGTCTCGCTAATTCTTAGTTTTTGAGTAGTCGTTGTGTGGCGACTATAACTACGCACGGAACTTTCATTCCTATGGCCACTCATAAACATTATGTGACGAAGTTCAAAGCCAGCGTCACTCATGGCTTGGATTGCTGTGGCGCGAAGACAATGAGCAGTGTAGATCTATGACTGACTACATTGGGCATTGCGACATATGTCAGACATGAAACGAGTGAACTGGTATTTTTTTGACTGGGGTTGCTGTATACCAAATGTTGTGTGCGTCTTGAGAACTTAGTGCATCTTTATTACAGTGCGAAAAAAGTGATCCGGCATTTGGGTCACTTTTGTCAAGGAGCTGGCGAAGTGCATTGACGGGACATTGGTTTATATCATTCGTCGCGTACATTCGTTTGTCGCTTTGCGCTTCATCGCTGCTGAGACCACTCTGGATGTTTTTTTTTGTTTCGTTTCGTGGGACATATTCAACATTGCTATCATCTACCGAAAATTCAAAGGATGTGGGCGTAAGCTGCTGGTGAAATTCAAGACCACGACTTACAAAATGGATGGCCAAGTCGTACCTACTTTGTACCGGAGGATAACAGGATTGGATGCCGAATGCAGATAAGTGCTAATTTTCATCAGATCACTTGTTTCAATGATTGATTTATGTTGTGTTGGACGTGGCAGGCCATGTTGTACATTGTACTTTAATTTAGCATCAAGCATATCATTTGCAGACTTAAACTGCTTGTCCCTTACAATGTCAATATCTCTCCCGATATCATTTAAGTGTCTTTTCAGGGCAGAACGAACATTTTTTAAAGTGTTCTTGTGATACTCGGCAGCATGTGCAGCCGGCATATTTTCACATCTTGTTTCCTGGTTTTTAGGCTGTGCCTCAGTGTAGAAAAATCTCAACTTTGTGTTAAGTTCCTCTGGTGTAATTGTTGAAAAATCCACAGTCCTCCCCTCACTCTCGAACGACCAATCTAAATAAACAGAACGAAAACAATATCTAGAAACCTGACTATGACAGACCCAACTATGTAAACTTTGAACTAGGTAACTTTATAGCAAATCATTTTTCTCGGTTAGATCTAAAAAATTTAATCTCATTCGGATAATTGTTCCATTTTTAAAAATACAACTTTGTGCTGATGAACTGTGTTTCGTTTTGAGAAAATATACGTAGGATGGAATTTGAAAATAATATTTATATGAATTGTGTATATCTACCTTGGAATAGTTTAACACCCCATTTTGTGTTTCTTTTTGTGGATGTTGATTGTCTGTAGTCGTCCATTCGAAGTAAATCATTACTTGATAAACGTTTGAAACGATGTGTTTGGGATGGCTTATCATCGACTTGTGATTTGCCGATGTTTTTGTAGATCTGGTTGATACTGTTATCTCTAACAAACTTTCAATTTCTTCCAGGTCTAAATCATCCGTGCTAAGAGTTGCAACGTTTCCGGGAGATTGATCTTCGAAAATCGACTCAAAATTCCCCAGATCAAAACTTCCGTACTTGGAATCGGCCATCTTGTTGGAATGTAAACAAGACAAGTTGCAGACGACTGTTCGCTGACTGCACGTGGTAACCACAGTAACCAGTCAAATATTGTATTACGACAAAAACCTTTTTATTAAATAAACACTTTGTTAACGTTCACCGATAATTTTGAGTTGTTTGTTTATGTTAACCACAATGTATCACATCAATGTTTATCCAAAGTTCATTAAGGTACCCGAGTGCAAGGGAATTCCCTCGCTGTGTAAAGGTATTCCCCGACATTCCTCAGGTCCGAAAGTAGTCCGGTTCGGTGGGCGTGGCTTATTTTTTTAGATTCATTGGGAAATGAAATCAAAAGAAATGTTCCCAGTTAACCAATCAGATTGCCAGAATTTTAATGAACACAATAAAAATTTAATTATTCGAAATTGATAGTGTCTATTTTTGTTGATTGACCAATCAAATTCGAGCATTTCACGTAGCCATGGTAGAATAATAAATATAAATGTACATACATGTTAGTGTGCAAGTGGTTCGTGTGTGTTTTTTAGTGTGCATTCCTCTCTGAATAAGGAGAAATCAACTGACGGGATTTTATGATTTGTGACAATGTATAATTGTAACATTGAAACATAGACATGATATGTTTATGATGAATAAAGAGAAATCGACTGATTTTGTATTTATTTATTTCTATGTCCATGTGGTGTTCAGGTAACTGTAGTTGAAATGAATATTTTATATTTGAATGTATTATGAATAAAATATATGACATAATACATTCAAATATATAATAAATTTATTTCAACTACAGTTCATATAGTTGAATAATCATAATTTAATATGGACATATGGTAATCACTTAATACTAATAATTGAAACCAAATGGAGCCATACAGATTCTGATTTACTGAAACTTATGGATTGTTGTTAATGTGATTAATAAAAACGTCAATCAAAGAGAAACATAATTGAACTAAGTAAATAAATGAAACCATCTTAAAGTAGAGGATAAGGGAAACCCAATGGAACCTCATAGGAATCTGGGTAACTGAAACTCACTGGAGCCATACATGAATCTGGGTAACTGAAACGCACTGGAGCCATACAGGAAACTGGGCAACGGAAACGCACTGGAGTCATACATGAATCTGGGTAACGGAAACGCACTGGAGCCCTACAGGAAACTGGGCAACGGAAACGCACTGGAGCCATACAGGAAACTGGGTAACGGAAACGCACTGGAGCCATACAGGAATCTGGGTAACGGAAACGCACTGGAGCCATGCCGGTTTCTGGGTAATTTGTAAGTTTCCGTATTCCGGAAACCTGAAGGAAATGTAGAGAAACGGTCCGGAAACCTAACTGAAACTTAAGTTTCCGTTACATTTCCGGTGTCCGGAAACCAAGTTATTTTTCCTGTGTCACTATTGGCTTTTTAAAAGAAATTGATTTAATGAATGAATTTTGAATAATATGTTCTGTACATATATGTATTTTAATTATTGGTAGATTTGATTAGTAACTTAGATTGTTAGTGGCAGTGCCCTCAAAGGGGGTTGAAGTAGCGTAAAATTATTGTCCTCCTGAGAGGATACGTAAGTCCCAAAACATTCAAAGTAAATTTAAACCTACTACCATTTTAATCGTATAATATATGTTCGTTTAATTTATGGCTAGATTATCTAACATTGCTAATAGCTGAGGGGGTGGTGTAAATCCAGCTAGGGTCCATGCAGGAAGCAAATGTACTGTAAGTCCCCACCCAGCAGGCATATCAACGTTGTTTCAACGTTGAGAATAGGTTGGTCGTCAACGTTGAAATTAGATTGAAAATAGGTTGTATATGAAAGTTTTTTTAGACGTAGATATCCGACGTGGAATCAACGTTGAAGTTTGACCTATTATCAACGTTGGAAAAAGGTTGTATATGAAAGTTTTTTAGACGTAGATATCCGACGTGGAATCAACGTTGTAGTTTGACATATTATTAACGTCGAAAATGGGTTGTTCCGTGGTTGTATATGAAAGTTTTTTAGACGTAGATATCCAACGTGGAATCAACGTTGAAGTTTGACATATTATTAACATTGAAAATGGGTTGTTCTGTGGTTGTGTCTGGGAGGTATTACGCTTTCCTGTAAATAGACTCGCACTTCATCTTTAAACTACACTAAAGTAGCACCAAACTCATGCATCCAGCTAAAATACCCAAAAAGCTACCTGCAATAAACAGTGTTCAAACATAAAATTGCAGTAAAAATATTTACCTGATAAAATACTTGGTTAAAATTCCACATTCAATATAATGTTCATTTAAGTTTTATGTCAGTTGGACGTATAATTCCAGTAAGAAGAAAAGCGTATTCCAAATTAAGAAAAACTATTTACTGTTGAATTGTTATCTTGAAAAGGTGGAAATTGTCCCGAGGAGACATTTTGTCTGAATTTCAGCTATTAGACAGACCCCTGAATAAACACAATGCAATTACTTTCACCATGAAAGGGATCCAAGATGAACAGGAACTATACCTGAAGACAGCACACAAAACCAGTCACTTTTTATGAAATCTTTATGAACACAAACGCACACAGAGAAACGTGGTTTTAAGCATAATGTAAAACATCACACATGACATAGTCTGTAGGTGATCTCTGTTGTGATAATAACACAATATCATCTGCATATAGCATTAAACTGACATACAGCTTCTCTTCTTTCTGCCACTCCCTGCCTGGCGGTCAGGTGGATACTTCAGAAACGTTCCTAATTCTTTCTTGAAATTTGCATTCCCTTGAGATAGGACACATTCTGAAATTTTATATTTAAATACATGAATACTTTTATATGGAAGATATATTGTCTTAAATGATTCAAGTATTTGTTTAATCAATCACTTGAAAGGTTCATTTCACTGATGTAACTTGTCATGTGAACATATGAACAGCATCAATACAAAATGTGACGAAAAATGTAAACAATTTATATTTTCAACTAAAGGAATGGAAGTTTTCTAAACATTTTCAAAGAAAATCCTCAATTGCAAGTTGATTTTTCAATTAGACTATGAATTAGGATGAATTAGACGATGCTTTACTGTCATATATTATTTGCTATGGTCATGATGAAAATGCTGCATTTCGTAATTAAATTACCAGAGATGATTGAATACAACCTTGTATTCTTAAAAGAAAACTTGCCGTTTTGCCCATCAACATTCATTCTTGACATCAAATTGTTTGACATTGTCCTGCAAAACAATGGAAGATTGTTGATATTCTGTCAGATTTAGTTTTCTTTAGAGATTCTCGGAAACGATTATTTCAAATTAAATAGGAGTTGTACTGATGTAGCAATTTTGCTAACAGGAGTCATAAATTGTAACAAAAGCCATTTTACATTAAATGATAAGAAAACAAAATGGGTGGTGGTTCACAGGTCAAAGAACAAGTCTATTGTGGGAGGTCTTCCAACACCATTTATTCCCAAACACAAGGAAGTATGGATCATGGAGTGCTGAAAACAATAATGAGCTCTCATAAGTATACAATATATTCCCTATTATCTACACTGTCTGTCTTTGTCATTTGTAAACTCATAAAACTCAGATAAATAACTTCTTCATAATTCAGAAATGTTTACACTTAATCTCTTATAGGAACGCTTCGAAAATCTCTCATATAATGAATTATGTGTGCCTATAATATCTGCGACGTCATAACTATGCTTCTCTGAATCATGAACAATAAAATAATGAGATTAAACTCTACACTGCAAGAAAAAATCTATCATACCCTGAATAATAAGACACTGAATAACATCTCTTACAACTCCATTCTACACTCAAAAAGACTTAATGTACTCATAAACAAACATCGCTGGCACACGCAAATTCTTGGAAACAGTGCATCTCTGACTCTCAATTCCAAGAAATGGAAGTCCTACTCTATTTGACCAAAGGGGTGACAGGTGGCCAAAACATATTGAAATGTAGGTCATACACTGAAAATAACTCTGATTTAAAACACTACAAATATACACCTTCTCTCTAATATACTCGATAGATGATCTTGACAAGGGAACATGTACATAAAATGCTGATATCTAACAATACCTGTACTCTAAATAATGGACTCTTCCAAATCTCAGTATGTTTCACTGCACACACATTTAAATGCAAAATAATGAAAACCTACACTTTGACAATAATAAAGAAACATCATATTCAAATTCTACAGCTGACCAAATACCTGAAGAGTGTGTCTCCCAGCAATAAACATCTATATATCTCTATAAATTTATGACTTCTGTCCTCTCGCGTGCTTTCTCGCATCCAGCTCTTTACGGCGAAAAACAATATGGCGCTAAGCAAGGGAGTGCTCATTAAACTAAACATCTCCGGGAGAAATCATTGTCAAATTATTCTCTTACATGATCAACCTTTGTGGTGGATATACTGGAAACAAGTGAAATGTTAATAATTTGTTACCTTAACATTGCTCCTTTTATGTGTTCCACAAAATTGATGCCACCCAGTCTTCGAAGATGAGATTTCTGCAAATTCCATTTAAATTATATCTTATTTCATAATTAAATGTTCCTTACTAAATTACTACTTTTTATATGTAACATTTTAAACTTTAAGAGACATGAATCATCACATCCCTTTCAAACAAGTGTAAGAATGAAAGTCTGTGGGTGCAGTTTTGTTAATTGTCCCATCAAAGAATCATTAGTGAAGTTACACATTTTGTAAATAAATAAAAGTTCAAATAAATTATATGCAATTTCATCCTTAACAAAAGACTGCACAAGACATTTTGATGTGAATTTTCGTTGCATGATCTGAGAAAGATTTCCTTTCGCAATTCTCCACCCCCCACCCCCCTCCCCCCAAATAATATGCATATGTTGACAGGGTTCAGAGCGTGCTCAATGCATAATTTACTGATAGACTTATTCAAACGAACAAATGTTCATAATAATGTGATGCAATATAAAATGTTGATAAATTCTATTCGATTTTGTATAGCTGCCCTTAGGGACCGTTCATAATGTATGGCTTGGGGGTGATGATGATTTTTATGAAGAAGCATGTACAATGTGAATTACCCTCCTCCCCCCCCCCCCGTAAAGTGTATGTACGAAATAAGTGACGCCCCACCCTGCATGTCATGTACAATATCTATGACGCCCTCTCCCCTTCCCATAATTTCTAAGCATCATATTAAACATAGTGCGTGTGTACAAAAATGCTGACCCCCTTAGCTCCCCTGAACAAAATGGGTAACACACACACACACACACACACACACACACACACACACACACACCCCTTACAATCATCACCCCCACCCGCAGCCATATAATTATGAATGGTCCTTTATATTGATGTACTTCATTGATTATTTGAATGCAAATATATTGAAAAATAACAAAACAAGTTTCATGGAAAACACGGGCTTCCACTAAATTTTGAGAAACATGTACGTGACATACCGGTACCCTTGTGAGATAAAACATGAGCCCTAATTCGGAGTTTCTTGCTACATTGACCTGCTAGATTTAAACAACATTCCTACGTTTTCATTATACATGAAGGACATACTTACCAAGTAAACACCAGCATGCCGTGAAGATGTTGAAAATGGAACGATATTGCGTTGAACTTCGCCAAAGTAAACTGACAACGATCAGCTGCCTTTGCGCGCGCGATAATTGTGCGCATGTCCGGATATGGCGCAACGAGGCGATCTGGCATGTGTTTGAAAGCAAATTGTCGCGAATTATACAATTTTGACAGTTTTGTGGGAAAATATCAAATGTAATGCAATTCGGATAACTGATGACTTTATACCTAAAATCATTGATGTTTTCATTTTCAATTGCGATTTACGTAATATTTCCGTCCGTTGATCGATGCACAATCAAACAATATATAAGATTATATGTGTCACTAGCTCGATCTTGATCTTTTATGAAATTAATGTTCCGAAATGATAGTTGCTAAGTTGGATACCTATTACCAATATGAATTATGTATCAAATTTGCCAAGGAAACAAGTAGTTGACATTTTGTTGGTTCCTTACGTTGAAACAACGTTGACAGCTAAACGAATCTCGACTAACTTTCTTTGGTCGCATGATAAACGTTGAATCAACGTTTATGAAAGGTTGATCAACCAAACAACCAAAATTCAACGTTGATTCAACGTTGTGTGCCCGCTGGGCATGGTCCCTAGTATGGTGATCTACCTTCAGTTGTTGGCCATATATAGCCTGTTTTTATAGTGTATTGTCATCTATAGTTAAACTTTTTTAGATTTAATTACTAGTTTTAAATTCAAATCTGTGATAATCTAGTTATTTTACTGTCCTTCGTTGACAGGTTTTTATAGTTTACCACTACTTACTATGCATAACATTAATTGTTCTCGTCACGATATGGCTGAAATATTGACGATGTGACGTTAAATTTTAACTCACTCACTCACTCTCTGCAATACAGTCGTGAGATCGAACTTATCGACTTCCGTAATGGTACGTATTTCATAGAAAAGATTATCACCATACTAAAATTTTATGGATAAATTGAGCAGAAGACGCATTTTATGAAATAAAGCTGAAAGTTCCTTAATAACCTTCATAAAATTATGAACCTCGAACGTAACTATTTCAGTGTTTACATTCCCATACCGATACCGGAATACAGGCTCAACACATTGATCGTACATTGCCGTTATCATGATTGCAAATTTTACCGTGAAAAATGAATTCTGAATCTAATCAGATTTCCATGAACATGTGATGGGAAAGTGATTTGCATACCAGTCTGCAGTAGGTCTATTCAAAACATAGTCGGGATCGTCCCACGGCTGTATGTTGTCAACTTGTGGAATCGTCGTCAATATTCCTGTCGGTCTTGCCGCTAGAAATACTTTCAAATTGAAAACGTTGTATGTATGTGGTATTATCTGTATCTAGTATGCCATCCAAATCCAGGTTTGACTTCGTGGATTGATTTGCTAAAGTAGAAGCAGACCTCAGTAAGCCAACAGGCTCGGTACCACTGTATTTACCGTGTGTTCATGTAGCGACTCTTGGGTATGACGTCACGTGACCATCTAACCTCATTAAATTGCGTAATCGCGAAATGCTTTCGAGGGAGGTGCGTTTTAGATTCCTAATACAAGCTGTGTAATGAAATATTACCGTTTCTATCCCCCGCAACTCGTTTTGCGGGGGGGTATTAAAATGGACTCCGTCCGTCCGTCCGTTCGTGCACATTTGTCTTTTCCGGAGCAGAACTCTAACACCGTTCAATATTTCTTCACCAGACTTGGCACATACATGGATCTGGTGGTGTACTGGTGCCTTTTGGTAGTTTTGAATTTCTGAATAAAATATTTTTGGCATTTCCATGGCAACAAGTTTGACTTAGACTGAAATTGGTGATAGTGCTCCTTTCTGGAGCAGAACTTTAAAAACCTTTCAATTCTCTCCTTCCACTTTTCTATATACACACCTAAAAATTTGACATAATCATAACTCGTAGACATAATCATGAAGAGTATTTTGCCATAGCGGGGGATATTGATGACTTTGTCTTCTTGTTAACTGTATTTTGCGGATATTATATACTCTCCCAAAAAAGAAACGCATATAGGAATTTCAACTGTATTTTTAAGTTTATTTTGAAACATCTTGTAGGCTTTATGAGGCAATGGAATATAGCGAAATTGCACACTGGGAATGCAGACGTATCCGTCTTGAGCACCAACTCGAGGGAAGTCAGTTTGAGTGTCACATGGAGACGTGTGGTGGCGCTGACGTCAATACCTCGTGTGGGCATCCAGAACTGCACGGCATCGCCTCGGCATCGAACAAATACGTCTCAGAATCTCGTGTTGCCCAATCGCAGCCCACTCTGCCTGTAGTGCCTGTGCCAGTTGCTGAAGTGTCTGGGGCCGAGGGTTACGGCGTCGCATCCGTCTGTCCAGGGCATCCCACAGATGTTCGATCAGGTTTAAGTCCGGTGATCTTGAGGGCCAGGGGAGCACATTGATGTTGTGGTTCTGGAGGAAGTCTCTAGTGTGACATGCTGTGTGGGGCCTGGCATTGTCCTGTTGAAACAACTCCCTCTGGCGATCAATGATTGGAAGGAGGTGTGGGCGTAGGATTTCGTCACAGTAACGTTGAGCTGTCAGGTTGCCCTGGATCATCAACAAATCACTTCTCCTACGGCAGGTGATCGCTCCCCACATCATAACATTTCCCCGGCCGAATCTGTCCACCTGGTGAACGCAAGCGCGTTCACGTCGATGTCTGTACACCCGCATTCTTCCATCGCATCGTTCCAATAGAAATCGATATTCATCACTGAACCAGATTCTACGCCTATTCGGTAGGTCCCAGGCCTGAACGTTAGTGCACCATTGAACTCGATGTTGGTGTCGAAGCACAGGGCCAAAATAAGGTCTTCTGGCACGTAAACCAGCCTCTCTCAATCTGTTCCTGACGGTCTGTGCAGAAAGCCTCCTCAATCCGGGCATTTGTCGAGTGGTAGTGGTCGCCATAGCTGTTCGATGACGCAGGTGATGTACCCGGATGTAGCGATCCTGCGCCGCAGTGGTCGCTCGAGGTCGCCCACTACGAGGGGCGTCTGCTACCGAAATCTGCCGGCGATATCTCTCTCAGCGCGGTGAAATGGTGCTTTGGTGAACATTCATGCGTCGGGCAACTGCACGTTAAGACTGACCAGCTTCAAGCAAACCAATGGTGATGTGACTGTTGGCTTCACTCAGACGTGTCATTTTGCGTTCGTCAACAATATTCCAAATACAGTGAATAATCGACAGACAGCGATCAACCTTTTATACCCATCATTGAGACTATCTCACCCCCAACGTTCACGTCATTGCATGTGAATTGTGTATTCTGTGACACTACACGCTATTTTCATGATGCGTTTCTTTTTTGGGGAGTGTATATATACCCAGGGGTTCATTAAGAGCGAAACTAAACAATGTGAAGTGACCTTTTGAAAATCCTTTAAATGGTTTATCCTGAAACACCAAGTCGCCAGCAATCAGGTACAGTTTCTTCCATCTTCATGCCAACTTGACTGTTACTCCATATCAGGGAGTCATTAGTTGAATCAGGCCCCTTGACCACCACGTTGGTAAAACTGAAATGGTGAACACGTTAAACTGATCACAGTGTATTTATTTCCAAGTTATTACTTTCACGCTGATATTCCTGCAACTTCTTCGTAACTTGCTGACCTGTCAAATCAGTCAAATCAACACCATGCACAGAATAATTAGGAGCAAAATGTTTGTTTGAACAGAATTATTTTACTTAAACTAAATGAATTCTGGCACTATTCAGAAAATAATCCTGAAACGATTGCTGTATAAATGGGTACAATAAATTACAAATTTAAAACAGACTGAAAATGCCGCTCGTAACATTTGACAAGAAATTAGTTTCGGCTCGTTTGTGGGTCAAGGCCGTTGCTAATGTAAACAGAGATGCGTAGTTTGCGGACCACTTACCAGTTCATCATTATTCGTTCAGCATTAAGAGATAGTAATTGGTAGATATCTAAAACAAGTGTAACTAAAGTATCGTTATGGCAAATTTAGACGTAAATGTATGTCTAGTTTATATCTTACCGGAGAGAACTGTCGCATATCGCTTGCACATTGATTCCGTGGTATCCCTTGCGGCATACGAAGGCGACTTCCTCGTTTGGTGAAGGTCGTTTGATTTGAATAAGTGTTCCGTCCACAGCACCGAGAACTTTGGGGAAATGACCGACTCGGTAGAAATCTTGTTTAACCTTAGTTTGCTGTTCTAGACTCCAGGGAAAAGTAATATTGTCTAACTACGTACATATTGCATTCACCGTGCAATGGAAGCCCCGAGAAACACTTGATTTGTCCAGACCATGCAAATCTCAAATTTCAGAAAGAAATCCCCCTTTTCCCAGATATCTCAAAGTTAAGAGGACTTGTGATTCGACGGTCATAGCGCGGGAACGCTGTGTTGGTCTTTCGACTATTTGGCGAACTTTGTCCACGAGGCAGAAACTAGCTTCGCGTGTGAGTCTATACCGGGAAATGAGTTCCAAGTCTGTCAGAGTTTCTAGTTGGATGGTTCTGTCTCGGAAAACACGCTGTTTTCTCAAACTTTTTCTAGTTTCCTCATGCATCAACAACAATGTAGCCATATTGAATTTACTCGAAATGTCAGCCTTAGCCACACTAAGGTTTGGTCGGACCAACCTTAAATTTTCACCTTAACTAAGGCTACCTTAGCGTAAGGTAGATTCGTACAACGGGACGTCAACCATAGCAAAGGCCTAAGGTTAAAACTTAAGGAGATAAGGTAACCTTAGAGCTAAGGTTGTTTTGTACAACGGGACCCAGATGAACCCCAATAGAAGCGCCTCCATTTGCTCGATCTCGAAAAAGAATGATAATCATGACACTGTCTCAAATTAAAGGTATCACTAGTTTTTAATATGTTTCTTGGAGACTTAAAGTTGATGGCTGAAAGTCCTGTATCAGCAATTGTACCTCACTGAAATTATTTTTCAGTCCTATACAATTCCACTGCAATATATGTGACAACTGAGTCATGGTGGAGTATGGTCGGAAGCCTCGATCACAGTGAATCGAGCCAAAGAATCCACAGCATTGCCATGATCGTCATCAGATGAACTTGAATTTAGATATCTTCTTTTCAAAATGGAATGTTTTGGAGTCATAATGAAGGAAAGTTGGTCAACAAGCCTGCTCCCCAACACACCGTGGAGTTTCAACGAGGATGGGGTCTAATTTGCATCGGATCTCCAGCATGCAAACACCAGGGATACAGGGCTGCTATACTCCAGCAAGTATGACATGAATAGCTATATTTGTTTGCTAAATTAATTGTCACGCTGATCGTGCCCATAAGAAGAATTTATAAATATACAGAATTCAGTGGTCAATATCACTAGATTGGCCCAAGAACCACTAACTTCTGTGAATGTATTTAAATTATTTAATTAGATAGTTCATTCAAAACGTCTAAATTGCACAATAATTTTCTCAAGTATCAAAAGTCAGGGTCGAATTCATGTGTTGGACAAAAGGAACACGGTTCAAGGCTCGTTTACCCTCCCTCAACCGCCACAATCCCTTCCTCCATCGACACAGGGGCGCAACCTACGGCAACCATTTTGCCCAATTCGGTCGCCTCTTACGACCAGCAATGGGGTGCTGTGGACACATTTTGACCCGGATCCCCTGTATTTATAACTGTGATTACTAACATATTATTCATGTTTCACAGCGGGCGCAGCTTGCAACTTAATGCGCAATTTTGTTTAGCTTCACCTGAATTACTTTGAGCGTTATTTGCAACTGTACACCATTTCAAACCAATCCGTAACTTAAGAATGCCCACCATTCATAATTATTTCATGTTTTGTTCCGACATCGTTTTTGATGACACTAATTATTAACGAATCTGTGTAAATTATTCACTTGCTGAAAAACCAAGATATTGTTAATGTGGAAAATAAATTTGACTTCTCGAATAAATCTATGACTAACTGCATTTGTATCCTTTACAGATAGACGTGATCGCCATTCAGTGAGGAGAAGAGTCATGATAAATATATGAAACATAGGTCACTAAGTACAGTAAAATATTAGCAAGATGTTTAAGATATTTTTCACAATTTAAAATGGAGGATATCTACCTTACGTACCCTCTTAGGAATGTTTGTAATGAACTTGTATATATACGGGTAAACTCGTCGCTACATATCGGTAAAATACAGTTGATGAGACATTAAAACTCCCTCTCACTCACTCTATGTATCAGACCCGTAGCTGTTCACGTTTCCTTTAAGCGGGTGTGGTTTGAACACGTTTACAGTACTTATATGGCTTTTATACACACGGTGCAAGGGAAATATACTTACACCCAATGACAATGTAAGAACAACGTTTATGAAAGACAGTGAAACAGCTTTAGTACGAAATATTTCCCTGCATAACAAATAATGATTGTAACCAAATTTGAGCATGTGAGTGAGTGAGTTTAGTTTTACGCCGCACGCAGCAATATTCCAGCTATATGGCGGCGGTCTGTAAATAATTGAGTCTGGACCAGACAATCCAGTGATCAACAGCATGATCCGCACAACTGGAAAACCGCTGACATGATTATGTGAACCAAGCTAGCGAGGCTGACCACCCGATCCCGTTAGTCGCTCCTATGAAAAGCATGGGTTACTGAAGATCAATTCTAACCCGGACCTTCACGGGTTTTGGGGCGGTGGGGTAGCCTAGTGGTTAAAGCGTTGGCTCATCACGCCGAGGACCCGGGTTCGAATCCCCACATGGGTACAATGTGTGAAGCCCATTTCTGGTGTCCCCCGCCGTGATGTTGCTGGAATATTGCTAAAAGTGGCGTAAAACCAAAACTCAGTCAGTCAGTTCACGGGTTTTGAGCACGTGAGATACTTGACGATGGCATTGCTGTGAGCAACATCAGAATGTAATGTTATCGCCATTTACATGAAGATATGTGTTAACAGCGAGGCACAGACTCAAAAAGGCAATTTATGCAACTGGGATTTTCCCCAATTCCTATTGCAATGCTGGCTTGCTGAATGAATTGATGAAAAGTCCATTTAATCACTTACTAAAGTCCATAGCCATGATGTTATAATCCTAATGACAACATACAGCTAAAATAGTCAGTAGTTTACGTTGTCTGTGATATATGACTGGTGCCTTTAGGAATGGTTATTCGTCAGAACTGGTGAGTGAGTGAGTGAGTTAATATTTAACGTCAAATCGGCAATATTTCAACCATATCGTGACGAGAACATATTTGACATAAAAAACTGGTTCTTGTCGTGATAAGATTAAAATGTTTGGAGGCAGCATGAATCAACATTTATACATTCAAATCCATCATTAGATCAGATCAACGAAGAAGCAATCAGATCAGTGAGGATGACTGAGTTACAATTTTGCGTCACAAGGGCAATATTTCAACAATATCGTTCAATCTGTGATCAGATCAAAACTAAGAAACGATGGGATTAGACAAGTCATTTTTCATTTCTGGATCAGCTCGAAAATCATATATGAAAGAGCATGTTTAGGTATCTATCCATTCATGGGGGCATTTAGGACGTCACCCTACCGGGAACGCTGTGGGCGAGCTGCATAGACGCCAGGCTAGTGATGCAGCGAGCTTATAAAAGATGCCCGGATCGACCCCATCTGTGACTGGGTGTTAAAAAAACCTGGAGTCGACTTTGTGTGCAGACGTTCAGTGTTGTCACAACCCCTAGTGTACAGTACACAACCCTGTGCACTTGAATGAACCCACGCATCCGTTGGTAAATGACCAGATGGTGGCCACTTCAAATCGTGCAAACACCTGGTTGTGGGTACAGCAGCATGCAGTAAACTTGAGCAAAGTACAGTGACTATGTTTTCAAGTTCATTCAGCTGTGAATGGGTACCTCTTCAGGATGGAAAAGCCACATTTACTTGGTGGGCCTAATGGTTGCAAGAGTTGTATAATCCCAAAGGAGTTGAGATTGAAAAAAATACGATGTGCCGTTGGGATTGACATTTAGTGATCGATGGGAACACAATACGCCGAGCTGGATATTGGCGCTATACAGATATTAGTATGTATGCATGTATGAGAGCTCATATGTCGAAGAACATATACCATGTCTAAAAATGAGAAGATATATACACACACTCCAATATATTGCATCTAACCCATCTTACAATTACTGTATTTATAGTCTAGCTTACCAAGAGTTTCCATGATAGCAAACTAAAGTATCATTTTGTTATTTTACAATTGATAGAACTAAAAAATGCTTTAACAATACTGTATTGTATAGATAGTATTCCAGACATTTGAATAAGTCAGTGTGGTTTTACGCCGATTTTAGATCATGGCGGGGAACGCAAATATGGGCTTGCAAAGGGAAACAAAGCCAGGTCTTTGGCGTGACGAGTGACGGCTTCAACCATTTGGCTACCATATTGCCCTAGATGTGTAAGATAACTTTGAATCCTAGTAAAATGTACACACAAATGGATCTAAAGATGGTGAAAAAATATCAGTCGCAGCTGTTGCCGTTTCTGGTGGCAGTTTTTGTTAAGTTAGGGCAAATGTGTTACCCTTTCAGTATGTAAATATTTCAAAGGACAGCAACTTCATCATGTACTCAGAAAACCAATAAACATCGACATCCCTTTTAGGCTTCAATGTTAAGTCACCATCTGGTCTGGTACAATTAACATGTTTTGTTAGCTTCCAAGGCGTTCTGTAGGTTTTGTGGAGCTACAACTGCATTTCAAAAAGCATTTTCTAACACTAAACCCATTCCCTGCTTCAGACAAATTATCATTAAACTCATGTGATTTTATCAAATGATAATTTCCAACTAATGAGAACCAAACACACGCCGCATCAATTATGAAATGCTGTACGGATACAAGTAGCAATCATGAAATCAATACTGACACTTCACAGCAATTGGCTGAATATGGAGGGTGTGACGAAGGAGTGAATTGGCATCTACTGAGCAGTAGGATACTGATGTTACCTGCACAGAGGAAGATGTGTTGTACACTGAATCGTCTAAACATGTTACCAGTTGACTCTGTATGTCTAATTCTACTTATGTTTGCAAGTCATCTCCACGGAGAAGCAATTGGACACATACATACGCACTTCGGCAGCCGTGTCAAAGCAAGCGAAAATCAAAACATTAACTTCATTGAGGTCTCAACGTTTTCGAGATTGAAAAGCTTCGCGCAATGTGCAAGTTATTTCAAGTCTCAACATCTGGTCTTCTTTGACGGGAAGACTGAGAGAGCCTATGACCCCAGGCGGCAGCAGCAGTGTGAGAAGTACCGACTGAAATGTGGTATGTTATGACATCATCCTTGGTTTATAAAGTGCCCATTTATCACGCAGCTTATTTAGTCAAACATGTGTATAATATACAACAGATGAAAGTGAGTTATATCCAAGATTGCAAAGAGAAATCTTGCTACAATTCCTGTAAGTGGATGGGTATGTTTTTCAACGCTTTCAGCAATATTCCGGGGTTATCAAGGCAGTGACACAAGAAATGTTCTGAACACATTCCCGTGGGCACACTGGGTCTTCGGTGTGACCAACAAATGCCTCAACCACTCTGCTTCCCTGTCACCCGCACGTGCCATGAAATAAAAGACCAAGCCTTCCAAACTTACTTGAGTTGAATTAACAGCTAAAAAACCTGTCATGCACTTTAGTTCCATGAAAAGGGCTCTACCAATGTTATCTTTGCTTTGAAATACCATCTTTCCAGAAAGTTATTTGTCCAAGGGATTGATGTAGTATGAATTAGGTTTTAGACGAAATGCTTTAAACATATAAGATACAGAGTGAAAGCATTCATTGCGAGTTCCGTTGTAATTATCACTTATCCTAGACACATGAAGCGATAAAATCGTCCAGGTCCAAATACAATACATAGCGACCAAGTTGAGCATCCCTTTTTCCGTGGGTTCCACCCTTGTGTCTGTGGAGAACCTGTCGCTAATTCCAGGAATAGCATTCCTTTGCCCCATACTCCACATCAAATCTACAATATAGGGGTTGTAGAATGGGCCTGGGCCTATTAATAGGCAGGTCATGTGTGCCTGTTCTTTTAAGTTGTGGAGTACCAAGTTTTCAAGTTGCTGTTGATTATTTGGAGATTTAAAAAAAAATTACTTCGCGTGTTTCTATGGCAACAGCTTTGTCTTATCTTCTTTTAGGCATATAGAAGTTGGAGCAGTGAGGAAGGATAACAGTTATGGATAAACAACTTAACTTGTATATTACGTCCCTAGTATGGTGATCTACCTTCAGTTGTTGGCAAAATATAGCCTGTTTTTATATTGTATTGTCATCTATAGTTAAACCGTTTTAGATCTAATTACTAGTTTTAAATTGGAATCTGTGATACTCTAGTTATTTTACTGCCCTTCGTTGACAGGTTTTTACAATTTACCATTAATTACTATGTATAAAATTAATTGTCCTCGTCACGATATGGCTGAAATATTGCCGATGTGACGATACATTTTAACTCACTCACTTGTTTATTACAGTGAGAGCGACCTTTCGGTTATAAGTTCTACACCGTTTTCAAGCATTCATTGTGTCGGGTCTAACCCTGTTTCCTGGCATGCATTGCCTGATGGCGGTGTTACAACCTCACCGAAACGTCGTTTTCACTGTAACAAAGAAGTTGTTGATCCATAAATAGTTATCCTTCCTTAACTTTGTCCTATGCTGGCTATGGTTGGTGGCGCTCGTTTCCGGTGTAGTGAGTGAGTGAGTTAATACTTAACGTCACATCGGCAATATTTCAGCCATATCGTGACGGGAACATTTGATATTGAAATGAAACACATGTACATTATAAAAACCTGTCGACGAAGGACAGTAGAACAACTAGATTATCACAATTAGAATTAAAACTAGCGTGGAAAGTTTAGAACTAATAGCACTATTGGGACAATACAATATAAAATCAGGCTATAGATCGCCAACAACAGAAGGTAGATCACCATACTAGGGTCCATGGGGACTTACAGTACCTTTGCTACCTGATAATACACACGGTAATATTGATACCGTACAACAATGTCTCGCAGAACAGGAAATACAATTGAAATGTGATAATCATACAGACTACTAGTGTTTTAGTTTCAATTACACCTATTTCTTTTCGCATTTCTGGGAACACAATGACCGATCTTGCTGCTAAGGCAGCAATCGACAAATCTGTGACACCACTTCTTATTCCATACTCTGATTAAAAAGCTTGTCATCAGATCTTATATCCGTGATCTGATGCAGAGTGGGATACTCAAGTAGGTATCAATAAATTACATGAAATAAACCCTATGTTGGTTACACCTACTTGGGGTGTCAGTCCTGATTTGAAGAGGCCATTATACGACATCGTCGTATTGGACACAGCAGATATACACATGAATATTTATTTAAAGGCGATGATCCACTGTTTTGTATCCCTTGAGATGTCCTGCTTGACTGTCTTGATTTTTCCATCACAAGAGATAACTATTTCAATGTAAAACAATGAAGGATCTTTTCAATCATGCTGCTCCTTATTTAATCCTTGGATTTTTATAAGAAATTGAATTAATTGATAGATTTTGATATTGTGTGAATAGTTGTAGATAGCTGATTTTTAATATTAGTAGAGTTTTAATATAAGTAGAGTTTAAGTTGCAAACTTGGATGGTCAGAGGCTGTATCCTCTGACGGGATTAAATCATTGTAAAATTATTGTCCTCCTGAGAGGATACTAAGTCCCCAAACTTTCCAAGTCAGTTTTGACCAAGAACATTTTAATCGTAGAATATTTGTTCTTATAAAATAATTACTAAGTTTCACTACAAACACCAGTGGCTGAAGGGATGGTGTAAATCCAGCTGGGATCCATGCAAGTAGCAAAGGCACTGTAAGTCCCCATAGTTTATAGTATGGTGATCTACTTCAGTTGCTGGTGATCTATAGCCTGTTTTTATTTTGTAATGTCCTGAATAGTATATATCGTCAAGTCACATAAGTTCGATCGTCATAGGGGCGGTGGGGTAGCCTAGTGGTTAAAGCGTTGGCTCGTCACGCCGAGGACCCGGGTTCGATTCCCCACATGGGCAGAATGTGTTAAGCCCATTTCTGGTGTCCCCCGCCGTGATATTGCTGGAATATTGCTAAAAGCGGCGTAAAACTCTACTCAGTCAGTCAGTCGATCGTCATATAACTTCGATCGCCCATTTTGAATGGTAATTGTCGCAATACGTAGCGATAACTTACGATATCTGCAGCTCTGATCTTCTGGTGACACCACTTTTATTCGTTTGGACCGGAAAATGTTTCGCGTCAAGTTACCAAACGTAAGTTATAGGTCATATTCACCAAACAACTACTTTTTAACCCTAGATCAATAATGTAACTTTATCAGCTCCAATAAAATGTAAACAGTACTTATTTCACACGTTGTAAATTGACAGCGGCCCTGTCTTCTGTTTGTTAGCGTTGATGGTCTAATTGTGACGTGTCCAGTCACGTGATATCCTTGTCAAAATTTAAAACTTTGGAAACATGTAAGGGCCATTTCTTATAGAAAACTTAATGCTTTTTGAGAATTTCCGTGAATTTGTACCTGGTGAAGTTCGAGCTATAGCCTCATTGATAAATACAACCTTGGCACAATGTACCTACCCTACATGTCAGCACAGAACACATTTATGTTTCTGCAAGCCAGTTCGTGGTGTTTGTCTACATTCTGAGGTTTGATGCCTGTCACGATGAGCCTGAAGAATAATTCCCTGCATAATACTTCTATATAAGCTGAATATTTGTGACTTTTCATCGTTTTTAGAAGTATTGAAACATAAAATGAACGTTTCCTGGACATAAATACCATAAAATTACTTGGGACTGCTCTAACTCTGAATTTGACACAAGAAATCGTCCTTACAAGTCATCCTGTTTACGTGACAAGCCATCCAATCATATGATCGAACTTATGTGACGTAGCTTTCTGGGTCACTTGTGTTGACAGTGAGAGGGCGACCATGCCGCGATTGTGAAAAGCAGTAAAAAACCTGGATTTTGGAAATGTTTGACATAAATAATTAAGTTTAGAGGTAAGAGATTTGAAAATAAGATTATATGAATATAACTTTGAAAATTCAGCGACAGTTCTTAAGTGATCGAACTTACATGACACAAGGATACTTTTAAGTCACATGCTAGTTTAAAATCTCTCCTTGTGATATTCTAGTTCTTTTACTGTCCTTCGCAGACATATTTTAAGATCTAACATTATACATTATTTAAATATGACGATATGTCTGAAATATTGCCAAAGTGACAATAAAGTTTAACTCACTCACTCACCTGTTTGTTGTACTATGTTTGTTAGCACTTGTTTGTCTAAATGGATTTGCTGAAGGGAAAAGATGTATTTTTTGACGGTGCATAATAATGAAGGAAATCGCATGCATTATACATGGAGAGTTTGTTTGCATCCGTAGAATTTGGGTATGGAGGTAACTGACACTGGATTCAGATAGCCAAACAAATTTATATTTTGATATGCTTTGAGACTACACAAGAGTTGCTTAACCAGTATAATTCAGTATTTGTGACTAAAAGTAGATGTTTACAAGACTCATATTGAATTTCTGGAAAATTGCCGATGCGGTGCGACCACCAAAGTTTCACTGTTCTGGAAAGGGAAATGATTTTCCGTGTTCTATCAAATATATTTTGCTTGTTCAACAAACAGCAATTTTGAAATCTTTTATCGATTTCTTTCTCAGCTCCCGTGTCAGCCAAAGCCGTAACTGACAACACCAAGCGCAAACTGAGCGAAGAAACCCAACAAGGTGAGACTTCTCGGCAATAGAGTGTCAATATCTGATTTCATATATTGTCACTTTACAAAGTGAAGACCAGGACATAATTGCCTAACTGACAAACGAAATGTGAAATACGAAACATTGTTTTAATGGCATATACCATTTGCTTTCAGTGAGGGAGTGAGTTAAAAGTTTACGTCACATCGGCAATGTTTCGGCCATATAGTGACGAGAAACATTTGGTTTAACTGTCCGAAATATCTGTCGCAAAGGACAGTAAGACATTAGCAAGTTATCACAATTTGAATCTAAAAACTAACCATTTCAATTGATAAAAGACTGTATTCAACACAAAGATCAATATTACATGTAATACCAATACAATACGAGCTATATACCACCAGTCACCAAGGCCAGACTACCTTTCTTGGGATCATGGGGACTTACGGTACTTTGGCTTCCTGCATGAACCCCTGCAGGATTTCATTTGCTTTGAACTGAATTTGCAGATCTAAGAAAAGATGAAGTTTTCATGTTATAAAGAAGGACAAGATGTTTATAGGATGTAATACTCAAAATACTCACGCCCAAATGTATCTGTGTATGATGATAACAGATCTGTGATCGGCGTAAAGTGGGCTCGGACCTTTGGCAATACAATAAGATTTTCTTTAAGCTTTGAGTGAACATATCACCTGTCCTGCTAGTATGTTTAACACGTTAGACATACCTGACACATCTTTATAGACCTGGAATTTTTCTGACATATAAGTATCGTTAAGTTATTGTCCTCCTGAGAGGATACGTAAGTCCAAAAACTTTCAAGTCCAGCTAGAGTCCATGCACGTAGCAAAAACTGTAAGTCCCCATGGTCCCTAGCATGGTGATATACCTTCAGTTGTTGGCAAACTATAGTCCATTTTATATTGTATTGTTCTATTTAATAACAATTCGTAAGTCCAAAAACTTTCAATGTTAAATTTAAACATACCAGATTTTTAACGCAGTATATTTGTTATTTTAAACTGTTGGCCTTGTCCTACAATCGCCACTGTCTGAAGTGATGGTGTAAATCCAACTAGGGTCCATGCAGGTAGCAAAGGTACTGTAAGTCCCCATGGTCCCTAGTATGGTGGTCTGCCTTCAGTTGTTGGCGACCTATAGCCTGTTTTTATTTTGTATTGTCCAAATAGTTCTATCAGTTTTAACTTTGCACACTAGTTTTAGTATTAATTGTGATATTCTAGTTGTTTTACTGACAGGTTTTTATAATATACATATATTCCATTTCAATGTCAAGTATGTTCTCTTCAAGATATGGCTGAAATGTGACGTTAAATCTTCACCCACTCATTCATTATTTAATAACAGCAGTTTCTCAGAGCATGCTAGTTTTTACTTTAATATACAGCGCGGTCAACTTCAATCGTTCGGATTAACGTAGCTGTTTACAACTTAATTAGTCCAATCCGTTCCGACTGACCAGCGTTCGGAGGCGGAAACTGAATCATCGGACTCACGAGGTGTCACTTATATACAATATATAGGGAGATGATTTGGTGCCCAGTGAGTAGCGTTCGGAAGTCGGTGGATTCGGATTAACAAGGACCGGATTACCGCGGCCTGACTGTATGTGATATACTAGTAGTTTAACTGTTCTTCGACAACAGACTTTTAATTTATAATTGTCTTGATCCATAATATAACAATAAATTATTCCCGTCACAATATGGCTGAAATATTGCCGATGTGACGATAAATGTTAATTCACTCACTCAAAGCTAAATTTAAACTTACCAGATTTTTAAAACGTGGTATATATATCGTCAAGTCACATAAGTTCGATCGTCATAGGGGCGGTGGGGTAGCCTAGTGGTTAAAGCGTTGGCTCGTCACGCCGAGGACCCCGGGTTCGATTCCCCACATGGGCAGAATGTGTTAAGCCCATTTCTGGTGTCCCCCGCCGTGATATTGCTGGAATATTGCTAAAAGCGGCGTAAAACTCTACTCAGTCAGTCAGTCGATCGTCATATAACTTCGATCGCCCATTTTGAATGGTAATTGTCGCAATACGTAGCGATAACTTACGATATCTGCAGCTCTGATCTTCTGGTGACACCACTTTTATTCGTTTGGACCGGAAAATGTTTCGCGTCAAGTTACCAAACGTAAGTTATAGGTCATATTCACCAAACAACTACTTTTTAACCCTAGATCAATAATGTAACTTTATCAGCTCCAATAAAATGTAAACAGTACTTATTTCACACGTTGTAAATTGACAGCGGCCCTGTCTTCTGTTTGTTAGCGTTGATGGTCTAATTGTGACGTGTCCAGTCACGTGATATCCTTGTCAAAATTTAAAACTTTGGAAACATGTAAGGGCCATTTCTTATAGAAAACTTAATGCTTTTTTGAGAATTTCCGTGAATTTGTACCTGGTGAAGTTCGAGCTATAGCCTCATTGATAAATACAACCTTGGCACAATGTACCTACCCTACATGTCAGCACAGAACACATTTATGTTTCTGCAAGCCAGTTCGTGGTGTTTGTCTACATTCTGAGGTTTGATGCCTGTCACGATGAGCCTGAAGAATAATTCCCTGCATAATACTTCTATATAAGCTGAATATTTGTGACTTTTCATCGTTTTTAGAAGTATTGAAACATAAAATGAACGTTTCCTGGACATAAATACCATAAAATTACTTGGGACTGCTCTAACTCTGAATTTGACACAAGAAATCGTCCTTACAAGTCATCCTGTTTACGTGACAAGCCATCCAATCATATGATCGAACTTATGTGACGTAGCTTTCTGGGTCACTTGTGTTGACAGTGAGAGGGCGACCATGCCGCGATTGTGAAAAGCAGTAAAAAAACCCTGGATTTTGGAAATGTTTGACATAAATAATTAAGTTTAGAGGTAAGAGATTTGAAAATAAGATTATATGAATATAACTTTGAAAATTCAGCGACAGTTCTTAAGTGATCGAACTTACATGACACAAGGATACTTTTAAGTCACATGCTAGTTTAAAATCTCTCCTTGTGATATTCTAGTTCTTTTACTGTCCTTCGCAGACATATTTTAAGATCTAACATTATACATTATTTAAATATGACGATATGTCTGAAATATTGCCAAAGTGACAATAAAGTTTAACTCACTCACTCACCTGTTTGTTGTACTATGTTTGTTAGCACTTGTTTGTCTAAATGGATTTGCTGAAGGGAAAAGATGTATTTTTTGACGGTGCATAATAATGAAGGAAATCGCATGCATTATACATGGAGAGTTTGTTTGCATCCGTAGAATTTGGGTATGGAGGTAACTGACACTGGATTCAGATAGCCAAACAAATTTATATTTTGATATGCTTTGAGACTACACAAGAGTTGCTTAACCAGTATAATTCAGTATTTGTGACTAAAAGTAGATGTTTACAAGACTCATATTGAATTTCTGGAAAATTGCCGATGCGGTGCGACCACCAAAGTTTCACTGTTCTGGAAAGGGAAATGATTTTCCGTGTTCTATCAAATATATTTTGCTTGTTCAACAAACAGCAATTTTGAAATCTTTTATCGATTTCTTTCTCAGCTCCCGTGTCAGCCAAAGCCGTAACTGACAACACCAAGCGCAAACTGAGCGAAGAAACCCAACAAGGTGAGACTTCTCGGCAATAGAGTGTCAATATCTGATTTCATATATTGTCACTTTACAAAGTGAAGACCAGGACATAATTGCCTAACTGACAAACGAAATGTGAAATACGAAACATTGTTTTAATGGCATATACCATTTGCTTTCAGTGAGGGAGTGAGTTAAAAGTTTACGTCACATCGGCAATGTTTCGGCCATATAGTGACGAGAAACATTTGGTTTAACTGTCCGAAATATCTGTCGCAAAGGACAGTAAGACATTAGCAAGTTATCACAATTTGAATCTAAAAAACTAAATCATTTCAATTGATAAAAGACTGTATTCAACACAAAGATCAATATTACATGTAATACCAATACAATACGAGCTATATACCACCAGTCACCAAGGCCAGACTACCTTTCTTGGGATCATGGGGACTTACGGTACTTTGGCTTCCTGCATGAACCCCTGCAGGATTTCATTTGATTTGAACTGAATTTGCAGATCTAAGAAAAGATGAAGTTTTCATGTTATAAAGAAGGACAAGATGTTTATAGGATGTAATACTCAAAATACTCACGCCCAAATGTATCTGTGTATGATGATAACAGATCTGTGATCGGCGTAAAGTGGGCTCGGACCTTTGGCAATACAATAAGATTTTCTTTAAGCTTTGAGTGAACATATCACCTGTCCTGCTAGTATGTTTAACACGTTAGACATACCTGACACATCTTTTATAGACCTGGGAATTTTTCTGACATATAAGTATCGTTAAGTTATTGTCCTCCTGAGAGGATACGTAAGTCCAAAAACTTTCAAGTCCAGCTAGAGTCCATGCACGTAGCAAAAAAACTGTAAGTCCCCATGGTCCCTAGCATGGTGATATACCTTCAGTTGTTGGCAAACTATAGTCCATTTTATATTGTATTGTTCTATTTAATAACAATTCGTAAGTCCAAAAACTTTCAATGTTAAATTTAAACATACCAGATTTTAACGCAGTATATTTGTTATTTTAAACTGTTGGCCTTGTCCTACAATCGCCACTGTCTGAAGTGATGGTGTAAATCCAACTAGGGTCCATGCAGGTAGCAAAGGTACTGTAAGTCCCCATGGTCCCTAGTATGGTGGTCTGCCTTCAGTTGTTGGCGACCTATAGCCTGTTTTTATTTTGTATTGTCCAAATAGTTCTATCAGTTTTAACTTTGCACACTAGTTTTAGTATTAATTGTGATATTCTAGTTGTTTTACTGACAGGTTTTTATAATATACATATATTCCATTTCAATGTCAAGTATGTTCTCTTCAAGATATGGCTGAAATGTGACGTTAAATCTTCACCCACTCATTCATTATTTAATAACAGCAGTTTCTCAGAGCATGCTAGTTTTTTACTTTAATATACAGCGCGGTCAACTTCAGTCGTTCGGATTAACGTAGCTGTTTACAACTTAATTAGTCCAATCCGTTCCGACTGACCAGCGTTCGGAGGCGGAAACTGAATCATCGGACTCACGAGGTGTCACTTATATACAATATATAGGGAGATGATTTGGTGCCCAGTGAGTAGCGTTCGGAAGTCGGTGGATTCGGATTAACAAGGACCGGATTACCGCGGCCTGACTGTATGTGATATACTAGTAGTTTAACTGTTCTTCGACAACAGACTTTTAATTTATAATTGTCTTGATCCATAATATAACAATAAATTATTCCCGTCACAATATGGCTGAAATATTGCCGATGTGACGATAAATGTTAATTCACTCACTCAAAGCTAAATTTAAACTTACCAGATTTTTAAAACGTGGTATTTTTATTCTTTTAAAGTTTGGCTAAATATTTCCTACAATCGCCAGCGGCTGAAGTGATGGTGTAAATCCAACTAGGGTCCATGCAGGTAGCAAAAGTCCTGTAAGTCCCCATGGTCCCTAGTATGGTGATCTACCTTCAGTTGTTGGCGATGTATAGCCTGTTTTTATATTGTATCGTCCTCTATAGTTAAAATATTGTAGATTTAATTACTAATTTTAAATACATAGCTGTCATATTCTAGTTGGTTTTACTGTCCTTTTTCGACAGATATTTTAAAGTGATTACTTTGTTTACATCGCTCTATGACTGTAATATTGCCGATGCGATGTAAAATGTTAACTCACTCACTCTGACATATAACGTTAAGAGTGATTTCAGGGGCCACACGGGTAAAGCCTGCTGGATGCCAAATTAATTTACAAACGGATTCGGAAATCTGCTTCACAACTGTTCAACAACTAACAAATATAAGAACGGCTTAAAGGTGTGGCATTCGTTTTGTATTTTGACGTTCACACAAGCCCTATGAACTGGGACATAACTCGGCTACACTTAAAACTTATCCATGGTAACTGAGGCCGCGTGGTAGGAATCTGCTGTAGATAACAATTATGTTTTCATTCAATTTGACGCATGAGAAATAGAAACTATTAAAAAACAAATATCCGCATTTAAATCGATTTCATTTTGGTATTATAGCAAATTATGAGAAATATTGAAACTTTGTTACTAGTACTAGCGAAATGGTTGGCCTCATCGAACATGTACACAAGTCGTTAGAAGCCCAAATTCGCTTCATTTTGTAGGTGTATTTAGATTGTTATGGGCCTTTATTAAAGACGTATAAGTCTTAAGGTCAAATGCAATGATATTTGACATTATACTGTTTGACGTCAAGGCTAGTTTTATGTCTTTGCTGACGTTTTAGAAAAGATTAGTGTGTTGATTACTCTAATAACTGAATATTTAATATATGTTTAACCATTTTTTAAAGGTAATATAGGCAATAGAACAGAAAAGCTAAAGTAATATCGTTTTTCTTAAGCCAGTTTATATGAATTTACAATGTTAATATTTTCACACCAGAAGAGCCATGAACGTATTGCAAGTTTACTGACCTTTCATCTTCTTGCTCTTGTCTTAAATGTAAAAAATGTGGCACACCACAAATGTTATCAAATTCCTTTGTAAATAATGTCATCACAGGGGGTAGATTATGAGAGGTACATAAATGTTGTAGCCTATGTCTAGGTGAGTGAGTGAGTTCAGGTTTACGCGGCACTCAGCAATAGTCCAGCTATAACGCGGCGGTCCCTATGTATTGAGCATAGTTGATGAACATAAAGCAGTTTACTGCATGAACAAAACGTGTGTACTTCTGATCAACTGTTTGCAAAACGACGTGTCAACTGCGTTTGGTACACAGGATTTGGGGTGATAAATGTGAGATGTACGTTATTAGAAAACATTATACGGATTTGTTTTCTTTTTATGTTTTCCATTGTAACAGAGAAATCGTCAGCTTGATTTGTGGGTTTTAACGCCGCATTCAGCACTAGTCCAGTTATATGGCGGCGGTCAGAAAGTAATCGAGTCTGGACGAATATGCCAAATCTATCTGTACTTAGATGAGGTGAGGTGAAATTTGGTTTTACGTCGTGCTTGAGAATAATTCGCTCATATGACGACGTGCATGCGTGTGTATGTGTATGTGCGGCTGCTTGTACTAGCCCAGATTTAAGCTGGTTTTATAGTGCTAGCCCACTGAGGTACCATGCCGCAGTGAAGCATGAATAACCCACTCAGACACGGTATACTGACTTCGAGCCGACCAGTCTTTGTTGTACCCATTAATGCCGAGCGCCAGGCAGGGACCAACAAATTAAACTTCATTTATTAATGACAGTATAAGTTCAAAATTTATCAATAAAATCAAGTTCTTTGAAAATAGAATTGAATGGGGATTGACTTTAAAAGATCCGTTACCGTTTTGACATTGACATATTAATGCCTTGTAATGGAAGAGACAAACCATAAGATCGCTTTTTGTCTTGGTTAGTTTTTGTAACAGACTAACCTTGGCTAGCATACCAAATTTCATGCTTCAGGGGACGACTATAAAAAGATACAAGCTCAACGCTGTCAAAAGAAACAACTGAATACAGAAGATTATATAGCGCACGTCTCGTCATCTCACGAAGGTAAATGTTGTTTCCACAATAGTGTAAGTTGAAGCCTCGGGTGTATTCTCATACAATATTTCTAAGCTCTGATATATAACTGTGTGGACAACTTATTGATTATTTAATTATATACTGAGGGAAACAAATAAGGGAACGCCACTTCATGGTAGTGTTCCTTTATGTAGTCTCAGATTTTCTCCCACAGTGCTCTTCAAAGCTTGTGAAGAAAACTGGAAAATATTAATGGAACGCTTAATTGTCCTATTCCCTTATTTCGTTCTCTTGGTATATATAATGAGGTTCACATTTTATTTGAAAGGGAGTACATATCTTGATACGAAGAATATGAAAGCAGTCCATCATTTTATCATTAAAAAGAACATGGTGTTTCCGAGCAAACAACAACGTTGGTACAACGTCCCTGAGCCACGTCGTTCAAAGAGGAACTAAGATGTACCATTTCACTTTGGGCGATGAAGACATTCATTGTTGCCGATTTTATGAATGTATGACATCACAAGTCCAAATGCTTGAGCTTGGGGCACTGGCTCGGTTCCCGTGAAGGTCGCACGGGAAAAATAACTTGGTTTCCGGACACCGGAAACCTAACGGAAATGTAATGGAAACTTAGGTTTCAGTTAGGTTTCCGGACCGTTTCTCTACATTTCCTTTAGGTTTCCGGAAAACAGAAACTTACAAATTACCCAGAACCGGTATTGCTCCAGTGCGTTTCCGTTACCCAGATTCCTGTAGGGCTCCAGTGCGTTTCCGTTACCCAGATTCCTGTAGGGCTCCAGTGCGTTTCCGTTACCCAGATTCCTGTAGGGCTCCAGTATGTTTCCGTTACCCAGATTCCTGTAGGGCTCCAGTGAGTTTCCGTTACCCAGATTCCTATGAGGTTCCATTTGGTTTTCCTTATCCTCTACTTTCAGATGGTTTTATTTTTTTACTTAGTTCAATTATGTTTCCCTTTATTGATTTTCGTTTCTATTAATCACATTAACCATGTTCCATAAGTTCAGTAAATCAGAAACTGTATGGCTCCATTTGGTTTCAATTATTAGTATTCAGTGATTATCATATGTCCATATTAAATTATGATTATTCAACTATATTAACTGTAGTTGAAATGAGTTTATTATATATTTGAATGTATTATGTCATATATTTTATTCATAATACATTCAAATATAAAAAAACTCATTTCAACTACAGTTACCTCAACACCACATGGACATAGAAATAAATAAATACAAAATCAGTCAGTCAGTCGATTTCTCTTTATTCATCATAAACCTATCATGTTTCAATGTTACAATTATACATTGTCACAAATCACAAAATCCCGTCAGTTGAGAGAGAGAGAGAGGTGTCATCACAAGCCCTTTGGATTTGAAATTTTGTACGAGTAGTAGTTTGTTCAAATAAATATTATGATGGTGTTGCAGGTTCTTCATTTATGCCTCTGGAGCGTCAGACACCACTGGCGATGTCAATTCTGGGGTTAGGACAGCCACTTTCTGTGTTCTTTTCTCTGTCCAGTTAATAGTAGCTAGATTCATCAGGCGCTGTTGGAATTTCTGGGGGGGGGGGGGGAATGAAATTCTTGCATTGCGAAAGTTATGTCAAAAAATTATTCTTGAGAGCGGCACTTGGTCTAATTAGATAATGGCACATTACGGTGATGGGTAATGACATGAGATAAGGAAAGTTATTCTATTACAGGTATATAGCGATGTGATAATATGTAGCACATCCTGTCAGTTAAGTGACTCAGGGTATTTCAAACTGGTGCCAGGAAGTTTATAAACCGATACAAATGATATTATATAATCCAGTTTCAGGAACTTACAGATCGGATTGTTTTGTTTCTTATAGCATCTTCCCTGCGTTTATATTCCTTTCCTGTAATCTGCCGACGTCGATCGTCCCTCTTGCTCCTCCAGATTATCCAAAAGGCTTCTATTAAGAAAAGAAAAGGAGTTCATTTTGATTCGTCCAATAATAGATTATTACAATCCTACAAACATTCATTATTTTGATCATTATCATATTCACCATGTATCAAACCAAGTAATAAGTAATTGTGGTACATGCATTACTGAGA
This sequence comes from Haliotis rubra, assembly GCF_003918875.1. Taxonomy (NCBI): domain Eukaryota; kingdom Metazoa; phylum Mollusca; class Gastropoda; order Lepetellida; family Haliotidae; genus Haliotis; species Haliotis rubra. The sequence continues at coordinate 134,185 of NW_025767638.1, forward strand.
GGGTATGAGAAGTTTTCTATCAACATGATCGACATGATTATGTAGAAATTATGCACTACATAATGGTATGGTATGCTATGTCAATTCTACTAGATAACTGACAGAATGAAATAATTAGATGCTAGATTTACCCAATTGTGAACAAGAAACGAGTTGATGACAATTTTAATTTTAGTTTGCATTTATGTGTCAATGACATCTCTAATCTTATAAAACCCAACATATGTATTGATTATGATGTCGAGCAATAATAAAACTTGTAGAAAGTTATTTTACCTTAAGTAAGTAACTTTTAATAGATTTTCAAGGGACTCCACCGACTTTTCCATGATTCTTCTCTCAACAGCCTAAAACAAAAAGAGACACACATTTGGATCATGAACATATGTCTCACAGCAAAAATAACTTCGTTTCCATTTTTGCGGAAACCTAATGGATACTGGGTAATGTACGTTTCCGCTAGGTTTCAGCATCCGGAAACAGACAATGTGAGTTTCCGCGTAGTTTACAAAATTGAAACTAACAAATCTAGGTTTCCGTCTGATTTCTACAACTGAAACTGTCATTATGAGTTTCCATTTAGTTTCAGGTCGCTGAAAGATTCATAACAATATGACTTAGTTTCCGTTGTTGCGGAAACCTATTGGATACTGGGTAATGTAGGTTTCAGCTAGGTTTCTGTACCCGGATACTGACAAGTCTGTTGGTTTCAGCTTAGATGAAATGGCAAACTTAGCTTTGTGTTGTTCCATTGGGGGCTATATTAATTTACTGTTACACTTGTAAAATAATTTCTATATACAGTATCCAGCTTGGGCCCATGCAGGAGGAAAAGCAATAGCCCATTTTTTATACTGTACTGTTAAAGTGTTTATGGTTATATGTTTTTAGTGTACATTTGTGATAGACTAGTTATTTTACTGTCTTTCGCAGACAGGTAATTTGTTTTTATATATAATGCACACATTAAAATTTAAATTTCCAAGGTTAGTTTCAGCGACTGTAAACTACCGGAAACCAACAAAGTTAGTTTCCAGAAACGGAAATTTAAAGTAAAGTATCATTGGTAGTTTCCATTGCATAAAGCAGCTGGAAACCATCATTGATGGGAACGTCAATGAAACGAACGTAGAGGAAATTACTCCATATATACCAGTATATACCGCATATAACCGACATTAACCTACGCTAAACTGTCTATGTATTCCATGTATATAAGTTTCAGTTTAGTGATCTCAGTGTTTTTGTACACCAGAATTCAAATAAAAGATACTGTCACATGAAGAAGAATAATTTCAGGAAAAGTTAAACCATATTACGGAAACTTAAGATTCTACTTTGTCTCCTTAACGGTTTGTTAGGTACACTCACAGATGCCTTTAAATTACTGAGGAACCGATAAGGCTCCATTAGGTTTCAGTTACCCATTGGCTTTCCATTTGTTTTTCTCAAAGTGATACATACTAATACAACTAACTGGGTGTGGTTATGCACATAACACATAACTGTACTAAAAGGACAATAGTTTCGTAAATATCAATAAAGAACATAATACAGGCTTCAACAAATTACACAGTAGACTTATAGATATAAAATATGTTTAAGTTTAACGTCATCTGCCAGTGGTGAAAAATGTTGGGATTGAAAGAAAATTAAGTCAATGAACGTTTTGCCTTTTAATTATAGCATTATCATTATTGATCCATTATCATATTTATAAGAACTTTGGAACCTCATAAATTTATTAAATGGCTTTCTAGATATGTCATAGAGTACCTAAAATATAAGGGAATCAGTTTACAACCTGAAAAACTAAGAGATCTTGTTGGGTACGCCCTGGATTGTCAGAAGAGGAGAGGTGGGGGCTTATAACTCACATGAACAATGTTGTTTGTGGAATAATTTTGTTGAATGCTACAAGAAATGAAAACAAAATACAGATATCAAACTTAAAACCAACTAACGTTATAACAAAACTAATGGGCTATTACCTTGTTCGAGAAAAGTATCCATCAGTATCCACATAATGGAACGATATGCCATTCATCGGCAGCTGCCCAAAACTGTTCCATGTCACGTGACCGGGTTTCACTGGACACCAAAGATAATACACCTGACAAGTTTTTACATAATGTCACAATTCTTTAGAAACGGTGCATGTTGTTTTAAAGGGATTAGCTATCTGAAATACCTAGCGAAATAGGTGACACGAACTCACCCCTTGTTCACTTACATGATGAAAATCAATGAAATTGAACTCACTTAGCTTGTTTTGATTGATATGATTAAGCACCAACTCATCAATTTGGTACATAATATGCTGGCCATACTTTCAAATTCATCACTTTTATTATGGCAAAACAGCAGTTACATGTGTAAAGTAAAAGTTCATTCCGACTTCACGAGGCTGTATGTATGGATGGTACGCTTTAGAGAAATGCTACATCTTGGATGTCCTGGTTATGTTGTAGAGTCTCAGCTGTCTCCACTGTAGATGACATAGTCACCAAACATCCTGACATACGTAACCACGAACGTGTCAACAATGATATAAAGGTATAATTTATAAATATCCGCTGTGGCAATAAATACAACATGTAAGATAAATATATTTTACAATACCACTGATGATTTGTCAACAGGAAGAATAAATGTACTTGCGTTCGCAGAAGCAGTTTCATACTTAATGAAACTGCAGTGTGAGACTGGATGTGTACTATGTACATGTATTATGAAATTGTTTTATCATTATGATGATTAAAATAATTTGTGCCAAGATGTCATTTTAATGGATTTTATTATTTGTTGCCATGTCATGAATATGTAAAATATTATCTAACATCTGGTATTTTCTACGGATATCACTTCGTTGTACAATTTATTTTGTTTCCAACTTGGGAATTTAGTGTCACCTGCATGCCTATCATCACAGATTATGTCCATTGTTCTCCAAGTGCGGTCAACCTGAAAATCCTGTGTGTCGCCCTTATTGTTGTTACAAACATCACAAATGTCTACGTCACGGTACTAAACCTTTTCAGTATACGTTAGTAACTCTACAAACATAAAGACTATCTTTTGACAAAGACGTCGTGCAAGATAAAAGTAATAAATCAATTAGCGTGTTATATCGGTTAATCCTTTCATCTGTGTTTGTTTTTAACTCAGCTGATAATTCCTTTTGCTGCACCTGCATGCATATATTACATAACATGTAGTACTATACCTGTTATAAGTTCACTAGATGACAAAAAACCGGGTAAAATCGTTCTATTGCATGCAATATTAATTTACTACAGAATCTTAGGGAACTACGCTGTGTGGTTTTAAAATAATAGGTGATCAACCATCACATTGTTCTTGATATGACTAAATATCAGGTAAAAACACAGAAATAGGATCAAATTGGATCGGTCATATACGATCAACGCGTCGGAAAATCTGAAAAAAAGCTTATACTGATTTCTGGAGTACTTTATTACGGGAAATACATCCACCGTTCATATTGTTTCACTCTTTAGGTTGAGGAAATTCTGCCATGGTTGACAGCTGCCCAGTCCCTGGGTCCGTCACGGTCGAGGTAGCATGTGCTGCCCACCTGGCAGTCAGATCAGATACTAAAATTGTTGTCACGAAACCGGAAGCGCTTGATTTGGAATGAATGAGGCCTCGCGAGATGTGACGGACATTGTAAAAACAAACAATTTACATAAACACATATTGCAGTTATCAGTGTTTTCAAGCTTGTGAAGGGTAAGCAGACTATTGGCGTGTTAACAATAGAAATGAAAAACAACCTAATTGACTACCCATAAGTCTTTGTTTGAAATGTCGCCATCTTTGTTCAAACGTACACGCGCGAGCTTGGAAAAAACTTCGCTGTTGTTTTCAAGTAAGTCTATGAGAGTAAGGTAGTAGAAATGGCAGTCTGTATACTTGCTATAGTTTTCTTGACACATGGCAACAAACTTGACAATCGAAGCTTTGGAAACAAGGATCCGGGAACTCAAGCGATCTCAACGGAAACCCAAGACAGAGAAATTGGCAGGTAGGTTTCAGATAAAATTAATTATTTTCTTCTTATCATAGCAGTCAGTCTGCATCAGATTAAACGTTTTCGGTAGGAATCTACAGTAACGGTGCGCTCGCATTTCGATTTCTCCCACGGTTATTAATGTGGACATTGCATTTTGGTGTGAAATCTGTTAAAAACAACATTATTGTTGATACCAGCTGAACATTCCGTTAAAATATAACCATAAGACAAGAATACCCTTGTGTTCCTGTACGTTGAGTCTGATGTTTATATAATTTTTATTTCCTGCGGCAGCTCATTTTGTTGCTGGGCACAACCAACACCATAACCAAATATTTATTCTTCAGTCATTTTTCTGAGTGTAATTTTGTCTCAGTATTATTCTTTTCTTGTCGGACTATTTCAATTATGTATCCAGCTACATTGGAACCGTGTACTGGAGCAGCGTTTATATAAGACACTTGGCTTGTTCACCTTTCCAGGTTATTGATGGAATAAAATATATTTTAAGAAATTGTTATACATGTATCCAGCAAGGCAACAAATATAGATGAAACCAGTAGTACATGATATTCCGGTGGAAAATATTACCAATCGACATATGTTCATGATCCAAATGTGTGTCTCATTTTGTTTTAGGCTATTGTGAGAAGAATCATGGAAAAGTTCCCGGAGTACCTTGAAAATCCATTAAAAGTTACTTATTTAAGGTAAAAAACTTACCCCAAGTTTTATTATTGCTCGTCATCATAATCAAGATATATGTTGGGTTTTATAAGATTAGACACGTCAGTAATACAAAATACAATTAATTCGTTTCTTGTTCACCATTGGGTAAAATCTAGCATCTAATTATTTCATTGTCAGGTATCTAGTACTAGCAGTAGAATTGACATAGCATACTATTATGTAGTGCATATTTGCTGCATAATCATGTCTGTCATGTTAATAGAAAACTTCTCACACCCTCGCAGTAATGCATATACATGTAGTTGATATACCACAATTACTTATTACTTGTTTTGATACATGATAATAATCAAACTTATGAATGTTTGTGTCGGATTGTAATAATCTATTATTGGACGAATGAAAATTAATTCATTTCCTTTTCTTAATAGAAACCTTTTGGATAATCTGGAGGAGCAAGACGGACGATCGACGTCGGCAGATTACAGGAAAGAAAAACACAGGAAAGATGCTAAAAGAAACAAAAGAATCTGATCTGTAAGTTCCTGAAACTGGATTATATAATATCATTTGTACCGGTTTATACACTTCCTGACACCAGTTTAAAACACCCTGAGTCACTGACATGATGTGCTACATATTATCACATCGCTATATACCTGTAATAGAATAACTTTCCTTATCACATGTCATTACCCATCACCGTAATGTGCCATTATCTAATTAGAACAAGTGCCGCTCTCAAGAATAAATGTTGGACATAACTTTCGCAGTGCAAGAATTTCATTTTTTCCCCCAGAAACTCCAACACCTCCTGAAGAATCTAGCTGGGCAGAGAAAAGAACACAGAAGGTGGCTGCAGTCCTAACCCTAGAATTGACATCGCCAGTGGTGTCTGAAGCTCCAGCGGCAAAATGAAGAACTTACAATTGCGACACCATCCAACAAGATGCTTTCCAACCACCTAAAGGTCTTAGAAATTGGATGGAATGTCTAAATGTACATTCAATTATCTCCTGTAGTCACCCTGTTTAGGACAAGAACATCTAAATTTGTTGTTTCTGAGACTAAGATTAAAATTAATGTCCCTCAAATTAAAAATGTCAACCCCTCCATAATAGTTATTTGAACAAACTACTACTCATACAAAATTTCAAATCCATAGGGCCTGTATTGACACACACACACACCCCTCTCTCTCTCTGTGCTTTGTGTCAATGTTTAATTGTAACATTGAAACATAGATATGATATGTTTATGATGAATAAAAGAGAAATCGACTGACATGCCTGATTTTGTATTTATTTATTTCTATGTCCATGTGGTGTTGAGGTAACTGTAGTTGAAATGAGTTTATTTTATATTTCAATGTATCATGAATAAAATATATGACCTAATACATTCAAATATATAATACACTCATTTCAACTACTAATTAGTTGAATAATCATAATTTAATATGGACATATGGTAATCCCTGAATACTAATGATTGAAACCAAATGAATCCATACAGATTCTGATTTACTGAAACTTATGGAACATGGTAGATGTGATTAATAGAAACAGAAATTCACAGGGGAATCATAATTGAACTAAGTAAATACAATGTATATGAAACCATCTGAAAGTAGAGGATAAGGGAACCGAATGGAACCTCATAGGAATCTGCGTAACGGAAACGCACTGGAACCATACAGGAATCTGGGTAACGGAAACGCACTGGAGCCCTACAGGAAAAAGGGTAACGGAAACGCACTGGAGCCTTACTGGAAACTGGGTAACGGAAACGCACTGGAGCCCTCACTGGAAACTGGGTAACGGAAACGCACTGGAGCCCTCACTGGAAACTGGGTAACGGAAACGCACTGGAGCCATGCCGGTTTCTGGGTAATTTGTAAGTTTCCGTTTTCCGGAAACTTGAAGGAAATGTAGAGAAACGTTCCGGAAACCTAGTTGAAACTTAAGTTTCCATTTTGTTTCCGTTAGGTTTCCGGGGTCCGGAAACGCAGTTATTTTTGCTGTGTTTCACACCAAAATGCAATATCCACATTAATAACCATGAACGAAATCGAAATGCGAGCGCACCGTTACTGTAAGATAAAGGTTGCTACCGAAAACGTTTAATTCGATGCAAACTGACTGCTATGATAAGAAAATAATGAATTTCATCTGAAACCTACCTGACAAGGACGGGGTACTGCTAATTCCTGTCCTGGGATTCCGTTGAGATCGCTCAAGTTCCCGGATCCTTGGTTCCAAAGCTTCGATTGTCAAGTATGTTCCCATGTGTCAAGAAAACTGTAGCAAGTATACAGACTTCAAAACAACAACGAAGTTCTTTCCAATCTCGCGCGTGTACGTTTGAACAAAGATGGCGACATTTCAAACAAAGACTTATGGGTACTCAATTATATTTTTTTCAATTCTATTGTAAACATGCCATTAGTCTGCTTACCCTTCACAAGTTTAGAAAAACACTGATAATATGTGTTTATGTAAATTGTTTGTTTTTACAATGTTCGTCACATCTCGCGGGGCCTCAATTCATTCCTAATCAAGCGCTTCCGGTTTCGGGACAACAATTGTAGTACTGGGTCTGACTGCCATGTGGGCAGCACCTGCTCCCTCGACCGTGACGAACACAGGGACTGGGCAGCTGTCCACCTTGGCAGAATTTCTTCAACCTAAACAATGAAACAATAAGAACGGTGGATGTATTTCCCGTAATAAAGTACTCCAGCAGTGTAAAGTTTTTTCAGATTTTCCGATGCGTTGATCGTATGATGACCGATCCAATTTGATCCTATTTCTGTGTTTTCTACCTCGATATTTAATCATATCAAGAAACAATGTGATGTTTGATGACCTATAATTTTAAAACCACACAGCCTATATCCCTACGATTTTGTGATTTTGTGATTTTCCCCACTTGCTGTAACCGTGTTTGGTGATATAAACCTACACCCGTATATTTATCATCCTTCACTTGATGGTCAGTTGGTGAATGTATAACAGGTACAATTAGTGGTAACATCCCTCAGACTACCCGACAAAGATTCCCATTTAGCATTTCTCATGTCTGCACTAAATATTCAACATTTTAAATTAAGGTCTTATGTACTACATGTTATGTAATATATGCATGGAGGTGCAGCAAAAGGAATTATCAGCTGAGTGATAAAAACACATGAAAAGATTAACCGATAACACGCTAATTGATTTATTACTTTTATCTTGCACGACGTATTTGTCAAAAGGGCCCGTCAAAACGTAGGGTTTATGTTTGTAGAGTTACTAACGTATACTGAAGAGGTTTATTACCGTGAAGTAGGCATTTGTGATTTTTATAACAACAGTAAGGGCGGCACGCAGGGAGTTTCATAATCTGACATAATCTGTGATGATAAGCATGCAGGTAACACTAAATTTCCAAGTTGAAAATAAAATATATTGTACAACGAAGTGATATACGTAGAAAATACCAGATTTTAGAGAATATTTTACTTTATACATGATATGGCAACAACAATAAAATTCATTAAAGTGACATCTTAGCACAAATTATTTTAATCATCATCATGATAAAACAATTTCATAATACATGTACATAGTACGCATCCAGTCTACACTGCTGTTTCATTGCGAACGCAATTACACTTATTCTGCATTATAAAATATATTTATGTGGCATTGTAAAATATATTTATGTTATATGTTGTATTTATTGTCACAGCGGATATTTATACCTTTATATCATTGTTGACACGTTTGTGGTTACGTATGTCAGGATGTTTGGTGACTATATCATCGACAGTGGAGACAGCTGAGTCTCTACAACATACTCAGGACATCCAAGATGCAGCATTTCTCTAAAGTGATCCGGGTTAGAATGAGCCTTCAGTAACCCATGCTAGTCGTAAGAGGCGACTAACGGGATCGGGCGGTCATGCTCGGTGGCTTGGTTGACACATGCCATCGGTTCCCATTTGCACAGGTCGATGATAATGTTGATGATCACTGGATTGTCTGGTCCAGACTCGATTATTTACAGACCGCCGCCATATAGCTGGAATGCTGCGTAAAACTAAACTCACTCACAGACTCGGACAGTCCTTCGAACGCAAGGGAATTAATCAACTTCTTGTCACACTTGTTGAAATATGTGCTACATATGTTATGATTACACAATGCCATTTAGAAAGTGGTCAAATGTAACACGTTATATTTTGGATTACACTTTCTTAATAGGAACCATGCCAATTTACATTTATCAGAGGGTTACACAAAGTCTGCTGTCTAAACTACCAGTTGTCCGACTTCCAGTTTGGTGACTGAACAGGTTAGGCGGCTGACTTTGTGTGCTGGCGATTTGGTGCCTGATTCTGAGGGCGTGGGTTCGAATCCCAGATGCGACTCAGCCCAACAAGAGTAATGGAATGTCTTCTTCACTGGGAAAGTATAAACCCAAAGATATCATATCCGACAAATATTTTAGACTGTGTAGATACTGCACAGAGAGGTCAAACATTTGTCTATGCAACACATAATTTTGATTGATTGATTGTTGTTTTGATTCAGTCTTGCTTAACATCGCACTCAGCAATATTCCAGCTATATGGCGGCGGTCTGTAAACAAACCAGTGTGGACCAGACAATCCAGTGATCAGCATCACGAGCAACAATCTACGCAGTTGGGATACGATGATATGTGCCAACCAAGTCAGCAAGCCTGACCACCCGATCCCGTTAGTTGCCTCTTACGACAAACATGGGTTGCTGAGAACCAATACTGACATATTTTAGACTGTAAAGGTCAAACATACTGTAATGTTCCTACCTTAATCAACTTTTTACATGTTCATAGCCATAAGATTCATAGAGCCTACCAAACGATCGTCCATGTAAGTTACCATTTTTATTAAACGAGTTATTGATTTGTTATCAAACTCGCTTTCGCTCGTTTGATACTAAATCTTTAACGAGTATTCTGTTTATTACTCTCCAATATAAATATTAATAGACACTGCCTACAGTGTGATGACTCTCAGCTTTCCGCGAGTTTACCTCCAAGATGCAACAGGGACATGTGTGTCCTCCCTCTGCAACCCTCAATTTGAAGTCCCTAGTGTGGTGATCTACCTTCAGTTGTTGGCGATTTATAACCTATTTTATATTGTGTTGTCCCCTATAGTTAAAATGTTTTAGATTTACTTACTACTTTTACATGTATATCTGTGATATTCTAGTTGTTTTACTGTCCTTCAATGACTGGTTTTTACATTATACATTTATTGATTTGCCTATTGATATCAACTGTTCTCGCCACGATATGTATTTTGCACACATTTGATTTTCTTGTGTTATATATATGTCTTGGCTATAAATGATTGTTGAAAACACAAAATTACTGATTTGTTAACTTGCCTAGAGTCCTATGCCAGAAGGCGGTGGCTCATGGGCCAATCCGGTAGGTAATGTCTTTCCAATATTTTCCTGCTTGAGTATACCCTCCTGGTATCCCTGGTGTCGTCTGTTGGAGACCCACAGACATGACTGTGACATCGTCCTTGTTGACACTTCATGGTGGGTGGGGAGCTAGGAGGGTGAATCATGTATATTTCTACCATGGCACCCCACTAAAAAAGATGAGGAAGATGAGGCTCCCGTAGCTCTCATCAACAATGAAAATTGGCCACGTTTCGTTGTAATGACAGCACCTGATGGTGGTCCTCTAAGGCTAAACCCCTTTGCTGTAGCTAAGGGTATTGCAGGTTTTGCCGGTGAGGTAAAAGAAATGAAGAAACTGCGATCTGGTTCTCTGCTTATTGAGTGTAGGAAACAGATCTAATCATAAATCCTGCTCTCAACCAAATCTCTAGCCAATATTCCTGTTGAGGTTTCTCCTCACAGATCATTAAATAGTTCTAAAGGCACCGTCCGTAACATTGGACGTTGCCTTTCTGATATGACAGAAACTGACATTGTTAAAGAATTGTGCTCCCAAGGAGTTACTAGCGTAAAACGTTTCACTTTCAAAAAAGAATGATCAAATCACAAACACCAACACCTATCTGTTTACATTTTGCCTCCCCATACATCCAAAATCACTAGAAGCTGGGTAATGCAACTTGAGGGTTGATACATGTATCCCTAATCCCTTGAGATGCCACAGGTGTCAAAGATTTGGCCACGGTTCTAAATAAGTTTGGGTCTCTTGAGGACATGGGTGTGTCCGACCATAGCCATGGTAGGACACATAGTTTGCCGCCCTCACGGAAGGTGAGGGGTAGATCATCCGTTCAGCCTCCGAAGAAATGATATCTTTACCTATCATACAGCAGAATTGTAGAGGAATTAGGACTAATTTAAACGATTTACAGCTATTAGTCCAACATTTGACACCGTCAGCGTTTTGTCTTCAAAAACGTATCTGAAACAGGCAGATAATTTTGAACTACGTCAGTTTAATGCGTATCATTATTTTTCCCCTCCTGGTAATCGAGCTTCTGATGGATCATCTATCCTGGTGAAGAACAACATTATCCATAGCCCAGTTCCATTCAAAACAAATCTCCAAGTCGTTGCAGTTCGGCTTACATTACAGGTTGCTTTTACTTTGTGCTCATTGTACATCCCACCTTCGTCAGCTGTTCAACTTACTGATCTCCAAGCTCTCTATGATCAACTTCCTAAACCCTGTTTAATCATGGGAGATTTCAGATGGCCACAACCCACTATGGGGTGGTACTAATACAAACACCACAGGCAAAATAATAGAGGATTCATTTCAAATAATGACATGCATTTATAATGATGGCGCAAACACTTATTTACATCCGGGCACTGGAACTTATTCAGCTCTTGATTTGTCTATTACTGACTCCAACTTACTGAGTAAATGCGAATGGTCAGTCCATGATGACCTCTGTGGAAGTGACCATTTCCCAACAATACTAAACCCCGTGCATCCATCTGATGTTCCTCCATAATCGACATGGAATTTTAAAAAGGCTAACTGGCCTTTATATGAAACTCTCTGTACTGAAAAACTACAATCTGAACTTTTTAATGATATTCCTGATGCCATAAACTGTTTTTCAGATGAACCAAAAAAAATAGCTGACGAGTGTATCCCGAAGTCCTCTGCAATTCCACACGTACGAAAACCATGGTTTAACGCTGATTGCAAACAGGCTAGGAAGGCATGGAAGAAAGCTGAGCATTATTTCTGTCGCCATCCTATGGTCCACAATTTAGACAAATTAAAAAATTTTAAACGCTAAAGAATGACGTACTTTCAAGCAAAGTAAACGCGACTCTTGGCGAAACTACGTATACAAAATTAATTCACGCACACCGATATCAAAGGCGTGGAATATGATCCAGAAAATCAAAGGTAAGGGCTCTAAATCTAGCATTCACCATCTGAAAGATGGGAACCAATTATTGACTTATAATTCAGATATTCCAAACAAACTTGGTGAGACTTTGCCCAAACATTCTTCCTCATCTAATTATGTACCTGAATTCCAAAAATATCAAAAACAGCAAGAAAAAAAAGCTATTAATTTCAATTCAGATAATGGGGAATATTACAACGAAACCTTTTCGATACATGAGTGAGTTAAAATTTTACATCGCATCGGCAACATTACAGCCATATTGTTTTCGATAAATGGGCTAAATACTGCTCTTGACCAGGCTCATGATACTGCCTCAGGAGCTGATAACATAGAACTTACCGGAATCATGTTTAGAGACGGTCTTACATATTTTTGATGATATTTGGACATCTGGAAACTTTCCTTCGTCGTGGCGTGATGCTATAATTGTTCCCATCACTAAACCTGGACGTGATCATACTAATCCTTCCAGTAATAGGCCAATTTCATTAACTAGCTGCGTTTGCAAGACCATGGAACGCATGATCAATAATCGACTTGTTTGGTACTTGGAAACCAATAACCTAATAACAGATATACAATGTGGTTTCCGTAAAAACAGAAGTACTATTGATCATTTAGTGCGTTTAGAATCTTTTGTTAAGAATGCCATAATTAATAAACAACATGCAGTGTCGATCTTTTTCGATTTAGAAAAAGCATACGACACCACATGGAAACATGGAAATTACAATCTGACCATTACAATCAGGATCAGGGTGTCCCGCAAGGCAGTATTTTGTCTGTCACATTGTATAGTATCAAGATCAACAGTTTATCAAAGATTTTAAATTATTGATGGATTACTTTTTGTGGATGATTTTAATATTTCTTGTCGTGGTAAAAATATGCATACTATTGAACGACAACTGCAGTTGTGTTTAAACAAAATAAATAAATGGTGTCTTGAAAACGGCTTTAAATTTTCTAAATCCAAAACTAATTGTATACATTTTTGCAGTAAATACAAACCCCATAAAGACCCTGAACTATCTCTAGATGGCACACCCATCAAAGTTGTGAAGGAGCCCAAGTTCTTGGGTATTATTTTTGACTCACACTTAACGTCTCTACCACATATTAAATCCCTTAAAGCTAAATGCCTGAAGGCACTTGACTTGTTGAAAGTCGTTTCCAATTCTTAGTTGGGAGGGGATCAAGCTACCCTCCTACATCTATATCGATCACTGGTACGTTCCAAACCTGATTATGGTTCCATCGTTTATGGTGGAGCCGGCACCCGTGAAGAGCCACCTCCTTGTGGTGGGTGCTGGGTAACGCTAAGAGATCTTCAACCCCCCGTTGTGGCCCGGGGGTATATTTGGTCAAACCAACCTGCTAGTCAATATTCAAACCACCTATATATACTATATATTTGTTTTGAGAGCAAAGTATATTGAATGCAGGTTTAAACGCGTACTCAGTCGCCAAAACAGATCACTTGATAAAAACCATGACCTTAAACACGTCATTTTCCGAAATGCATGGACCTTTCGCGTGGAAATGGACCCCAATTAGTGAAACTGTGTTCTGAGGTGAGGTTTATAAAGAAATGACACAATGGTATATCTAGTTGCATTTTTTATCTTACACGGAGACTGTCGAAATGCCAAGATTGACAGCTGCAGAACGAAATATTGCAATTGGCCGTCTAGAGGCTGGAGAGCCAGTCACATCCGTTGCACGTAACTTCCATGTCCACCATAGCACTATTTCACGACTTTGGGGTCGTTACCAACAACTTTGATCCACCCGGGACCATCCGCGAAGTGGTAGGCCAAGGGTACTGTATGTAAGGCCAAGGTATGTATGCATGTAGTGAGTGAGTGAGTGAGTTTAGTTTTATGCCGCACTCAGCAAAATTCCAGCTATATGGCGGCGCTCTGTAAATAATCGAGTCTCGAGCAGACAATCTAGTATGTATGTGTAGCTTATGAGCACTGTCTTCAGTGCTAACTACTACTTCATACTGTACCTTTTCTTCTTTCAATTCTGAGAACATATTCCCTGATATGACAGACTCAAAAAAGTTCCAGTAATCAGGATCTGAAATCTCCATTTTCGAAAGGTTTCTATCAACCTGGATCTTTCTCTTTTATATAAGAAAAGTCGTTATAACGAGATTTAAAAGTCATAATTACGAGATGAAAAGTCGTTATTACGAGATTTAAAAATTGTTATAACGAGATATAGAAGTCGTTATAACGAGTTTTGAAAGTCGTTATTACGAGATTAAAGTCGTTATTACGAGATTAAAGTCGTAATTACGAGATTTTTATTTTGTTTTGTTTGTTGGGATACGCAAATCATATCGTGTCGAGAACAATTATTAAATTATAAAGATGACCTGTTTAACCTGTCTTAGATAAGACAGTAAAATTACTGGTAGAGCAGTAGCCTTTGGGGTAAAAGATCCAAACACCTCTACCAGAGGTACAGCAAGATGTATCTGGTACTGTTGGAAAGCTTGGATTCTCCAGCTATGTCCCCCTATCATCATACGTACATGACCTCTCTGTCGTCGTTTGACGTCATAGAGAAAACTCATTTTCTACCTTATTTTCATGTTACTTTTAAGATTGAACGTATAACGTTATACATAATCGCAGGAACGTATTTCATATATAGTTATGTCGTTCAGATATCAGGCTGTATGCTCTTCGCTCACACTTTCTTTAAGGATGCAAAAGTTAAAAAATCGTTGCACGGTGCTTTTATCGGTGTGCAATATTTTTTTATATTCTTTATCATTTCGAACAACATTTAGCAGTATTTGTTTATCACACCGCCAAAGGATTTGCACGTATATTTGCACAGATAGGAAATTTAAAATTTAATATATATTACATTTCAGTGTAATTTTATAGCCATACTTAGATCCAGTTGAGTTGAGTTGAGTTGGGTTTAACATCACATCGGCATTATTCCAGCCATATAGTGACGAGAACAAGTTTGCATTAATGAACATTGTAAGTGCAGAGTAGATCCAGGACCAGGCAAGCGCACAACGTTCCCTTTGCAAACCTTATGAAAATGTGCGCCTGAAAAAAACAACCTCGGCATCCAGGGAGTTAAGACAAGTACAAGTTCCTTGAATTTGATGAAACAATCCTAAATGCTTTTTCTCTGTCACATCAACTTTCGGGTGATCTTCATGCATAATCAAGTTACACGAAGGTTATATCTGGGATAGAAGTGGCAGCCGATGCTTGTTGTAAGAGTCGACCAAGGGGATTGGATGGTAAGGCTCGATGACATGGAAGATGCATTTCCTCGCTCAGTTTATCAGTCCTCGTGATGTCAACCACTGGATTGACAGGTCCGAACTCATTTATCTGCTGTCATATAGCTTTGTAGCGTTGAACAACACCCACACTGATTCAGAGTGTCATAGCTCGTTTGGTCATTTGAACCGCTCGTCTAAGGGCATGATTCTTATCATGAGCTCTCCATGTTCTTGTTGTGTCTGCCTATTCTCTTACCTTCATGTAAAATGTTTTAATTTCATTGGTCAATGACGCTTTTACAAGTTTCCGAGTCATCTCTTCTCAGGAGGGTGACAATGGGGGAAAATATTACCCGCAGTCATAACAACATGTATTTGCCGAACTCTGTACTTAAGCTCCATACAGCGACACCGGCTTCGGTCGACGTAAATTCTAATACCATTGCGGATGTAAGTGATACACACAGAGTTTGTATGTAAACATTCGATACCTAACGTTCATCTATTGAAAAGGCGAAAAGAATAACCGCTTCGACCCGCATTCTAATGAAGATATCCTCGAAAAATAAAGTGATTCCAGATAATACGAAGAAATCAAGCTACTCATCGGCAAAGAGCTTGAAGGAATACCTGAAAGAAAATGGCCCAAATCCTAATTTTGAGGATTTCGACGCAGTCGCATTAGCAGAGATGCTCTCACATGTTTACATGGACAATCGGATAAAAAACTGGAGACCAGGACAAGACCTCGACCCTGGAGAATATAAGGCACAGTTTAAAGAGGTATCTGAAATCACCACCACACTGCAAATATTTCGATAAAATTAAGGATCCAAGATTAAGTGACGCTAACGTGTCATTGAAGACGTCAATGTTGGAACTGAAAGCTAGCTATTTGCCGAACTATGTGACTTAGAGTGTTCATTTTCGTACTGTGACGTTAACGTTCTGAATGGCGCAGTTCTGGAACATAGACGACGTGTGGTTCATTTTCACAATGGCTTAATTGTTTAATACCGAAAGGTCGCAGAACAACTCATTTAGATCCAGGCCCTCTATCAAAGCAAGCTGGTTGTCTTCCTGGTGAGTTCTCGCCAACAATGACATCTCCCCCCACCTGTGACGGCTTTGTCGACATTTGTGAGGTGAGGTGAGGTGAGGTGAGGTGAATTGGGTTTTACGTCGTGCTTGAGAATATTTCGCTTATATGACGACCTGCATGCTTGTGTTATGTTTCACCCTTGCTGTCATTTGTGTCAGCTGACCGATCAGGTTTTTGTTGTTGTCTTCTCTTGTGAATACTGAAAACATAAGGAATGTTCGAATCCTTTGACTGAATGGAGCTTGTATATTAGCCAGTGTTACAATTATTTGCGTTTTTAAAACTGTTACTTCTGCATATCAACGTGTATGACTCCGTATATACTGTCGATAAATATATTATCAACGTTCTGTGTTGCTGCTTGTTGTTTATGAAGCGAAAAATGCGAGAAAACCTAACACAATTCTTTATTATTTACACATCTCTGATATAGAACCACTCTTAACTTAATTCGATACATCTACAGTCAATATTTCTCCCTGTCGACGCTGACACTTAAAATCTCAGAATTCGGCAAATTTTCCGACCTGTCGGTTTAGGGAAAATATCGTGGGGCCTAATTTAAAAACATGACTACAAATGAAACATGGTGGTAAGATAAATACGTTGTTTGCCTCGGGTAATATGGCTCGGGCGACACTGCTACAAAGTTAGTACATCAGACCGTATTACCCTTGAGATAAACAACTTATAATGTCGAGCTTCCGGCTGGTATCAAGTACCAGCTTCTTTTATGATGCCATCTTAAAGTACTGTAAAATTATCGTCCTCCTGAGAGGATACGTAAGTCCCAAAACTTTCAAAGTAAAATATAAATTAACCACATTTTAAACGTAGTATTTTTATTGTTTTAACTGTTGGCTAAATTTTCCTACAATCGCCAGCAGCTGAAGGGATGGTATAAATCCAGCTGGGGTCCATGCAGGAAGCAAATGTCCTGTAAGTCACCATGGTCACTTGTATGGTGGTCTACCTTCAGTTGTTGGTTTTTATCTTGTATTGTCCTAATAGTGAGTGAGTGAGTGAGTTAAAGTTTACAGTCACAGCAGCAGTATTTCAGCCATATCGGGACTTAACACAGTTAGAAATTCATGACGTCCTAATAGTGCTATTAGTTTTAACGTTCCACGCCAGTTTTAATTCTAATTGTGATATTCCAGTTATTTTACTGTCCTTTGAGGACAGGTTTTTATAATATACACATGTTTCATTTCAATGTCAAATGTTCTCGTCACGATATGGCTGAAATATTGCCGATGTGACGTTAAATATTAACTCACGCACTTTATGATCCCATCAAATCATGTTTCTGTTACTTTGTACTACACTGTTTCAGATCTATCCGAGAATATGGCTGATGTTTTTGTCCGAAGCAGATATGAAGTATCCACACAGACTGGACATGAAGAAGGAGCGGGCACGTATTCTAGAGTGTATCTTGAATTGACAGGAGAAGCTGCTTCCCATGTGTTGTTTCTGAGAAACTCGGGAAATCCAATAGCTTTGGGACAAAATGATACGTTCAAGGTAAGGGTCCCTAGGAGCCCTCTAATGTATAATACACATTTATTGGAATGTGCGGCGCCGTAATGGCGTTCTGTTATGCAGACTGTTATGCAGACTGTTATCCAGACCGTTATGCAGACTGTTATCCAGACCGTTATGCAGACTGTTATGCAGACCGTTATGCAGACTGTTATGCAGACTTTGAGGAATCCGTAACTACAGTAATATTTAACATACCCAATGCATGTGTGTCTATAATCTTGGTTCACTTTTCCAGTTCACCTCACCGTGTAACATTGGGAAAATAACAAGAATGAGCCTGTCCATACCATCCATTCTAACTATTGATCGGTGGCTCTGTATTCAGGTGAGTAATCACACATATTCTATCAGGATAACACTTACACATAGTGTACAAGCGTCTATGAAACACAGTTAGCAACGTGGTGGTATGATGCTTCACTGCGGCATGATATCTCAGTGAGCTAGCACTATGAAACCAGCTTAAGTCTGGGCTAGTACAAGCAGCCGCACATACATATACACACGCATGCACGTCGTCATATGAGCCAAATATTCTCAAGCACGACGTTAAACCCAATTTCACCCCACCTCACCTATCTTACTTCCACAATGTATAGGACCGACTGTATCTGTGACACAACACATTTTCACTAGCAATGTTTCCTGAGCAGTCTTAATAAATCTGCCTCATGGTCCCTCGTGTGGTGATCTACCTTCAGCTGTTGGCGATCTATAGTCCGTGTTTTATATTGTATTGTCTTCTTTAATTAAAATCTTTTAGTTTGACATGCTAGTTTTATGTTCATATATGTGATATTGTAGTATTTGTACTGTCCACCGTCGACAGGTTTTACTCTCCAAAATGTTTTCATTTTTACTTGTATAAATAGGATTCGTCACGATATGGCTGAGATATTGCCGATGTGACGTTAACTATTAACTCACTCACTCACTCACTCGTATGGTGATTAACCTTCAGTTGTATCTGTATTTTCTTCGTTAATAAAATAGTTTTATTTGTACATGCTAGCTTTTAACACCAAAAGTGATACTCTGCAAATTTTTGGTCCTTCGATGATGGGTTATTTAACAACTTGTATTTATGGTTTATGCAAAACCGTTCTCGTAACGATATGGCTGAAATAACGTTAACTTTTACTCACTCACTCTGATATTTCCTTCGGATTGTGAACAGCAGATTATGAACATTAGCCTTTTCTTCTTTGCATCATGCTCCACCCCTTTGACCCCTAGATGCGTGGCATGGCCTTGGTTGCTGGTTGGCCCATAGCTCGTGCTTTAGTTTATTAAATGCCATATCGATTTGTGTTGAATAAAAATTTTGAACTTGAAATGATTAGTTTTCAGACTCTAATTTTTGATATATTTTTGATAATTACTAAAACTGTTCTTGTCACTGTATAGCTGAAAAATTGCCGATGTGACCTTAAATTTTAACTCACTCACTCACTCACAAATCCAAGCCTTCTACTGCCACGTCTTTCTTTGGGTGAACTATTTGATTTACCTTTGAACATAACTTTCCCATCCACACCCATAATATAAACATATATCATTGACTTGTTTTGATAATATGCAGGTAATTGTTTTAGTCAGCGAAATGAACCATTTATGATAACTTCCTGATTTGTGCTATTTGGACACACTAATGAGGGGATCATTTCTACAATGTTGTACAAAACTACCTTTAAGATGCTCTCATGTTTCCTGGTTGTAGATTAACCTCCGACGAGAACTGGAGTACACTCGGCACTCAGAGGTTGAAGTATTTTACAGCAATGTAAGCAGTTGGCTACCTAGTATGTCGTTAAATAATATAGTTGGAGGATCTGTTGATGATATAGCGTACACACGCCTGGAGACATACAGGAAAGACTTTTGATCCGCTGCAATCATCAAAGATTGTTAGTATTGAGGACGTTTGACAACTGTCATCTAACATAGCAAACTATTTAACATTTATCGAAAGATATCAATAATGTTTGCTGCATACAGCTTTTGATTCTATAGTCTCCATTTAAGTTTATATTTTATAGCAAAAACCCGTGAAGGTCCGGATTAGAATATTGATCTTCAGAATCCCATGCTTGTAAGACGCGACTAACGGGATCGGGTGGTCAGGCTCACTGACTTGGTTGACACATGTCATCGGTTCCCAATTGCGCAGATCGATGCTCATGCTGTTGATCACTTTCTTGTCTGGTCCAGACTCGATTATTTACAGTCTGCCACCATGTAGCTGGCATATTGCTGAGTGCGGCGTACAACTAAACTCATTCCATTTAAGTTTATATGAGGGCAATGAGAGAATTCGATGACAGCAACAACAATATGTATGGCATTGTTAAAAGTGTTAAGCGGAACATGTGAGGCGACACGGAAACAACACGCATGTCATCGAGTCATCCAACAGTATCAGTTAAGTTCAGATACATGTATTTGTTAGAGCTGTGACGATATATCTTAGTATCGATAATCGTGATAATTTATATGACGATAAATATATCGATACTTATTTTCGTATCGTGATATGTATCGTTGACCTTAAAGTTATTAATTTTCACCAGATATTGGTGGTTATGTAAAAAGTTACACTGTTTCTTGCTATTGAAACATACACTTTGAAAGAAAATAACTAAAGATAGCATATGCGTCGATCGAATCGTACCGTTGCAAGATATCGCAATACGTATCGTATCGTGAAATTTCTGTATCGTCACACCTCTAGTATTTGTATCTTGTGTCCGTTGTTGAAATGGTAAATGTCAACAATACTTTACTGATTTCAGTGCTCCAGTTGACAAGTAGTCCTTAAGTGAACACCCCATAGTAAAGCTATTCTACATTATGCACATAATCTCTAAACCATTTATCTTGCAAATGTGTGTTTGATGTTAATATCAGCGTCACCCATTGAGATCCGGATTAGAATTGACCTTCAGCAACCCATTCCTGTCGTAACTGTTGACTATCGGGATTGGTTGGTTGGGTGGCTGTTTAACGCCGCACTCAGCAATATTCTATCTATACGGCGCGGGTATCAGGATTGGTGTACAGGATGTGTTGCTTGGTTGATCCATGTCATCGTGGACTCGATTAGGGTGATACACCAGTCTGGTTCTTCCACTTTCAGCACATGTTCAGAATGCTTGACAAAATGCTGCGATATTGTAATAGTAATAGTAACAGTCCGCTTATATGGGGCTCATATCCAGGCACATTGCCTGCTCACGGCGCTATGTACATAACTATCCCCGGTCATACGACACTATCGCACTTTCCGATAATTTTTCAACTCCTTGGGGAGTATACAGCCATGCTGCCTGTTAGGTGCAATGAACTTAACACTCACATTGCCAGCACATCCTCACGGGTACCCATTTTACAGCTGATTGAACTGAGACAATGTGGATCTAAGTATCTTGTCCAAGGATACTACGCAAATGTGCCCACTTCGGGACCCGAACCTAGGTGCCTCCATCGGGGATCGAACCCGGGCCTTCAGCGTGATAGGCAGACGCCTTACCACTGCAATCCACAATGGTTGACAACACGTTGCGATATTGCTTGAATATTGCTAAACGTTGCGTACAACTTTACTTTCTCATTCACTCCGTGTTTATGTAGTAGGATATTTATGCATATAGTAAATGTTTTCGTAACCCATTTGGGAAAGGTATTAAGATATCACAGATCAACAAAACATAAAGTTTGTCTTGGAGTTTAGCTTCAACGTTTTGGACATGGTCCTTTAATGCTTTCAACATCCCGAGACCGCAAAAACGATATTTTTCAGATAGTGGATATAAATTAAGATGGAATTTTATTCTCCACAATTCGAACACATTTAAGAAAAATGCAATAAAACGGAATCGCCTTCTAAATAGAATCAGTAAAATGTTGGAGGCTGTGAACAAGATAAATGTTTTGATTGATCCTTAGAGCTTTGATGATTAAACCAATTTCTGAACAGTTCAGAGCTTAAAATATCTTTCTGACATCTTGAGATGTAATTTGCAGCGAGAAAATAAACAGCCTTCTTTTCAAGTAATTGCTTTGTTGTTATCTCTTTACATGTGAGTGACGTCATACTTCTCCATAGTGGTTTTCGTCAAGTGGAATGAGTACGGAGACAACGATCTCTCAGTCTGTTATCAATCATAACATTTGCCAATGTTGTTGCTGTGTCTGTGCACAGACCATTAAATTCTTCTTGAGGCATCATTCATGACCAGGCTTGTTGTCTGTCCGACATGCCCGAAGAAGATATTGCTGCAGAGCTTGTAGATCCTGAAAAGAACACACGCGTCTCTCCCGGCCGCAGTAAAAAGAAAGGAGGATATTTTAACGTCAGAGTGGATTAGTATGTTCCCTGTCCACTCCGATGTTATAAATGCCAGAAATGTGGTCATGGGTTGAACTACGTGGCTCTGCAATATGTAATCGTTGTGGGTAGAGCCATGGAAACACCAAATTCGACAAGTGTACTCCTGTGATGGCCCACATGGTGCATTTTCCGAATTCTGCCCTGTGTTGCAAAAGAAATAACTCATAATGGAACTAAAATATGAAATCACATATCCTACATTGACGTTTAAAAGCCATATGCAAACGATAACTCAACTACATTAATTATAACATACTCTGCCGCAGTCTACTCACCTCGCTGTATAACAATATCATCTGTTACGTGTCAAACAAACCTACACCTTCAGGTGAGGTGAGGTGAAATTGGGTTTAACGTCGTGCTTGAGAATATTTCGCTCATATGACGACGTGCATGCGTGTGTATGTGTATGTGCGGCTGCTTGTACTAGCCCAGACTTCAGCTGGTTTTATAGTGCTAGCCCACTGAGATACCATGCAGGAGTGAAGCATCAATACCCCTCTCAGACACAGTATACTGACTCCGAGCCGACCAGTCCTTGTACCCATTAATGCCGAGCGCCAGGCAGGAACCAACAAGTACCATATTTTAACGTCTTTTGGTATGACGCGGTCGGGGATTGAACCCGCGACCTTCCGCTCTCTCGGCGGACGCTCTAACCACTACGCCACAGAGGCGATCACACCTTCAGAGATTTCTCTAGAAAACTCTTTTGGACCTCTAGACATGAGGGTCACTCTGTCCTCACAGATAATTTCAACACGTACCAGGGTTGCCTTGCACAAGTGCCTCCAAGGAGTTGATATATGTATTTATTTATTAATTTATTTAAACGCTTAAGCAAGGCACACATCCCAACGCATGTCTTGGTGAAAAGTTGAATAAAAACACTTTCTAAAAGGCCAATATCAAAAGTGTGGAATGTGATCCGGTGAGTGAGTGAGTTAATATTTATCGTCACATCGGCAATATTTCAGCCATATCGTGGCGAAAACAATTAATAAATATATTTGAGATCAATAAACTTAGAAAATAAATGCCCATTGACGAAGTCCAGAAAATGAATGGTGAGGACTCTAAATCTAGCATTAGCCATCTTAATGACAGAAACCGTATATTAACTAGTAAATGCTATATTGCTATTAGACATGAAACTTTGGCTTACCATTCTTCTTCATCAAATTATGTACCTCGATTCGAAAAATATCAATAACAGCTAGAAAACTTAATTCCAATTTAAAACAAGAGTCATCAGAAGATGACATATCCCCCCGGCCCCCACATATTTGAAAGAACAAACTATCTCATATACCTATCAGTTTTAGAGATGTGGTCCAAACAAACACACCACAATGAATGATCAAACCTGTTGACATGGAAACAGGAAACTAATTCATTATCATAAAATTCCTACATAGCAAAAGGCACCGCGTCAGTCCTTGGTTAATACATGTACCTGGTTTGGATGAAAAGTGTTTAATGTTTTCTTAAGTTGTGTTTCTTAAACAAAATCCACCACCACTTTGTCTCCATATAAATCGAGAGAAATAAAAAATGAAAAATGCAGATAGCAAAACGTACTACTTCAAGGTCTGATTCATATACCTGCCAAATGTTTCTTCTCTGAAAGGAATTTCTGCTAAAGCTTTCACATTTTCTCATGGTTCTGAGACACAACACATAATAGGAATGGAGTGACCTTGAGCTCCTAGCACATCAATATCTATATAATGCCAACAGGATACCCACACAATAATATGACACACTTTTCAAGGAATCTTCTGTTGTTTGCTAATGAATCCACAGAATCATTGACTGGATAGATTAGAGTGAGTGAGTGAGTTATTATTTAACGTCACATCGGCAATATTTCAGCCATATCGTGACGAGAAGACTTGATATTGAAATAGAATATATATAGAGATTATAAAACCTGCCGGCGAAGGACAGTAAAACAACTAGAGTATCACATATATATATGTAAAACTAGTAATTGAATCTAAAACATTTTAACTATAGGGGACAACACAATATAAAAATGGGCTATAGATCGCCAACAACTGAAGGTAGATCACCATACTAGGAACCATGGGGACTTACATTACTTTTGCTACCTGCATGGATCCTAGCTGGATTAACACCATCCCTTCAGCCGCTGGCGATTGTAGGAAAATTTAGCCAGAACAGTTAAAACAACTAAAATACTACGTTTAAAATGTGATAATTTATAATTTACTTTGAAAGTTTTGGGACTTACGTACCGGATAGATTAGAATGTTCTCATGGTGCTGGCACAATATTATCCATATAACGTCCATGAGACACCCACAAAATAATATGACACGCTCTTAAAAGGAATCTTCTGTTGTTTGCTAATGAATCCACAGAATCTTTGACTGGATAGATTAGAATGTTCTCATGGTGCTGGCACAATATTATCCATATAACGTCCATGAGACACCCACAAAATAATATGACACACTCTTCAAGGAATCTTCTGTTGTTTGCTAATGAATCCACAGAATCATTGACTGGATAGATTAGAATGTTCTCATGGTGCTCGCACAATATTATCCATATAACGTCCATGAGACACCCACACAATAATATGACACGCTCTTAAAAGGAATCTTCTGTTGTTTGCTAATGAATCCACAGAATCTTTGACTTGATAGATTAGAATGTTCTCATGGTGCTGGCACAATATTATCCATATAACGTCCATGAGACACCCACAAAATAATATGACACACTCTTGAAAGGAATCTTCTGTTGTCTGCCAATGAATCCACAGAATCGTTGACTGGATAGATTAGAATGTTCTCATGGTGCTGGCACAATATTATCCATAAAACGTCCATGGGACACCTATGCACAAAAATTAAAAGAAGTAGATGCTCCCAGGAAGTTGCTTTCAGTTCTCGTCAATCCAACATATTTTTATTGGAGTAAAATCAAAATAAGCCTGTGGTCTGACCAGCATGTTTCTGTTTTTGCTGTCTCAAATGATCCATGTGGCAGATTGGCATAGATGTGATCCAGCAAGGTTCTGTAGTCTGTTGTTGGTCCTTCAGTGCATTGCTTATATCCTGTAGGATGCTGAAGAGGTGGATGTTGCTTGAGATCACTGTTCATATCTCCTAAAACCACAGCATGTGCAGTAGTGATGGACTTCAGCATCTGTGTTAGGACACGTGTCAGTGTGGATGTGGAGATCTCTGGACCTTTTGTAAACACCAATGATTGTTACATCTGGTCTTTCTGTTGGAATGATAACTGTTAGCTCAATGCCAGCTCTGTTCCTTGTGACTATACTTATTTGATTCATCTTGTAATAAACTGCAGAGCCATGTGATGGTCGCACATGTGGTGGATGAGACATTTCATCATTTCTAAAGAGACTGAAACCTGGCATCTGGTAATGGGTGTTAGGTTCAGAGGGAAAGATTCTAGTTTCAGAGGAGATGCACACATTTGTTGCTTGAATGTTGGGATCATGCAGACAGTCGACCAAATGCTTGTGCAATGATCTAGCATTGTTGTAACAAATGATGAAGGAGTTGGACAATGAATAAACTGGTTTACTGGCAGTTCGTAATGAGCACTTGATCTTAGACGTCCATTTCTGTCTTCACTTGTGCAATTTTTTCTTTGTTCAAAATAAAGGATATGGAGACCTTCTAATGTTGTCACCCTGCTAAGGCCCACGTAGTGTGCATGTTCAAAGAATGGTAGACAAATTCTTGAACTCTCGACTGAGACATCAACATCTATTTCAGTAATTGTTTCGCCCTGTGCTCTGTGAAACGTTTTGGCAGGAGAAGGTCTGAGAGGGAATTGGTCCGCATTATTTCTCCATTGCGACCTACTTTCAACTGTCTGCTAACAGGAACAATAGGAGTCCATTGCTTGTGAATTCCACGTGTGTACAATCACTGATTGTCCAATCGTGTCTGATGTCCAACTTTGTCTGTTGCGAACTGCATCCATATTACACCTTTTCTCGCAATACCTGATGGAGGAATAGCCAACTGTTTAATAATACCTGAGGCTCAATTTGTCATGCCATCTTTTGTGTTGACATTCATACAAACTTCAAAATTCAGATCAAGACTAATTTTTAGGTTGGTATGGAGATGCATTGTCTTTTGAGGGATTGTCTGGAATCTGGCTTTTCAGGCGTCTCTCTACTTCAAATGAAACATCTCCAATGACTCTGTCATGAACCTTGCAAGTTGTTTTCATCTTTGTTGACCTTGCAAATGCATCATCATTCCAAAGAGCAACTCGAGAATTTTCCGGAAACAGATGTGGAGCATATATTGGATAGTTTGGCATGAAGACATCACATATACTGGTTTCAAGAACCTCTTTGTCTTCTGCTGTATGCATACCTTCTCTAAGTCTATTGAGAATCTGTGCAAAGTGGACAGAGTCTCTTTGACGCATGATTTCAGTGAGTTCATACATGTTTTGACACAAGTTAGTTGCCAGTGCATTAATCCCATCAACATCATTGGAAAAACAAAAAACAGTCAAAAACGGGCTTGAACTGGAACAGATCTCCAAAGCATATGACTGACACCTTTGCAAAATCCTCACCAGATGCCATGATGTCTTGCATGCGCCTGTGTATGAGAGTAAAAAAGTCTAAGCCCAACCATAGAGATCTCATCTATTATGGTGAGCTTTGTATCTCCCAGTTCCATTCTGAGTGTATTGAGCTTGTCAGATGGAGGTGTGTCCATATTTAGCCTTTGATTTGGAAGAACTTTCATAGCAGACTGGATTGTGTTACCAAAGACATTAAAAGCTGTTTTTCCGGTTGGAGCGATTACATGAACATGCTGTTTGTTGAAGTCAGAGCCTGCGACATGGTTGTAATACTTCATAGTAGTTTGATAAATGGCTGTGAGTAGTCTACTCCTTTCCCACACCTGCTCCTCCACTCAAAAAGGCATAGGAAGGATCATCTGTAGTTTTGATTCGATAAAGAACATCATTGAAGAACTCTCGTTGTTTATGGTTTAAGGACCGAATGAAGGCTCTGCGCTTTTCATCAGGCATCTCATCAAAAGGTAGAAGCTATGTTGTCTTTGCTGTTGTGGGAATGCCAGCTGATTGAACAAAACATTCTGGTGGTTCCAGCACTTCATGGGCATCACTAGGTTCTACACCCTGATCGATGTCTCTCTGATTGTCATGTTCTGTGTTGGGAGCTAATTGATCCCACTGTTCTTGGATGTCTTGTGTTGCCTGCTTTTCTGCTTGGTCTACTTCTGAAGCATTTGGCTCGTATGTCTGCAGCTGTTCCAGAATGCCCGATTCAAGGTGGTTGTATCGATCCTGAAATGTCTCACATGAACCAATGAGTGTGTCCTCATCTCTCCATGGGCTAAAAAGGAAGATTCTCTCACGATAAAAATCCTCTGGGTGAGTGTCTTTGTTGTATCTCACATACCTTAGTACACGTGGAACGTTTCATTTTTAATGCTATCTTTGTCATGTGGTACAACAGTATCTCCATCTTCATCGCTGACAGATTCTCTTTCCTGTGGTTGTACATCTGAATCCGTTTTTCCACCCCTTTGTATTGAATCATAAGAAGCTGCCCAGTCAGCAAGAGTTAATGCTTCTAAGCTTGTAGGTCTATTTGAGTATCTACTGATCATATTGTCAGTTGCTATCTCATCTGGGTCATCATCAAGCTTGTCTATCTCTTTTTCTGACTTGAGAAAGTATGTACGCTCAATTGAAGGTGATGTTGGTACAAAAGTAACGTGACGAGAAGCTTGACGTAGTGAAACTTGTAAGCACAAATCTACAGCTTCCCGAGCTGAGATTTCAACATTGTTGGTGAACCTGTTACCAATGAAACTGACTTGTTCACGTATTCCACTCCCCTTTTCTCGGGCTTCTTTACAGGCTCTGTCGAGCAGTAAGCTCTTCCCTCTTTGAGATTTAGATATGTATCCAACAACATACACAGCACAGGCGTAAATGTCAAGAATGAACTGAGCATCCATATTTACCCGCCAGGCTGAAAGACATACTGGAATGTAGGCATTTACACGTATGTCTTTAGGTGGCTGCTTCAGGAACAGACTTGGAGATGAAATGGATGACCCTAAAGCCAACATATACTGTTCTTCTGACATTTTCAGTTAACCCAAGAACTCATCAAATTCAACATCTTCTCCTAATTTCATTTCATCAAGATGGGCTTTGATGATCTTATAGCATCTTTTAGGTCCTTTGCTGACGGATCTTCAATGGGTGTCAGAACTGCAGTTCTCCTAAGAGGTGGCTGGGGGTAGTTGAAGCGGCACTTGTTAGAGCCCTTGTTGCAAGTTCTTGAATGCCTGTGAATCTGCATATCAGCTTGATTATGATCAGATGAGCAGGAAATGATTCTGTCAACAAATTCCACGAGTCCTGTGTTTGTTCATACCAGGGAGCACCATCCACCCACACCAGTATGTGTATGTATGGGGAGCCACGATGCTGGTATTCCACCCGGTAGAAGTAGTCCTTAAGAGGTCCGCCTAGAGGATATAGGTCACTGCGCAAACACTTGAGGAGGCACTGAACTGAATGATGAAAATGCCTGGAGCATGTCACAGAGTCACTTTGTATCAGATGGCACTTGTCTTGCCAAGTCAGAGCTTCTACATCATCATCACTCAACTCTTGTCCATCAACAGTTTTAGACAGAATTTTCAAAAGGTGAGCCCATCTAGTCTCTGCTGCTGAAAAACTCATGAAGAATGTAGCTGGACCAAGGAATCTGATCATAGCAAAAATATCCTTTTTGGCTTTTTCAAAGTAAGGTGGTGATACCCTAATAGATCGGAGCACTCTGTAGCCTTCATCCAGATGTAAAAGATTGGATATAGCGCCTTTCTTTTTAAGATCCCCAGCTGTGAGTTTCTTGTCTTTTTGTTTGTATTTTCTGATGGCAATTTGTATCTTCCCATAGATGAGTTGCATTTGAAGTTGTTTAGTCTTAAAGAAAATGTTGTCCACACATTTTGTTACTCTGCAAACTCTGCATCGTAACTCAGATTTTACTATTTCACTATAGTAGATATTTGTCTGTCTCTTAGTACTTCTGGGCCTACCACAGAATATCCCAGGGAATGCAAGTTCTTCGCAATACGGATCTTTAAAAACCGACACAGGTTGACTATACTGTCGAGGAGCAAAACACTACCATAACTCGTACAGCCTTGTGGACCCAATACCGAAGCGCTTTTTTTCCCTCGCTTGCTGGGAGCACCCCGTGAAGGGAGCGTATTTCTTGGATCTTGTCTGAAGACAAATCTTTTCATGGTGGCATGGTTGGTTTTCCCTGGGAATATATATATTCCCATACTTCCTATATGTCTATATTGGAATCCCAATCCTCTCCGAGGAATCCCAATCCTCTCCCAGGAATCCCAATCTACCCCAGGAACCCAAATCCCCCCCCGTAAACTTCTAACAATGCTTAGCAAATGCTTAGCAATGCTTAGCAGTGCTTATCAATGCTTAGCAAATACTTGCAGCAAGCGAGGTCAAAAAGGGCTTCAGTATCAGGTCCACAAGGCTGTACGAGCTATGGCGAGAGCCTGCTGTAGAACCTCCGACGCCCACCACGACTGTATTGTCTGCTGAAGAACCTTCACCCGCTAGCGGGACGTCTACCAGCAGCGTATTGCCTGCTGCAGAACCGTCGACTGCGCCCACCGTCCAGGAGTTCTACGACTGCTTGGGGAGGCTCGAGGCTCGTGTGGAACAAAACGCGACGATGTTGTCGGCTGGTGTGGAGCAAACTGGGACGATGTTGTCGGCTCGTGCGTATGGGTATAGAAAGCATCGAGGAGGAACAAGAAGAGACCCGTCTGGGTATCGAGAAGGTGCGGCAGATGGTAGAATTGGCACAATGGTTGACCTACCTTCGATAGCTGCCTTGTTTCTCAGGAAGGTTGTCTGCAAGACCTGGAAGCACAGCAAACCAGTTTCTCCCTTCATGCACCCCTTATACACACCGACCGATGAGAAGATAGAAACACACAAGACCAAACGTGGGGATCCGTTCCACATGGAGTAGAGTGTGGAATGCAGCCTACACGAACCATGTGTTGTTTTTTTCCCCCAGGTATGCACAACGACCCATGCCAGAGTAGGAGTAGTACTCTCCCTAGCCCTGCGGTACCTGGACCACGGCACCCCGGTCCATGTTGGAGTAGGAGTACTCTCCCTAGCCCTGCAGTACCTGGACCACAGCACCCCGGTCCATGTCAGAGTAGTAGTACTCTCCCTAGTCCCGCGGGGCCTGGACCACAGGACCCCGGTCCATGTCAGAGTAGTAGTACTCTCCCTAGCCCTGTGGGGCCTGGAAGGTCCTCCACAGCACCCCAGTCCATGCTGGAGTAGGAGTAGTACTCTCCATAGACCTGTGGTGCCTGGACCACAGCACCCCGGGCCATGTCAGAGAAGTAGTACTCTCCCTAACCCTGCAGGGCCTGGAAGGTCCTCCACAGCACCCCGGGCTATGTCAGAGTAGTAGTACTCTCCCTAGCCCTGAGGTGCTTGGAAGGACCCATAGAAACTATGGGAAGCAGCAACTCGACTTCTCTATTGTCTTTCTTTTTCGATATGGGTGAGCGGCAGATTTTACCGAGCCTGCACAGAAACAGTTCCAGCACCAACCGTATGCATTCTCTCCCACGGCGTCCCGAATCGTTTCTCGTATCTTGTAGCCGTAAACTGGAATCGTTTCCCCAGTCGGTGATTCGAGTAGCAGCAACAGCCGGGTCTTCCTTTCGTATCTCGCTACCGCAAACTTTTTGCACGTGTAGACTCCTTCTGGGACGCCTGCGGCATTTCGGTGTTTGCTGCATGGAGGGGGTGCCACTTCTATATCCTTGACCCGCCATAGTTGGGCAATGGGGTATGCCAAATATTGCCCCGTCCCTGTGGTACCTCTGCTTCCCCCGATAGCTGCCGGAAGATACAAGACTCTTTCTCCTTGCACGGACAATGGTCCACCAATTTGCTGATGAGGAGTGCATACCGTATGCTCCAGAAAGTGCAGGTGTTGTCGTACAGGTTCTCTACATTCATGAAACAGATATCGACCATGATCTCTTCTGGAACCTTGAGTGGGAGTCGCTCCTTGGGTGTGTAGTCTATCGCTTTCTTTCACCAGTGAACGCATTTCTTTCTGTCAACGCAGTGGTCGATGCCGCCGCACTTGCACGTAGAGTCGTCGGGTCCGAAGAGAGCAGGCACTTCTGATAAAGTTCGAGAAACTGGTGAGGGATCTGGTAGTGCTCGTAGCAGGTGTGCCCCAATTGCTCCAGGATTTGTTTCTCTCGGTCCGAAAGCAATATGTGGGGACACTTCTCCAGCAGACCCTCGAAGACTTCGGCCATGCCGGGAGTTGTCATCATCTGTGGCTCGGGGTCTATACCACCTCGGATTCGCGTGTATCGGGCTTGCGATATATGGTACTTCCTCTTCGTTTCCCGAAGGGACAAACGACCCGATCGGATCTCGGTATAGGCTTCGCGTGAGAGCTTGGTTACCGGCATGTTTCTATATCCATGCACCCACATAGCTCTAATTGGGAGTGCACTTGCGTTGGGAGAGACGAAAGTGGTCTTGTCGAAGTTTTGTGGCAAACACTCATTTTTACTAGGCTGGTAGCAGAATTAGCCCGTATGGAAGCTTCTAAGCAAGGTGTACCCATACGTCTTTTCTCGCTATTCCATATACTACTCTCCAAGGACTGCATTCGCTTGAACTACGGCTAGTGGCTCCCAGAATTCCCTTTATCAAGATCTTTCAGGCACCTTAAGGTCCATGGGAATATGGTCAATTTGCCTTCCAATGTTGTTCAGACAGTTTCTGCTTTGCCACGACTCCAAAATCAAGATGGCACTATTAAAGTGAAACTGAAGACTTGCCTATAAGCCAGCTGTTGTCAACGAGAACATAAGGCCACACAAAGTCATGGGGGCTGCAAAATGGCTTGTAGAAAACAGTCCTTTGTACAAAAGAAAAAACATCACCCTTGATGACAATTGGACCTACCAGCCCAGAGGTTAAAGCTGAAGATAACAGTGGTAATTCTACTCTTGGTTCACAAGATGAACAGATTGTCACATCAAAGGGATCATGGAGGGATCTTATTGGCTTTAATATGTTTCCTGCATGTGTTGCAGATCCACTCTTTGCCTTTTTCAAACTTGTTGCCATGGAAACGCCAAACATATTTAATTCAGAATACCAAAACTACCAAAAGGCACCAGGACACCACCAGATCTATCCACGTGCCAAGTTTGGTGAAGAAATATTGAACGGTTTTAAAGTTCAGCTCCCGAAAAGACAAATGTGCACGGACGCACGGACGCACGGACGGAGTCCATTTTAATACCCCCCGCAAAACGCGTTGTGGGGGATAACAAACAGCTGTCAACTGTGAAGCTCCTGTCAGAGTAGACCAAATCTGGGTATGTATGAATAAAATTGAACACAGACATTTACCAAATGCATATAAATATCCCTCAGATGCAATATCCACATGTTAAGCATGGACATATATCAAATAGAAATAACAAAATGTCACTTTGCAATCACTAAGCAGAGGCATGGTAACAGTGTCAACTATCAATGTTTATTATTCTGCAAATAGGATTTTAAGTTACAGTTAAAAAGTAACATGCAATACAAAGGCTAGCCATATATTGGCAAGTTAATTATGGGCTAGGTCTTACACACATTAGAGCCACATCAAAGAATTTTTTCATGATGTTACTATAAATAGACTGCAGCCATCTATGTTTACTTTTCATAATTATTTGTTTGCATGGAATGATAACCTCACTATGAGGTGTGTAGCACTTATCAATATTCTACATCAATTATGTTTGCCCAATTAATTAAAGTTAGCCCCCAAATGTAAGTATTTTTCAAGTGAAAAAAAGGGTCTTGTTTGATGCCAAGGTCAAGGTCAAACACTGCAGATAATATTTTCTTGAGAACATAATATATATATGCGTATGTCAAAACCCTTCAGATGTAAACATTGTTTTACTTAGAATACAAACTGCTAAAATACTTTTGATAGTGTTATCATTATTGGGACTCTCTAATTCAGGAATATTTCTTATTATTAGGTGATATTTCAATAACATATTTCAAGTGTAAGAATTGTATTCTCCATCTTAACCCAGTATATCAATGCAGATAGTTTGAGATAATTTTGCTAAACTACAAAACATGAACAATGAACATGTTAAACAACCAGTAAAGTTTTTATATTTGAAGTTTACATGAAAAATAATTGTATTACCATTGTATTTTCCTTCTATGTATTGATAATTGACACAGAATGTTGCTTGTTATTTACCATGTCAAAATATACTTGTTAGGAATTTTTTTACTCCATGCAGATGTTTTGGGAAAATACCAAATGTTCTAATTATCACAGTTAGTGAAATATAAAAGATGTGGATCCTTTACATATTGAGAATTTTGATTAAATTCTCTAAATGTAGAATTTAGTTCAAACATTTTACTTATTTACTTCTGGCTATCAATATCCTTCTTCACTTTCAGCCATGCAGTTAATTGTGTTATCAGCTTGGTGCTTTTGAGGTGAAAGTTGGAGAGTCTGAAGAAATTCAAGTCTTTGCTGAACTTTTCTGCTTAATGTAACTTTTTCAATATATTCATATATTTATGGGGAA
Organism: Haliotis rubra; assembly: GCF_003918875.1. Lineage (NCBI taxonomy): Eukaryota > Metazoa > Mollusca > Gastropoda > Lepetellida > Haliotidae > Haliotis > Haliotis rubra. Next base: position 168,359 of record NW_025767638.1, read on the forward strand.
ACCCAAAAAATCTTCACAATTTCTTGTGTCTATCCTTTTTATTTGGATTTTTTAAAATTTCTTTACATGTAGAATTTACCTTTTTAAAATCTGACTTGGTGTTTGATTATTGGTATTTGATTATTTTAAACTGAGTTGCATAACAATTGTTTTCTTTACTTTCAGTCATGCAGTTACAGACATGACTTGCATCATCTGTTGAAGAGGTGCTGGCTAGGTGTAACTGGGAGAGAGGAGATTTAACTTTTTTGCTTCGAGTTTCTTCTGAAAGTAAGTCAGTCAGTATATTCACATATCTATAGGGAATCAAAGATATACTTTACTTTTGAAAATTTACTGTGAAAAAAAAATAGTTCTATATTTCTGATGACTTACATTCTAATTATAAGAAATCTGATAATTTTAGTAAAATATTAACTTAGTTTATTTCTTTTCTGCTTTTCTTAACAATTGTTCTCCTTACTTTCAGCCATGCAATTACAGACATGACTTGTGTGATCTGTCAAGGAAGTGATGGTGAGGTGAAACTAGGACACAAGGGGTTCAACTCTTTGCTAAAAGTTTCAGCACAACGCAATGATTCGCTATTTGTAACGCTTGTATCAGAAGACAGCAAATATGGTCATGAAAATGCCGCAAGACCTATACCTCAGCATTTAATGTACTTAAGGCCCAGAAGAGCAACACAGATAATATACAGCCGTGTCTTCTGAGGTCTGTAAAATCCGACGGAAGTGATTTTGATTTGAAGACTCATTGCATCATTTGTAACAATAAGATTGACTTTGAGGATGTACAAAAACACAGAAGGAGACATTCTGGCATAAGCCATGTTGAGATTATTGGTTCTGAAAAGAAAAGCTTACTACAGGAAACACTTCTGTCTATTTGTAATGAAAGAACTGATGACCAGGCAGCTGATATTAAAGCCCGCATCATTGTCGCAGGAGACATCCGAGCAGCTGAGGCAACATATCACAGACATCACAGTCCATCTGGTTTTACATCTGAATTCTATAAACTCTTTTGGAAAGACATCAATAAATATCTAATCAATTCATTAAATGAAGCATATAGGAAGGGTGAGCTAGCTATAAGTCAAAAACAAGGAACATCTGAAGAATTTCAGACCCATTTCACTATTAAACATATCATATAAACTAGCTTCAGCCGTGATATCAGCACGTATTAGAAACATACTTCCTAATATAATAAGTGAAGACCAAAAGGGATTTATGAAAGGCAGATACATTGGAGAATGTACAAGACTGGTTCATGACATTATGGATTACATAGAGTATACGAATAAACCAGGACTTTTGATACTTATAGACTTCGAAAAAGCATTCGATTCGGTGGAATGGTCCTGGACTTCTTTAATTTCGGACCATCTATCAAAATTTGGCTAAAAACATTCTACAATAGCATAAACTCTAGTGTTCTTGTAAACGGGTTTCCATCAGAATTGTTTCAAATTACACGGGGTTGTAGACAAGGTGACCCCCTCTCGCCGTATATATTCCTCATAGTAGCAGAAATCCTGGCCCACATGTTACGACAAAACAAAAAGATAAAAGGAATAATGATGATTGATTTAGAATACCTACTGACTCAATTTGCCGATGATAAACTATAATTTTAGACGGGTCTGAGCGCTCTTTTAGGGAAACATTACAAGTACTTCGAAACAATATTCAAGTTTGCAATACTGCGGAGAATACAACCTTGACTGGACTCAAAAGCCATTTGTACTCTTAGGCATTCTATTTCAACATAATAAAGCAGAAATGGTGAAAAAGAATTCTAAAGATAAAATAAAAACAATTGACAAAGTAATGAAAATGTGGACTCTGAGAGACCTTACACCTCTAGGAAGAATAACTATTCTAAAGAGCTTGATTTTACCAACACTTAATCATTTTCACCTCGCTAGCAAACCCTAAATTAGAAACGATAGTGAACTTTCAAAAGAAATGTTTCTCCTTTATTTGGAAAGGTAAACCTGATAGAATAAAACGATGTCTGATAACAAAAACGTACCAAGAAGGTGGTCTAAAAGTACCAGCTATACTTGAAACAATTAAGTCCCAGAAAATATCATGGATTATTCGTGACTCAAAATTTAATAATCTGTTATATACTTCACAACCAGTGAGCAAACTAAACCCCATTGAAATGGGACCATTGTATCTGAAGACACATTATGTTCCAACACTCATAAGCCCATTCTGGAAAGACGTATTTGAAGCCTGGTCTGAATTACAAGGACAAAGTAAATATGATAATGACCATCTCAGCAGACAGTACATATTGGCAAATGATAAGATAACAACAGGTAGAAAACCAGTAGTATATGACCACTACCTACAGACAAATGTAAAATGTGTAAATGATTTCTTAAAAGATGACAATACATTCCTTTCTTATAAAGAATTCGTAGAACTGTATGGGGTTAAAACAAATTTCCTTGAATATACAGGATTATTATCTTCATTGAAAACATATTCAAAACAGAGTTCGTTCAAAATTAATATTCAGAAAGATATACCTTTTATTCCTCCTGATTTGGAAATACTACTCAAAGCTAAGAAAGGATGTAGCATATTTTACAACAGGCTTCTTCACAAGGAAGCTATAAACCAAAAACTGCTTTATCAAAGTAAGCGGGAAAAAGAATTGAACATAAATATCACTCTTAATCTATGGAAGACACATAATGTTTTACCATTTCGAGCATCATATAGTGCTAGGCACTTCTGTTAATTTTGCGATGTTGAAATAGAATCTATCATTCATTTATTATATGAATGCAAACATGTCAAAAAGCTGTGGCAAGATCTACTAGAATGGATTGAAATTAAACGCAGAAACCATTATTCTCGGATTCAAAGAGAGAAGAAATGATGTACTGAATTTTATTTTCATATTAACTAAAGAGTACATGAATTCTAGAAAGTTAGCAAACATTGTACCTTCTCTCGTTAGTCTGAAACCAAAATTGAATTACAATTACCACTTACACACATTGAATGCATACTCTCACTGCAAATACGACACTTTTGTTACATTTTGGTCGTCTTGCCACAATCTATTGACATAGATAATGACTTTGTAATTTGACTCCTATATAAAGCAACAAAAATGCAGACTTCCTACATGTGCATGATATGCTGTACCCAGAACAAAAAGAAATAAAGTGATAAAAAAAACAACCAAAAAAACCATATCACAGACACTGTATGCAGTCCTTGATGTCTCAGCACGATAGGAAGATGAACATCACCTCTAAGGAGTCAGGTAGGGATATCCAGGACAAGACTTTCGAGTCATGGTGTGAAGAGCTCCCGGTAATGATGGAGCATGAGAAACAGTTTATGGTTCAGGACCTACTAGATCAGTATGCAAGTCACCTTCCACAAGAAATTGCTCCCTACAGTGTAAAACACTTCAAGTGAAAACTTGGAACTGTCGCAGAAGTTGATGGAAGACCAGACATTGTTACACTGAAACATCAGGCAAGTTCAATACTGTATGAGTCATACCATGATGCATCTGATACATTAGCTGACCAAGACATTAAGACAGCAAAGGATCTGGGAAGAACAATTAAGGATCTAATAAAATATGTAACGACTGGCTCTGGAAGGTATCCTGTGCCATCTGAAGTTGATGGAAGAACACCAAGTTCCTCAAGTCCTCCATGAATTTATGCAAAGCATCTTTGACAAACCTCGTACAGCATCAGCATCTCTCAAACAACGGATACTGATAGCATATGTGTGCAATATCCTCATGCAAGCATCGCAAGTCTTATGTCTGACATGAAATTCAAGCAAATGCCAAACGTCACCATTTCTTTGCAGAATTTTCTTGAGCTACACTATGGCTGCTGTCTAGTGTTTACCTGAACTCAAAACCAAATTGGCAAGACGATTTTATGTCAGAGATTACCAATGGCCATTGCATATGCACTTCTGTGACCTATAATCCAATGATACCACTGAATCCACAGACCAATGAAGCAGTTTACAGCACAATGAAATGTGTTGACGCGCAGGGAAGACAACGAAAGCAGTGTTGTGCCCAACTCACTTTTGACCAGCCACTTTATACCAAAGCATACAAGATAAAGAGTAACAATCAAGATGAGTTTTCTGATATTCTGTTTCGTCTTGGATGCTTTCATCACTTCATGTCATATCTAGGTGCAGGCTGCAAAATTATGGAGGACAGTGGTTTAGAAGAACTGTGGGCAAATGTTTATGCATGTCAAATTCCCCCAAAAATGGTAGATGGAAAATCTTACACCAAGACACTCCGTGCTTGTTTGTTGACTGATGCTGCACTCCATGCCGTACCTACTGAGTCTCTCAAACCATCACTTGACAATGAAGGGAGAGATGATGAAACTACATTCTCGTCCAGAGAACTATTTCTTTCAGAAGAAGCAAAAGGTGACCTTGCCACACTACAACAAAAGCTATTTCAAAGAAATGATGAAGTTTCTGGCTCAGAAGAAACACTCAAGGAGATTCACCTGAAACTGTTTAACCTGAAAGAGGAAAAACGAAGACAAGTAAACTTTGGCTGATGTTTATGGACTTTGATTCAAATGTGAGAATGTTCATCCGAGCTGAACGATCTGGTAACCGGTTGTTGCATCTCAAGGCCACTGAAGATATGCTTCCCCTATTTGCTGCCTCAGGTCACAACAATTATGCCAAGTTCTGTCGCTTATATTTGCAAGACTGTCAAGATCTGTGTCAATGTCTGCGTGGTCCCATGGAGACAGGATTGTTCACAGTAAGAAGGAAACCCAAGAGATTTTGGAGTGGAACCTTGAGCGATATGGCTCAGTGCCTCATGAGAGCAGGGAAAACACAAGGAGGGTTAATCAATATCACCCATGAGGACTCTGCGAGAACAAAATGGTTGTTATCAGCTCACATTGTTGTGCAATACACTGATGCACTGCGACTGATGACTGGCACGACAACAGAGGTTACAGATCATCACAGAGAGGTTTACCCAGGCGGGATAAAGCAAGATCTGGCTGATTTGCAAACTTTCATCACTTTTCTCCGAGCACACAACCCTTTTGACACACCTCATCAACATCAGCTGAGAAATATTGCTACTGATGTGGTTGCAATCTACAAGGTAAATGCTCATGATGCAGCTGAGATTGGTCGCAAGATTAAAGCAAATCTGACTGGAACGAGATTTGGAGATGTTGTCATGAAGAAATATGATCAAGTGGTCACATTTGCAGTCACGAGGAAATCGGGAAGCCTGTCTGATGGAGAAGAACTGCGAATGTCATCAACAGAACTATACCAACGACTGTTAGCAATGACTCCTCATCAATGGTCCTTCATCACCAAGTGTCTTCTCCTATGAGCTAGCAGCAGTTTCACCAGCTTTGTTTAATGATGACGGGTCAATGAGGAAATGTCGAAAGTCCACACTGGCCAATTTCATATTTGATAACCACCACAAGGAAATAGTGCATGCTGCTGAAGCAGGAACAGTGATCGACGGCTGTGCACTTCAACAACTACAGTGACCAAAGATTGGATGCATCTTTGATCTTTGTCAAATCTTCATCGACAATGTAAAGCATAGAACATTGAGGCATTACCAGTTATGTGTTGTATTTGACAGCTACCTAACATCAACCACCAAGGATCCAGTGCAGAAAAGAAGAAAGCTCATGAAAGTATCAGCACCTGACATTGTAGTTTCAGCTACAACACCAGTTCCTCAAGACAAGTCTGCATTTTTGTCAAACAGGCACAACAAACAAGCTCTGATCAACCTCATTGGAGAAAAGCTTCAAGAGGATGGCATTACTGTCGAACATGCAGGCAAGGAAGGTGATGCCGATGTTGTTGTCAGAAAAGCACTGGAAATGGCTGAGACCTCTGCTGAAGTTGTTGTTCGGCTGATGACACAGACATCCTTGTCTTACTCCTTCACCACAGCAAACCCAACACCAACATTTTCATGAAGACCAAGAAACAACTAGTCTCTGTCAATCAGTGCAAACAAGGTTTGGGAAATGATGTATTCGTTTGCTCCCTTTTGTACATGCCATGTCAGGATGTGACACCACTTCAGCAATGTTTGGGATTGGAAAGGTGAAACATTTCAAATTGTTGCAGAAATCTCAACCACTCAGAAAGACAGTGTCAAGATTTGGAAATCCATCTTCTTCCAAAGAATCTGTCATAGAAGCTGGAGAAATGTTTGTGAGTTCTCTGTATAGCAACACAGATGACATATACAGGTTAGATGATTTGAGATATCTCTTTGCTGTCTCAAAAAAATTCACATCTGTTGAAAGAATGCCAACAACAAGCTGATCATGTGCATTTCATTCCCTACGAGTGCATCACCAGGTGTGTACATGGATCCATCTCAAGACTGTGCTGGACAAACATGAACATGGGTTTCAAACTATCTGCAACACTGTTACACATATAATATCTGATAAGTGTGCTGTCCCAGCCAACCTATTGAAGGAAAGCCGGTGTTCATGTATAGCTGGTAGACAACTGTGTAATAAGTGTACTTGTTCAAAGAAGATAATTCCATGTAGCATCCACTGCAAGTGTAGGGGATAATGTTCAAATCCATCTTCTATTGTTAGAGCTAACTCAGAAGAATGACGGCTTGGCCCAGCATGAACTGCACCTCAGGGAATACAAATGGACATATATATGGGTCTGACAGTTCCATACACTATTTCAGAACAATGTGACTAATTGTGTATTGGATAAAGTGATATTATGTTATTTCAAAGTTAAATGTGAACAGAAGTTGTTCAGAATTAGGTCAGGGACAGTCATATAACAGTGACATTGATAACTTGTGATACCATTTTCTGCTGGAATGAACATTTATTCAGATGGTTTTCACAGCACCAGAGTAATATTGGTGAGTGGTTCTGTATGAAACAGCTTTTAAAATATCGAAAATATAAACTTTTCCTGAAATCCTTTATGATTTGTTTGTAAATAACCTTTATAGAGACATAGAAATTGTATGAAAAATTGAAGAGAACACTGAAGCACATGATTTTATGATTTTCAGCCATTTTAGAACTTATAAATATGCAGGTATCAGAGAAAATGTTAGTATATTTTAACATTTTTAATTTTATGAATGTTTTAATAGTGATGATCAACTTTTAAATTTGTTATATCTACTATTCCATCAAAATACAATGTACATATCGGAAGTAAATTTGCAGGATCTTTGAATGTCGGGAGAACAAGACTAGCAAGTGCGAATATTGGTATACATTATCTGAAAAAAATCATTTTTTTCTCTCGTTATAAAATAATTTCCCCACTCTTGATTTTTCTTGGGTTTTTCTTGGTGAATCAGTAAACATCAAAGCATGAAGAAAAAAGAAAAATTGGCCTGTTATTAGAAATGTCTAGGTTCAGTGTAGTTTCTACTGGCCTAGACATGAACGTGTCCGAAAACGTCCGTTCTGGGGCACACAGCTTGTCGCCCACCAAAACAAGATCCCCAATAAATCCTCCCTGTGGAACTGCAGAAGACCAAGGACTAATTTCAATGTATTACATCTATTAGTCCTGGATTTTTAACCGTCAGCAATCTGTGTGCAGGAGACACATTTAAAACAGATATTTTTTACCTAAAGAGATAGAACTATTTCATTTCAATGCCTATCATTATTTTTGCCCATCTGATAGGGTCACTGGAGGTTCTTCGATCAGAATGTTATCCATAGCACTTAGTACTCATCTCCAGGCCGTAGAAGTGCGATTACCTTTACATGTTGCGTTAACGTTATGCTTTCTTTTTATCTCACTGACTTCAGCCTTCGGATTACTGACTTTCAAGCTCTCTATATATATCTTTTCTCCGCTGGACTCTTTTATTAACAATTCCATTCTCAACTAACAGCATACTGTATATATATATTTCCACTTAGAAAAAGCATGTGATACAACGTGGAAACGATTTGCATGATTTGGATTGAGAGGGAGGCTACCTCAAATGTTCGACGCTATATGGGGCGGTGGGGTAACCTAGTGGTTAAAGCGCTGGCTCGTCACGCCGAAGACCCGGGTTCGAATCCCCACATGGGTACAATGTGTGAAGCCCATTTCTGGTGTCCCCCGCCGTGATGTTGCTGAAATATTGCTAAAAGCGGCATAAAACAAAACTCAGTAGGTCAGTCCACGCTATCTGATTATTTCCACCAAGGCCAGGGCGTCCCTCAAGGCAGCCTCCTGTCTGTCACACTTTTAGCAGAAAAATAAAATGCCTCACTAACGTCTTGAACAGTTGTGTTAATGGGTCCCTTTTCATGGATGATTCCAATATTTCATGCCTGGTATGAATGAACGCAACAGAAAGGCAGCTACAACTCTGCCTTAACAAAATCCAAAATGGGCCAATGGCTTAAGGTTTTCAAAATCCAAAACAAATTATATTTCCTTTTGTCGTAAATACAAACCACACAAGGATCCAGACCTATCTTTAGATGGTACTCCCATCAAGGTAGTAGAAGAGGCCAAATTCCTGGGACTCATTTTCGACCGTCACTTAACATTCTTACCACACATCATGCGTAATCTCAAGCAAAATAAGTGGGACTCCAAAGTAGGTATCAATAAATTACATCAAAATTAAACTAACTATCGGTTACCTACTTTGGTCGTCAGTCCCGATTTGAGGAGGTCATTATGCGACGATGTCGCATTGGCCATACACGATATACACATGAATACTTATTAAAAGGTGAGGATCCTCCGTTTTATATCTCGCGGGTTCGATCCCCGACCGCGTCATAGCAAAAGACGTTAAAATATGGTACTTGTTGGTCCCTGTCTGGCGCTCGGCATTAATGGGTACAACAAGGACTGGTCGGCTCGGAGTCAGTATAATGTGTCTGAGTGGGGTATTCATGCTTCACTGCGGCTTGGTATCTCAGTGGGCTAGCACTATAAAAACCAGCTTCAGTCTGGGCTAGTACAAGCAGCCGCACATACACATACACGTCGTCATATGAGCGAAATATTCTCCAGCGCGTCGTTAAACCCAATTTCACCTCACCTCAACGTTTTGTATCCCTTGTGATCAGAGAATCACGGTCAAGCATGTCCTGCTTGACTATTGATTTTCCATCACAAGGGATAAGTATTTCAATGTAAACCTGTTAGGGATCTTTTTAAAAAAAGAAATTGATTTAATTGATAAATGTTGATTGATATGTATAGATAGATGTATTTTAATGATTGATAGTTTAGAATGGCAACTTAGATTGTTAGCGACTATCCTCGAGAGGTGTTAAAGTATTGTCTCCAAGTCACGAAACATTCAAAGGGAATTTATATTTACCAGCTATTTTAAATGTAGGATTTTAGTTATTTTATTTTGGCTAAATTTGACTACAATCGCCAGCTGCTGAAGAGTTTATGTAAATCCAGCTTGGGTCCATGCAGGTAGCAAAAGTACTGTAAGTCCCCATGGTCCCTAGAATGGTGATCAACCTTCAGTTGCTGGCGATCTATAGACCGTTTTTTTATATTGTACTGTTGTCTGTAGTGATTTATTTTTTATGATAGCGTACTAGTTTTAAATTAAGAGCTATGATAATCTAGTATTTTTTAAGCCCTAAATTGATCTTAATATCATAGCTTCTTACGGGCTTTTGTATTCGTCACTGTGGCAGATGGTGAAACCACAGGTCGATCGCACCCTCACCAAACTCCAAAAGTCGGAAACAAATCCTCTCGTGTTTCAACAGGAATACAACCAGTTACAGTACAACCAGAAATTATTGAGAATTTAAAGATTGTAATTTTTTTTTTTTTTCACTCATTACTCACGTATTAAATGTGAATATTAGCAGAACATAACTCCAGATTCAAAGACAGGTGAACAGTTAGTATTTTGTCAAGTCACCATGGGCAGCAATGCAGGCGTCAATGCGGCGGGGCATACTACTGATCAAAGAAGTTAGAAAGTCGTGGTCCATGCTGCTCCAATATCGGACCACCTCTTCTTTCATTTCAGCAATATTTGTCAGATTTCCTTATTGACACTTTCCTTCATAAGTCCCCAAACATTTTCTATTGGATTTAGGTCAGGGCTATAGCTTGGCCAAATCTAAGAATGTCATAGTTTGGGTCCGAAACCAGGCCTGTGAATGCTTTGAACGATGTTTTGGTCGTTGTCCTGCTGGAAAATCCAAACGATTCCATAGAACACGTGAGCAGATGGAAGTAAATGTCCCTCGAGAATATCAGTGTACCGCTCACTGTTCATATTCCCTTCAAATACACAGAGGGGCGTTGCCCCTAACACAGATATGCCATCCCACACGTTACATTTTGGACTGTAGTTTGGGCGCTGATACAAAGGTTTGTCAGTTTGTTTGGTCCAGAATTTCAGTGTATTAGGACACAGCCACACAGAACTTTCATCTGAGAAAATTACATTGTCCTAGTTAAAATTTCTATGCTGTAAGCACCAGTTCAACCTTCGCTCCTTTCGTTCAGGTTTCATGATCGGTGATGGAATACCTCGACTTTTCTGCCAACCCATTGCATGCAGCTCAGTTCTAATTGTCTCCTTACAGGCCGCCACAGTTACTCTATCAATCATATCCAGCCTTAAGTTTTCTAAACTCCTTCGTTTGTTTTTAGAAACCAGAATACCAAGCCGCCCCCTGTCACCGACAGTCAGTTTTCTGGTCCTACCTGCGCCTCCCTGGTGCTCAATGCCATATCCATTTGCAATATTTTTCAAAACACGATAAGCGGTGGACAAAGGGATGCCTGTTCTACTTGAAATCACTTTAGCTGATCTGATGTCCTTGTTATAATACTCTAAGTTCAACTTACTCTTCTCTAAATCATCCATACTGTGGATCACTGAAAATGTCGTCTGCTAGCAAGTAAACAAATGGGGATAACTCTTCACAAACTAATGAAAAAGGGTTAACGGAGTTGTCTCTCTTGAATGAAACCAAGCACTTGACAGCTGGTCAAGGTTGTTTATACTAGAAATCCAATTAAACATATTCCTAAAATTCTCAATAATTTCTGGTCATACTATAAGTTCCAAGTATAACCATCATAGATCCATTTTCACAGACGGATCCAAGGATGATGGATCCAAGACAGTCTCCCCTAGAATTCCCGGAAATAGTTCCATTTTCACTGCTTTGACCTATATTAAGCAGCACAGCCATTTCAAAACCTTCATCATTTTTACAGATTCAAGCAGTTCAAAATGTTAGATCGAGTCAGACTATCATCCTAGACATTTTACAACGATCTTTCTACTGGCCAGTGTGACATCGTCCTCTGCTGGTTGCCGAGTCACGCTGACATAGCATGTAACACAAAGACCGATGCTGCATCTAAAACAGCTATTAACAAGCCCCTATGTCCACTGCTGTTCCCGTATAGTGATTTCAAACCCACTATCAAAAGTTGTACTCGAGACCTCATGCAAAAAAGGTGGGACACCCAAGTAGGAAGAAATACACTTCATGAACTGAAGTCAAAAATAACAATTGGTTATTCCTACTTTGGTTGTCAGTCAAGATGTGATGCGGTAATTTTACGGCGATGTCCTATTGGTCACAGTCGGTTTTTCTCATGACTATCTGCTGAAAACGGATGGGGATGGACGTCCCATGTGTGTCTCTTGCGACGAAATGTTCACCATCAAGCATATTCTGCTGGACTGTGGGGGCTTTTCGACTGCAAGGGATTCGCATTATGATGCGACAAATCTGAAAGATCTATTTTCCCGCGTGAGCGGGCATATCATTGTGAACTACCTGAGGGAAGTTGACCTGTATCATAAAATGTAACTTGACTGTGTTGCATTCTCCATCATAAGGGATAAATATTTCAATGTTAAAACTGTTAAGGATCTTTTTAATACTGTTCATTTTCATTTAATTATTGTTTTTTTAAAAATAGTTGTTTTAATTAATGAATTTTGATTAATATGTTCTGTAGATAGATGTATTTTAATGATATGTAGTTTTGATTAGTAACTTAGATTGTCAGTGGCTGTACCCTCAAAGGGGGTTAAAAGACTGTAAAATTATTGTCCTCCTGAGAGGGTACGTAAGTCCCAAAACATTCAAAGTAGATTTAAACCTACTACCATTTTAATCGTAAAATATATGTTCGTTTTCATTTGTGGCTAGATTATCTAAAATTGCTAATAGCTGAAAGGGATGGTGTAAATCCAGCTAGGGTCCATGCAGGAAGCAAATGTACTGTAAGTCCCCATGGGCCCAAGTATGGTGATCTACCTTCAGTTATTTGCAATATATAGCCTGTTTTTATATTGTATTGTCCACATAGTGCTATTACTTTTACCTTGTATTGTCATCTATAGTTAAACTGTTTTAGATTTAATTACTAGTTATAAATTCGAATCTGTCATAATCTAGTGATTTTACTGTCCTTCGTTGACAGGTTTTTACAATTTACCATTACTTACTATGTATAAAATTTATTGTTCTCGTGACGATATGGCTGAAATATTGCTGATGTGACGATAAATTTTAACTCACTCACTCACTCTTTCCATAACACATTGGTCTGAGTAACGCTGGCCACGTCGTCGCCATAATTTTGTTCTGCCATCTGCATTTGATACGCAGTACCGACTCTCATCTGTGAACAGAACAGTTCTTCATTGCCTGTATCGCCAGTTTTGGTGTTGTACGGCAAACTGTAGACGTTCACGCCGATGACGAGGGGTGAGGATAGGTCTACGGCACTGAAGGTTCCCGCTGTTAAGACGTCGGCGCACTGTATCAGTACTGATTGGTCTTCCGTGTGTTCCCACGGTCTTGCGTGCTGTTTCGGGTGCCTGCATGAAGGGATTCTGTACATGCTGTCGCACAACATGGCGGTCTTGTCGTCTTGTGGTCACCCTTGGTCTGCTTGTACGGGGGTGATCATTTGTGGTGTTGGTGGCCCGGAGCCTGTAGATGGTCCAAACGTTGACCTGAAAGTGACTGGCAACGGCTTGTGCAGTGTGGCCATCTGCAAGTCTTCCTGGCGCCTGGTTCCTCTCAGCTGTCATGAGTCGCGACTACCTGCTGACGTTGTAATGTGAATGCTTCAACCAGGTTTGGGGGGTGCATTTCATAGGGCTGGTCCTTGTGAACAGCACGTGCATCATGAGTTGCATGAAAAACATGGAGAACACCGTACCATCTCAGTGATCAGGTTGCGTTTTTGAGACCATTTCCTGGGTTCATTTCTGAGTTTTTGCTCAGATAAAGTTAGATATGTTGTCAAAAATATACAATCAAAACATTAAATGAGTTTACAGTTATTCGTTTCTGCGAAGCAAAATTCCAAACTGACGTTTCTTTTGCTGCTTAGTATATAAAGGTGGTGGCCAGGTAGCCTAGTGGTTAAAACGTAGGCTCGTCCCAGTGGGTTCGATTCCCCACATGTGTACAATATGAAGAGTTGCAAAGCAAAACAACCTTAGTCATAATTTCAAACATTTCAGGAGAACGAAAAAATCGAGTTTTGAAATCTCCTGCAGTTTTTCTACACAATTCATTGTTAAACCTTAGCCATCCTTGAAGCAAAGTACCTGACCATCCTATTCTCCCCCCAAAATGTAACAGAAAATGGAGAAAATGATTATTTTGTATGTGCGGTACAAAGCAGAATCACCTTAGTCACATCAAAATTACAAAGCAAAATCAGCGAAGCTTCATGCCAAAAGAGCCAAGGTTAAGTTTGATCTATAGTACTTCAAAAATGCCACCTGTTTGGTTTTACTTAAAATATATCTAGTGATTGTAACATTCATTGCCATTGACAGGTTTTAATACTTTTACCAACTTACATTTCATGACTTTCTAAAGGGACTTATTGTGGTTGAATCGTAATGCTCAACTCACACAAAAGTAACTCTTAAGAACAGCATTGTTCCCATTTATTCAAATAATAGTGCAACATGGAATTCAAGTGAAACATTTGACGAAAAGTGTGAGTGAGTTTAGTTTTACGCCGCACTCAGCAATATTCCAGTTATATGGCAGCGGTCAGCATGAGCATCGATCTGCTCAATTGGGAACCAATGACATGTGTACAACCAAGTCAGCGAGCCTGACCACCCGATCCCGTTAGTCGCTTCTTACGACAAGCATGGGATACTGAAGATCAATATTGTAAACCGGACCTTCACGGTTCTTGGCGGAAAGAAAATATGTCCATTTGATGAAGATAGATATGGATCTTGAACCTCAAATGAAACATTTCAGCAAATATATTCATTTGATGTTAATAAAAAATCCATTTGAGGTAAGTAAAGTTAATTCTTAAATTCACAACAAATTTAATAAAAATGGAAAGATGTAGTTGAAAACATTCAGATACAAAATTCGCCGAATACATCGTAGCTTCTAAACATTTAAACAACGTTTTTGTAAGTGAAACTTCAAGAGCATAACTTGGTTACTGTTATACCAAGACCTTAGTGAAGGTTTTCATTACTGAATTTAAGACTTTGCACACTTTTGAAGGTCCACACGACATATTAGTTCAACACTTAACATAAGTGTAACTGTTTTCTTTCTTTGAAAGCAGAAATATCAAGTATGAACAACTAAACATGAACATTAACTCTTTATCAGCTGAACATTTTAAAAGAGAACATCAGCAAAAGTTGAAATATTTGTGGTACTTGACCACTTCCTACTATAATCCTTAACATAACATCAAGTCAATTCCTTTATAAATGTATGAAGACAGTATCATCAAAGGCAATTTCAGACACACTGACATCTGGCCCTAAGTTTGAGTTTTGACTCAAATTTGGGAAAGAGCAGGAAAATGCATTTTCCAGAATGAGCTGAAATTGATATTACACTCAAACCTAGTAGACAATATGAGTTGGGTAGATAGGCTACTTAAGTTGTTTGGGCATTTTTATTTTAAAAAATGCAGTTGAGTTAAAAAATCAGTTGTTTCAAATTGTCAAACTCAGTTTGAAATTTAAGTAAAAACTTAAGTTTTTTCGAGAAATCGGAGCCAGATCTAATAAGATGTCCTGTTGAACATCAGGGCCTGGTTGTTCAATACTCGGTTATCTTAACACTCGGTTAACTCTTAACTGACTGTTAAATCCTTAACCCGCCGTTAACTAACCGAACGTTAAAAGAGCGTTGCACAGTCCATGTTTAACACTGCCGTTTACTAACGACATCGTTATCTTTAACGTCGTGGTTAAAGTCGTGGTTAAAGTTCTATCAGTCCCATAATGCAATAATTTGTTACTTCCGTCAATGTAAAAAAATGGAGGCACCGAACGAGAAATCACCCCCTGAAAACCTAAAACCAAGAAAGAAAAGAAGTAGGCATTTTTCAATGGAGGAAGAAAACATTATTCAAAGCTGGGTGGAGGCCAATTCGAAAATATTAAATGAAAAGCACAGTAACGAGATTACTAGAAAAAAAGAAAACTCAAAATTTGATTGAAATTACCAAAGAAGTTAAAACGAGAGGCGATGCTTCAAGAAAAATGGACAAACATGGCCCGTAAGGCAAAAAAAGTATGTACAGACTTCCGTATGGAGGCATGGAAGACGGGAGGTGGCCCACCTACACCGGAGCCCAGCCCATAATCGATATCATGCGTGACACAGCCGGCTTCTGTGGAGCGTTGGGTGGAATCGAAAGGGGTTTAATGAAAGTAAGTTTCCATAGAAGTTTAACATAGTTGACGCACTCTTTTCATGGCCGACAATATGTTTGATAATATTTTTAAAGGATAGATCTAACGCTGTCGGTTTTAAACTAAATATGCGGGTGTTGAATTACGATGTATCCCGGAAATTTCACAAACGTAACTATTTATCTTCTAAGTGACTGATCCAATTTGATCATATTTCTGTGTTTTTTACCACGATATTTAGTCACGTCATGTCATATGATATTAACAACACACATTTGATTTATTTGAATCCGTAAACAATTTTTAACTTAAGTACGCACAGCAAATGCTTATGTGTATTTCTTATGCTACAATGAAGATTTGTTCGTATCCTCCAAACAGTGTCGGCCCATAAGTTTTTTAAGGCAATTAAAATTGCATACAATACAGCGATTACTACTCTCTTTGGTTGTAACCCGTGTTTGGTGGTATCAACCTACAGCTGTTATTTGTCATCATTCACTTGATGGTGAGTTAATGAATTTATAACAGGTATAATTGGTGGTAATACCACTCAGATTACCCGACAAAGGTTCCCATTTGGCATTTCTCGTGTCTGGCGTTTACTCAACATTATAAATTAAGGTCTGATGTGGCAAATGTATTCCATGTTATGTAATATGCGCATGGCAGTGCAGCAAGACGAATTATTAGCTCAGTTACAAAAACAAACATCGATCAAATGATTAACTGATAGCACGCTGATTGATTAATTACTTTTATCTTGCACAGCGGATTTGTCAAAAGGTAGTGTTTAATTATGTAGATTTACTAATCTATACTGAATACGCTCTGTCGTGTCTGTGTCTGCGTAAATACAACGTCCTTCCTTCAAAGGATTAACCGCCAATACGTTGACTGATTGCTCATTATTGGATAACTAAATTACTGTTTTAAAGAATGGCGGACATCATGCAATTAGTTGCCAGGTGTGCTATCTTGGGTGACCAATGAGACTATACACCAATGTGAAAAACCTGAAACGATTTATCACTTTTTCGCACACTAGACAGTTAAAAGACACATGACATGGAACAGGATTCTTTGTCAGCTGCAGATGAAAGGCATATCGTTCCTTTATGTGGATATTGATTGATTGATTGTTGCTGTAAATTTAGTCTGTTTATATTTGAACATTTGCATTTTGGGGTTTTTCATTTGTGGTAGCATTCAATAGAATCATTTTTTTCGCTGTGAAGTGTAATGAGGCAGACTACACACACTAGGTCGCACTTACGACGTGTGTGAAATATGATTCAGGTTGGCAATCTATAAAAATGTGTAGATATTACAGTCATGTGACAAATTTACTATAAGAATTAGCAGATCGTACGCTTTTTATTAAGTTTCAAAATGCATACAAATATGATAATAAACTAATCAGGATTATACGAAAAAAATATAAAGACGTACACTGACTTCGTTAATATTCAGTCCTAATATGTTTTTACCACTGGCAAAATGGTTAAACTTCAAAATGTTTTGATGTGTTATCATACAAATGAGGATGGAAATATTATCAAGTAAAAAAGATTTCATTTTTGTTGATCATTCTATACTTAAACTATCAATTGCGCATGCGGATGGCGCAGCAGAAGTCAAGAACCAGTCAAGAATTCCGGGTACTCACGGGAGAAAAGAAATAACAAAAGCAACAGCCAGTCCACGGAAGTTGCTCTGGAGCAGTGCTCCTTTAAAACTTGTTGCTCAAATGTAAGTGCTTGTCCGCGATTTGTTGGTCGTTTAAGATCGTCTCTCAAAGTGTCCACCAAGTACTGGATAGACCTCGTTCCAAACCTGTAACGCAGACGCAGTTCACTGTCCGAATAGCCTAGAATGCTTAAATCGTAAGCTCTATAAGCTCTCTCTTGTCTTTGGTTCTTTAAGGTCACAATGAACGCAGCGTTCGGTTGCATGATCAACGCCATCTTGCCGAAGTTAAACAACCCGGTGAACTATTTAGCGGCGGTCCGTAGGTTAAAGATAACCGGGTTTTAAGAAACGCTTTAACCACTTGGTTAACTTTAACGGTCGGTTAAGAGTATTTACCCAGTAGTTAAAAGATAAACGAGTTTTGAACAACCGAACCCAGCTTGACTACACAAACTAACTTCATCTTGTTTTGTTTTGAATGACGTGAACAACTAGTCACTATCGGTACTGTTCTGCATCATTCTCATCTTCCATGTGGGACGAGGGGGTAGCCTAGTGGGTAAAGCGTTGGCTCGTCACACCGAAGACCCGGGTTCGATTCCCCACATGGGCACAATGTGTTAAGCCCATTTCTGGTGTCCCCCGCCGTGATATTGCTGGAATATTGCTAAAAGCGGCGTAAAACTAAACTCAGTCAGTCAGTCTTCCATGTCGTCATCTCCCTCGTGAGGCAGAGACTCGTAGAACTCTCGCTTTGCTACATCAGAAATGTATTGCAGTTGTTTCTGAATGTCTTTTCATTGTGGTTTCTTGATTTTGATCAGCTCTGTGTACTTCTTTGTGAGACCCTGTGTATATGCGTTTCTTCTAAGCAGACTAACCTTTTTCCATGATTCACTGGAGTCATGTGTATACCTACACCACACTTGGGTTGTGTGAGGGACTTGCTTCACTCCTCCTGTGACCCAATCCATCTCCTCACTGGATCAGTAGCTGAACCATCTGACTTTCGAAAAGGCCACCTTCTCGCCATTTTGATCAATGAATGCTGTTCTGATACTTGTTTGGGTGAACTTGCGAATATCCATAAAATTATTTTGGTTGATTTCGGTTGTGACAAATGGGCGAGGGAATTGCTTGGCTGATTCGATAACGTTGGTTAAATCACTTGGAATGATAATGCTTTCAGATTTAGCTCGTTGGATCAAACCAAAATCTCGATCGTTTGCAAGGCAGGTGTGTCCTCTCAAAAGGATCTTATGGTCAACACTTTCAAAGTATAGTCTGTTTGCAGTGAAAGCGTACCAATGATTTTCACATTAAACAAAAAATTAAATTAAATAAAGTGAAATTAAGATTGCGAATCCTCATACTTTTACCTTGCCAATTGAACATTAAAATCTCAGAATTTTATTCAACGTAGGATAAAAGTTGTTTAACAAACCATCATAGTTTAAAATCGCTATTATGGGTTTGTATACAAGGGGGTACGCGCAGTAGTTGGAACAGTGAAACAAATGCACGTGCGGTGCGTGATGAGCGTTAACTTAGACTACCGTAGCAACCAACCCTTCTTGTTCTCGGGGTTTCATATAATGTGCACATATTCAGGATCTTTGTCCTCAGGAAATCTGAGAAACTATCCGGAGTACTTTCACTGTCATCATCAAAAATAATGCGAACAACATCAGTAGAAAGTTTTTCCATTTTTACATCTATTTTTTGCCTTCCTCAGTTTTCAGTAGATCGTGTTGGGTATGGTGTTGGAGTAAACCTACCTGCGGTGTGTCGAGGGGGGCTCCGATAATGACTGTAGGATACATGTCCAAAGCAAACTTCTCCAACATAATCGTTAACCAATTGTGACCACTGATTGATTTCACCATTTGGGTTGACAACAAGAAACCCCAAATATGGATTATGAACCAACATTTGACGCGCTGTTGAGGGAGAAATTGGTAAAGAATTGCATATTTCCAAACACCGTAGCTTTGGCATGGACTTTACAATCTTGGGTTGATCCTCTTCTTTGAGATCTTGCAATCGATGGGTTATCAAGTGGGTTACTCCTGAATATAACTGAAGAGTGTCAGATACATCATTGAAATCATATCCGATCCATCCATAGATAGTTAACTTCCTCAAATTGGTCAGCAAACTGATACTGTGCAATGATTCTAGATGTACAGTGTTTAAAAGAAGTATTTCAACTTTCAGACAAAGGGGTAGGTATTCAGTTAGATCAATGTGATGGTTCAACTTTTTGATAAAATCACACAACTGCAGATGCAACCAGATTTGTCTCGACTATAGGGATCTGCTTTGAGCTATAAGGTTCCAATATTTGCAGACAGAGGCCACATCCCTAACAATATCAAAACGGGAGAGGTACTGGGAAATCTCAACCAAAACTTCTGAAGGCACTGTATTCATTTGGGAACTGAAATAATAATAGAAATGTTGTCACGTAGTTTTCCAATATATGCAATTTTTTCAGACAAATAAATCTTTGATGGTTCTTATGTTGTTTTCTATCAAACCTACAGTGTAAAATGTTAACATTGAGAAATAAAGGTGAGAAATAAAGGTGACATGTAAACATGACCTAAGTCATGAAAACCATTTTCACTGTTTAACTTCAGTAAATATATCATATTTAACTGCTAAAATTGAAATACTACCCATTGAAATATTACCCAGTTAGGATTCTCTTATATCAAGGTGTAGCCATGTAAAATTGAAAATCATGATGAAAAAAATTACATGCAAAAAACCTAAGTCACAAAGATCTGTTTAAACCAATTTTCTCATTTGAATGTTATTCTTATTTCAAAAGTGGTTTGTTTTTGTTGAAATGTGATTGCTTTTGGCCATCTGCATACAACAACTCACCTCAAATTCTCCAGAATATGGAGAAATCGGACATTCTTAAAGGCAGCGCTTCATCCCAAAACATGTGGACAAACTCACTCTCATACCTCCTTCTGAAGAGTTGTGTAATCATTACCAAGCAAACAGACCAAAGTCAAATAAGTTCCTGCCAAAACAACCTAAGTCTGACTAAGGCCATTTTAACATAATTCAAGATACTTTGAAGAGCTATATTTCGAAAAGTAATATTCATATGAAGACCATAGCAGGATGAAAGGGTAGCTGCCAATATGTGCTATTAATCCAAAATGACCTAAATATGACATATGTGGTTTTGCATTGCAACCCTTCATATGTGAAACGCGATATTGTTGTCAAACGCCGTAATACTTCTGCTATAAACGTACATATAAAGCTATAAAGAGTTCGTATGCCTGTGCTTACTGCCAAAGTCACACATCAGTTGAAGTTCAGCAACGTGAATGGGTACCCGGTGGGATAAGTCATGCGACCGTTAACCATCTAGCACCTCACAGGTAGCTTGGGTTATCTGGGGTAAAAATACATTAGCGTTGTGAACATGCACAAGTGCGTGGACACTGGCTCTTTGTAAATAGCTATAATTATTATCATAATTTATTATTATAACAACAACAAAGCGATACATTTGGAAAGAAGGCTGTTTATTTACTTGCAACAAAGTACAATAACATCAGATGACGTTGTCAATACACTGTCAAAACACTCCTTACAAAGTGATAAAATTTTCATTTAACATTTTCAGAAAGATAGTTTAAGCTCTGAACTGTTCAGAAATCGGTTAGAAATAATCCCCTGGCCATATTAATCATCACATTTGTGCGACTCACGCAAGCATGATGTGAGTTTAAAGACCTGTTCTGTCTGCAAAAGACAAATATTAAGTTTATTATTATTATTATTACTTTATTGTATTATTATATTTAATAGTTTATTTGCCTCGTCAAATGACTGTTTGTCAAAGATTCTTTGCACCTACAATCTTTGGTGACTTCAGCGGATCAAAAGTCTTTCCTGTATGTCTCCTGGCGTGTGTACGGTAATTCCTCAAAAACTGCTGATACTATAGTAAAAATCGATCCATCAGGTATCCATCTGCTTACATTCATGTAGATTACGTCAACCTCTGAGTGGTGAGTGTACTGCAGTTCTCGTCGGAGCTCAATCTACAACAAGGAAACAGCATTGTAAACGTAGTCTTGTACAGCATTAAGGAAAACGTCAGTATGTTCAACTGAGTTTCATTTGCTGACTAAAATATTTGCCAAAATAGGCCAGTGATATCAGTTTTCATTAGGATTGTAGGTATTTAGGGTATACATAAGTGCTGTAGGTAAGTATGGTTTACATTGGGGTTGTAGGTAAGTATGATTTACATTAGGGACGAAGGTAAGTATGGTTTACATTAGGGATGAAGGTAAGTATGGTTTACATTAGGGACGTAGGTAATAATGTTTAAAATTAGGGCTGTAGGTAAGTATGGTTTACATTAGGGTTGTAAGTAAGTATGGTTTACATTAGGGTTGTAGGTAAGTATGGTTTACATTAGGGTTGGAGGTAAGTATGGTTTACATTAGGGATGAAGGTAAGTATGGTTTACATTAGGGTTGTAGGTAAGTATGGGTTACATTAGGGCTTTAGGTGAGTATGATTTACATTAGGGATGAAGGTAAGTATGGTTTACACTAGGGTTGTAGGTAATAATGGTTTACATTAGGGTTGTAGGTAAGTATGGTTTACATTAGGGATAAAAATGATAAGTATGGTTTACACTAGAGTTGAGGGTAATTATGGTTTACATAAGGGTCATAGGTAAGTATGGTTTACATTAGGGTTATAGGTAAGTGTGGTTTACATTAGGGTTGTAGGTAAGTATAGTTTATATTAGGGATAAACATGATAAGTATGGTTTACACTAGAGTTGTAGGTAATAATGGTTTACATAAGGGTTATAGGTAAGTACGGTTTACATTAGGGTTATAGGTAAGTGTGGTTTACATTAGGGCTGTAGGTAAGTATGGTTTACATTAGGGATATAGGTAAGTATGGTTTACATTAGGGATGAAGGTAAGTATGGTTTACATTAGGGCTGTAGGTAAGTATGGTTTACATTACGGATGAAAGTAAGTATGGTTTATATAAGGGATGTAGGTAGGTATGGGTTACATAAGGGTTGTAGGAAAGTATGGTTTACATTAGGGTTGTAGGTAAGTATGGTTTAAAGTAGGGCTGTCGGTAAATATGGTTTACATTAGGGATGAAGGTAAGTATGGTTTACATAAGGGTTGTAGGTAAGTATGGTTTACATTAGGGTTGTAGGTAAGTATGGTTTACATTAGGGCTGTAGGTAACTATAATATACATTAGGGTTGTAGGCAAGTATGGTTTACATTAGGGTTATAGGTAAGTGTGGTTTACATTAGGGTTGTAGGTAAGTATGGTTTACATAAAGGTCTTAGGTAAGTATGGTTTACATTAGGATTGAAGGTAATGATGGTTTACATTAGGGCTGTAGGCACAGGACCAAAAGCCGGATAGTAAACCATTGAAATAATCGTAAAAAAAAGTAGGAAATACATGCCATGACCGGATTTACGTATGTTTTCAGATTTTTCCTAACTTCGGGCATATATTTCATATGAATCTATACCTTTGACACATATGCTCATCGTACATTTTCGTATGCACAAGCACCTCGTTCATGTATGCCCTGACCGGATTGTCAAGGATTTCCAAACATGAAGTGCAAAACAGATGACCCGGTAAATACATGATCATACAGTATTTCCAATGCATTCCTTAGAATTTCAATGGGTGCTCAAATTTCCGATTTCGTTCTAAGTTTACTCGGGTTGGAAACATGTGAATTTACTTAGGTGGGGAAACACATGTGAATTTGCAAATTTGCAAATATTTACACACCTGAGATATTTATGTATCATACCGGATTTCAGGGGTATGTATATGAACGCTTCATACACCTTCATGTTACCTGTACTCAAGCAATATGATCATATATATCCATCATGTCCATTACTTGGTTCATGTTATTTCATTTTCACACGTTTTAATACGTTTGAAATCAACGTTCACATGACCTTAATATTCTTATCACCAAAAGAGCCTGACAAAGAAAGCAGTATTACGCAAGCTAACACGCCTTATCAAGCTGCACTCGCTCTTGCTACGTGAGTAAGTATGGTTTACATTAGGGATGTAGGTAAGTATGGTTTACATTAGGGATGAAGGTAAGTATGGTTTACATTAGGGCTGTAGGTAAGTATGGTTTACATTACGGATGAAAGTAAGTACGGTTTATATAAGGGATGTAGGTAAGTATGATTTACATAAGGGTTATAGGTAGGTATGGGTTACATAAGGGTTGTAGGAAAGTATGGTTTACATTAGGGTTGGAGGTAAGTATGGTTTATGTTAGGGATGAAGGTAAGTATGGTATACACAAGGGTTGTAGGTAATAATGGTTTACATTAGGGTAATATGTAAGTACAGTTTACATTAGGGTTGTTGGTAGGTATGGTTTACATTAGAGTTTTAGGTATTTATGGTTTACATTAAGGTTGTAGGTAAGTATGGTTTACATTAAGATTGTAAGTAATAATGGTTACGTTAGGGCTGTAGGTAAGTATGGTTTACATTAGGATTTTACGTAATAATGGCTACATTAGGGCTGCAGGTAAGTATGGTTTACATTAGGGTTGTAGGTAAATATGGTTTACATTAGGATTGTAGGTAACTTGTTTACATTAGGGTTGTATGTAAGTATGGTTTAAATTAGGGTTGTAGGTAACTATGGTTTACATTAGGGTTGTAGGTAACTATAATATACATTAGGGTTGTAGGTAAATATGGTTTACATTAGGGTTGTAGGTAAGTATGGTTTACATTAGGGTTGTATGTAAGTATGGTTTACATTAGGGCTGTAGGTAAGTATGGTTTACATTATGGTTGTAGGTAAGTATGGTTTACAATAGGGATGAAGGTAAGTGGTTTACATTAGGGCTGTAGGTAAGTATGGTTTACATTAGGGTTGTATGTAAGTATGGTTTACATTAGGGTTGTAGGTAAGTATTGTTTACATTAGGATTGTAGGTAAGTATGGTTTACATTAGGGTTATAGGTAAGTGTGGTTTACATTAGAGTTGTAGGTAAGTATGGTTTACATAAGGGTCATAGGTAAGTATTGTTTACATTAGGATTGTAGGTAATAATGGTTTACATTAGGGCTGTAGGTAAGTATGGTTTACATTATGGTTGTAGGTAAGTATGGTTTACAATAGGGATGAAGGTAAGTGGTTTACATTAGGGCTGTAGGTAAGTATGGTTTACATTACGGATGAAAGTCAGTATGGTCTATATAAGGAATGTAGATAAGTAGAGTTTACATAAGAGCTGTAGGTAAGTATGGGTTACATAAGGGTTGTAGGTAAGTATGGTTTACATTACGGCTTTATGTAAGTATGGTTTACATTAGGGTTGGAGGTAAGTTCGGTTTACATAAGGGTTGTAGGAATGGTTTTCATTAGGGCTGTAGGTATGTATGGTTTACATTAGAGCTGTAGGTAAGTATGGTTTACATTAGGGATGTAGGTAAGTATGGTTTACACTAGGAATGTAAGTAAGTATGGTTTACACTAGGGCTGTAGGTAAGTATGGTTTACATTAGGGATGTAGGTAAGTATGGATTACATAAGGGATGTAGGTAAGTATGATTTACATTAGGGATGAAGGTAAGTATGGTTTACACTAGGGATGTAAGTAAGTATGGTTTACACTAGGGCTGTAGGTAAGTATGGTTTACATTAGGGTATAGGTAAGTATGGGTTACATAAGGACTGTAGGTAAGTATGGGTTACATAAGGGTTGTAGGTAAGTCTGGTTGCATTAGGGATGAAGGTAAGTATGGTTTACAATAGGGTTGTAGGTAAGTATGGTTTACTCTAGGGATGTAGGTAAGTATGGGTTACATTAGGGATGTAGGTTTAGTATGGTTTACATCAGGGATGTAGGTAAGTATGGTTTCATTGGGGCTGTAAGTAAGTATGGTTTACACTAGGGCTGTAGGTAAGTATGGTTTACATTAGGGATGTAGGTAAGTATGGTTTACATCAGGGATGTAGGTAAGTATGGGTTACATTAGGGATGTAGGTAAGTATGGTTTACATCAGGGATGTAGGTAAGTATGGTTTCATTGGGGCTGTAAAGTAAAGTAAATCGCCCATATGGATATACATATCATATTGTATCATATAGTACATTTTATTATTACCTACGAGGGCGAACATATCGGGGTTCATATTTTTCATATGATGCCTTAGGGCAAAATATCACTTTGTCATGGTGATGTGACGTCATGAACACTGATATGACGTCACGTTTCTTCTGTGACGTTGCGTTCTCCATGCGACGACGGCGGGTAGCTAGCCTGTGTTTGAAAGTAGATGTGGGATTATTTTCCTCAATTTGACGACTTCGGTAATAAACAGAATATTATATTCATGCCCATACCATACTATGTTTACGACACTCGTGCCTAAATATCGGTATATCCCTTGCTCTCGCTCGGGAAATACCAACATTCAGGCACTCGTGTCGTAAACATAGTATGACATGGGCACTCAGATAATAACCTCTATTTATATACCCATGTAAACATAGGATAGATATACAGGGGTGCATTACGGATGACATGCTCAAACTCTGTATTGCACCCCTGTATTTTTATCCTATGTTTATGTCAACAAAAGGGAGCAGAGAAACAAAAGGGCTGTAGGTTAGTTCTTCGAACTCGTTTCTCTGCTCCCATGACATCTTCGAGTTCAATATCCAAACATCCAAATGCACTAGTATGACGTTCTATATATATATATTTTAGAGCTAAAACAATAGGTATTAAAGCTGCTGGGAAAATGTTTTCGTGTCGTAGTCAATTTTTTCCGGATTAAATGACAAAGGCGCTGTCTACAGCATCACCATCCTTCGGCGGAAAAATTAATTATTACTCTTACAAGCAAAATGATGTTGCACAGAATAGTATAAAGATGATTTCAGGGTTGGACTCATTAGTATATCATTGTTATGATTTATTGTAAAGATATCTTAAACAACGTCATATAGATATATGTCTCATCGACCATAACAGACAAACTGCCCAAAGAAGATACAAGATCCAATACGAGTGAGTGAGTTTAGTTTCACGCCGCTTTTAGCAGTAATTCAGCAATATCACTGCGGGGGACACCAGAAATGGGCGGGGCACGCACCTTCACAGAAAAGGACCCATGTGGGGAATCGAACCCGGGCCTTGGGCGTGGCGAGTGAACATTTTAACCACTGGGTTACCCCAACGTTCCCGTATCCATATCTTGTACGTAACGTCCGAAACCAGTTATCCTCTATAGACATTCTTTAATTTGGAAGGGGATTGGGCCAACTTTGTGGCTAAGGCAGCAGTTCGCCGTGCTGCAGACCCCGGTTCAATTACCCATATGGGTACGATGTGTGAAGCCCATTTCTTGTGTTCTCCACCGTGATATTGCTGGAATATAACTAAAAGCGGCGTAAAACCATACTCACTCAATCACTCACTCACTCACTTAACTAAATCACTGACAACCCTCTTTAGGCTAGCTGTACAGTCTATAGTGATTTAATTTTACGATAGTGTACTAGTTTTGAAGTTATATCTATGATACTCTAGTATTTTTACTGCCTTCGATGACAGTTTTTAACGTTCTACATTTATTGATTTTAATATTCATATACTCACTCACTCACATTAGGCTAGCAGAGTTTTAATTTGTCATATACTACTGGAATACTGCTGTAGATAGTAATTACCAGGTAATGCTGTTTCTTAAACATGACATTCGTCAGTTATGTGTATCGTTGAAAGAATAAACCATTTCTTGTGTGCCGTGATATTGCTGGAATACTGCAAAAAGTGGCGTAAAACTGTACTCACTCACACAGGTATTCATGCCACATAAATACTGCATATGAAATATTGTCCATTTTACATTATAGTTCGGGTACTTCCCTTAGCGGGGAATGAGCGATTGATGAATAGAAAATGAGATTTCAACATCACTTATTCGATGGAGCCGAGCTAATTATAGAAACGCGTCATTACAAGGTCTGGAGCAAGACAGGGATATTGTTAAAAGTGAAAATAAAACAGTCTAAAGATAGTGACAAGCTATGAAAGGGATGGCTCTTTATAATTCTTTATAGGTAAAGGTTTGATGTTCCTTTTTCCAGCTATCTCACAAGGCGAGCAGGGTTATGTTATTAGAAAAGAGAATGCTAGTGTATACAGCCTTATGTTAACACCTAGCTCACAAAGCATATTGATGACAGTGACGTCTTGAAAACATGTATACCAGCGTATAGAGAAGTGTATTTCAGTGAACAATAATCTTGGAAATCTATACCTAGAAGTAATTTATTTCCATGTTCATAGACAAGTGAGTATAAAAATCGATTATTGTAAACCCCTTTGAGTGAGAAAGTGGGTCAAACATAGCGAGAGGTTGGCTCGCCTGTGTCATTTAGACAGCTTTCGTAAACAAGCCCTACTGGGTGGTTCATAGCCTTACACTTATGCTTATAAAGCCAGGTGGTTATCGTTAGAAATGTAAACCTGCGTGAACGGGTTGAAACATGACCAGGCATGACCTATGTGAAGTGATGTTAGCAACTTTAGAAGCAGTTATCTCCCTTTCCTATTTAACTTCAATGGCTAAACTAACGTTCACTTATGCTGGTTGCATAGTTTTGTCCATATAAACCAGTCGACAGTATTGGCGGGTTATTCGAACTACTGTCAGCACGGAGTAAGGATCGCGTGAGACATTTCTATACATACTGTAGTGTGAAAGAAACATTTTGAAAGGTTAGTGAGCAGTACCACTGCCTAACCAACATATTTTCGGAATAATATCAATCAAATTTATGTGAACGGGGTTATTTAAAATATAATACTATTGCACTGGCCCCCTATTGTAGGTTAAAATACGTTATTGTATAAGTTACACTATAAAATACGCCCTCGTGTATGTAGAGTCAACTGTATTTAACACACTACCTCTTGTATTACAGAATGTCAGAAAAACAAAGGTTTCTGGATAGTGTGGATTCTTTGTCTGATTTAGAGAAATGGACTGCAGAGAATGGATTGATAAATGATGCTGATGTGAATTTACAACGCATTGAACTGCTTGCAAATAAAATTAGCCATAGGGAAAATGTGACACCCTCTCAAGCACAGCACACTTGTCATACATGTACGAAGACATTCACACAGAAGAGAAATCTTCTGCGCCATGTCTGGACAGTGCACAACAATGAGAGAAATAACTGTGAGCAATGTGGAAAATGTTATTCCCGCCTGGATGCACCTCAAAGTAACAAATGTGAATCTACTGTGAAGAGAAGGGGAAGTGAAACAGCTGCAGAAACTTCGGCAAAACGTCCCTGTCTGCAGCATAAGAGTGACAGCAACATTCCAGCCAGATATGCTATCTGTAATTGGAGTGGACATTATAAAAGCTTACTGCCAAACAAGCATGGGTTGTTTGCGCTCAGCTCTAGAGTGCATGAGTGTCACCGTCCTCTACTGTGAGTGTGTGGACTAATGGGACAGCTATGTGAGACGTCGCCAATGTTATGAAGCAAGGCAGATCAACCAGAATGGGGAGATCAAAGGTCAGCATTGGAAGGTTCACTGATGACAACAAGAATCACCCCCAGGGAAGCTAATAATGTGGATATCCTACAATTTTTAGCGGATGAACAGACAAATATTGATGATATCCTTCACGATTTTATGTCAGAAAAGAAAGGTATGAAGTGGTTTCTCACTCTAAAGAAGAAGTATATCAAATATGAGGAAAATAACCAAAGTCATTTGGCTGAACCCATTTTAAGAACCACAATGTTTTGGGTGACAAACCTTATCAGAAATTTATGAGCAAGTAGCTGAAGCCTTCCAAAAATTCACTCAAGAATTTCAGGCTGAGGGTAGTGGATGGATCTTAGATGATCATACACCTTGAGGTGAATACAGCTGAATATGTTCCTCTGTCAGCATCCAGTTACATTTTTTGCCCAAATACTTAAAGAATAAAAAAGCTACATCCAAAACAATTACCAAACATGTTTTGTTTGATCCATTCTTGCTGCTCTGCATCCCATGTCATTCAAAGACAACGCCAATAGAATGTCAAAATATGTAGGATGTGAAACAGAACTCAATATGTGTGGGGTTGACATGCCTGTCCCTCTTTCTCAAATAT
Organism: Haliotis rubra; assembly: GCF_003918875.1. Taxonomy (NCBI): domain Eukaryota; kingdom Metazoa; phylum Mollusca; class Gastropoda; order Lepetellida; family Haliotidae; genus Haliotis; species Haliotis rubra. The sequence continues at coordinate 197,992 of NW_025767638.1, forward strand.
CCAAATTTGAAAAAACCCAAATACATTCTGTCAACGTTTATGGTTATGAAGAGAAAGATAGGATATAAGCACAATTGTGATAAGACAGTAGCTTAATTACTACTGAGTCAGGAGGAAAAGAGGTATTTCTGTTTGATTAGAAACTTTAGCAGACTGATGGGAGATCGAACAAATCATCATGGAGCTGTTTTTTACTTTAGACACTGTCGTCATGGGTTCACCCTTAGGGATTGGTTAGAGAGTCATACTCCTATTGCTATGACCATAAAATGCAGAAAACAAAAATGCCAGAGGGTGAAAAAGCATGGGTCGCTTTCAAAAATATTCAGAATCAGCTCAGAGTGCCCTTTGTCATTCATGCAGATTTTGAATCTCTGACCAAACAAGTTAGTGAGTGTGAAGCCATAAAATCCTCCTTTACCTCGGTCTATCAAAAACATGAACCCTCTGGCTTTTGTTACAAAGTAGTTTCTACTAATCCAGACTATCATCAACCTGCCGTAGTGTATAGAGGTTCTAATGTCATTGGCCACTTCATTGACTGTTTGTTGAATGAGGAAAAAGCTATTCCAGAAAAATTGAAAGAATCTTTTCCTATCCATATGACAGAGGCTGATGAGATAGCATTTCAGAAGGCTGACACATGCCATATCTGTCAGAAAGCATTTGATAGAAATTCAATCAAAGTGGTGGATCATGACGATTTGAATAAAAGTAATAATTATCGTAGTGCTGCCCATCAAACTTGTAATCTTCAGTTGAAGTTCAAAAAGAGTAAAATGTACAATGATAAGGGAAAGAGTCAAGAGGAGGAATTCTACTTGCCCATAGTCTTTCATAATTTAGCTAATTATGACTCACATCTGTTGCCTAGGCATTTAGACAAAACTTACAAAGGAAAACTTGCATTGCACAACATTTAGAGAAATACATTTCGTTATCTTTAGGCAGATAAAGATTTATTGACTCCTAAGTTTCTTCAACCCTCCCTGGACACTTTGGTTAGCAGTATGGTAAATGACTGTTCTGATGAGATTGAAAAGAAAATGATTATAAACTTTGTTAAATGTGCCACTAAATTCAAACATTTATTCTGGGAATTTGGCAGTGACCAGAAAAGGAAATTACTCTTGCCTGAGGGGGTATATCCTTACGACTTCGTAAATGAAGAATCCAAATTTATGCTAAATCATCTCCCAAAATAGGAGGAATTTTACAATTGGTTAACTCAGAGTTCAATATATAATGAGGATTATGCTCATGCTCGGTAAGTATGGTCGTCTTTTCAAATCGATATTTGGGAGAGTACAACGATTTGTACATGAAAACAGATGTTTTACTTTTGGTCGATGCATTTGAGGACTTTAGAGACTTGCGCCTTGAGAACTATGATCTTGACGGTGGTCATTTTTATATTCTCATTATTATGTTATGAGAACATATTGATAAGAGTGAGGCACAGCTGAGCATCACAGCACCTTGTGGTCAGCTGTGTTTCCTAGATACATAAAATAACATGTATTAGATTTATCCTGTGACAGAATTAGTGTGATTACTCACCCCATTACAGAGCCAACCTTTCAAAGGTAGAAAGGATGTAATTTTCAGATGTATTCTTGTTATGTTTCCAATGCTACAAGGTGAGGTGAACTGGAAAAGTGAAGTAAATTTAGAGTTATCTCCCTTCCATCGATGTGCATTCACAACACATCGATAATTTCCGTACATCATACGTGGTTCAATTATTCGAGATAAAGAATTACTAACGCGAAGTACCAAATGAATTCCAACAGTTCGGCCCAGCGGATGTTACTCGCTTGTGAGCGGGATACATTGAAAATATTAGAAGAAAGCTTAGCCAATCAGAAAAAGACATTTATATATGTGAGGTAAGATTAAATAGAGTGTTATTAGGCCGCATAAGATTCGAATAAATGTGCAGAATACAACGCAATGCTCCCAGTGACGCTTACCTTAAATGGGACAGTGGGGTAGCATCATGGTTAAAGCATCCGCTTGTCACAACGGAGACACGGGTTCGATTCCCCACATGGCTACAATGTTTGAAGCCCATTATTGGTATTCCCCGCCGCGATATTGCTGCAATATTGCTAAAAGCGGCGTAAAACTAAACTCACGCACTCACATATGTTGGCCGTTGCATGTCATCAACCTAGTACATATGTTGGCCGTTGCATGGCATCAACCCAGTACATATGTTGGCCGTTGGATGTCATCAACCCAGTACATATGTTGGCCGTTGGATGTCATCAACCCAGTACATATGTTGGCCGTTGGATGTCATCAACCCATTACATATGTTGGCCGTTGCATCTCACTCACTTACCTTAAATGTATCGTTTTGTCCCTCTGCCATTTCATTTCCTGGGTTATTCAGGTACAACAAATGAACAGCAACTTCACCAGTCAAAGAGAGGTACACGTATGCATGCGTCCCAGCATTCCTTTCGTCTGCCGTCTGAGTAACTACTACATACTTGCTTTGAACAAACGCATCAACCTTCTCCTTCGATGGATCTGAAACAATGAAGTGTAGAACGTTACAGGAACATGATGGCTTCATAGAAGACGCTGGTATATATACACAAACAACTTAATTAAGCAGGGATTTACACAGACTTTGAAAAAAGAAAGTCATGGTGACTCACAGTATTTATACTGGGGAGTCATTTTCAAAGTCATGAAATTTTTAGTGTAATATTTATTTGTGAATATCAAAAAGCAAGAGTTTTGCAGATATTTTTATTGTTTTGTGTTGTATTGCCATTTATATGTTACCGGAAGTTAATAAATAGTTTATTTTTCACAGTTCCAATCAATCATAACAAAATCTGAACAAATAATCATGCTTGTGATTTATTCACGGTAGCATACAGTTATTAACATGAATTGAAAGAATTATCTTAATTATTGAAGACCTCATGAAAACTATCATTAATTGCTTATCAAATCAATTTTATTGAACTGAATTCTGGGGGTCACTTATACAACTTGTGTCAAGCTTGACTCGTTTGATAATATTTTGAGAGTCTTTTACAAAATTGTTCCGCCAAATACGCAGGAAAATCACGCGTCATGTAAAACCCTGATTAAGCACCCCCTGTATTTTTGCAATGATAGGTTTTCAAAATGGAGAAAAACCTTCTCATGGTGAGTTTGTCTGACCCGTATGATCCTTTGACTCACAAGAAACGACAAAATGATTGGAATCAATGTTGATTTTATGATGATAATTGCTCATTTAAAAAAAAACCCACTGGATTTTCATACAAAACCATGTCTGTACAAGTACAAGGCTCTGGAATGTTTAATGTTGAATTTTTATGTTTGATATTTTTATCAGTGAATCAATGAATAAATAGATCATTATTCATAATTTCAAAATTTACATATATCCCGAACTATTTGTGTCCAGTGATCAGCAGCATGAGCATCGATCTACGCAACTGGGATACGATGACATGTGTCAACCAAGTCAGCAAGCCTGACCACCCGATGCCGATAGTCGCCTCTTACTGAAGATTCTAACCCGGATCTTCACGGGTATACTTATTGTACATTATACACGAATCAGAAATGTGTAAATATTTAACGAATGAATCCATAGTAACATGTACCTTAAGAATTTGATCATCCAAAAACTGTGTTCCACAGGAGATATTGCTTGTGTGAGATCAAACGATATCTTCTATGACATATCGTTTTGACAGCAGATTTTGTACAATGCCCTAACAATGCTATGACGTCATGAACTTTATGACGCCACAATGCTATGATATCGCTGCACTGCAAGTCTAATGGTAGTACTGTGTTCAGAGATGAACATTTTTCATTGAAAACAAAAGAGTGTGTTTTTTATGATAAATAGAACCACACCCTCGTGTCTTCTGATATCAAATATATCAACACTCGGGTGAGATTCTACAACAGAGGCAGAAACATTGTACTTAATGTAAGCCATTCAGAGACGTGGATGCAAGTGAATGCGAAGTTGTACCCTATTTCCGTCCACCAATCTTTAAGGACATTTGTCAGAAATATTTCCCAGATTCATGAAGCGGCAACATCTGTAATTAAGTCGTGGAAAAGAAATAAGAGCGCCCAAGTTCTCGAACACATTAATGGTGACGGTAAACAGTAACCGTAAAGGTTCGGGGAGTGAGAACTTTCAATCTTATTATCAGGACGTGATGAAATACTGGATGAGTGAGTGAGTGAGTTTAGTTTTACGCCGCTTTTAGCAATATTCCAGCAATATCACGGCGGGGGACACCAGAAATGGGTTTCACACATTGTACCCACGTGGGGAATAGAACCAGGATTCTCGGCTAGACGAGCAAACGATTTAACCAACAAGGCTAGCCCAACGCCCCCTAGATGTGTAGAGCACCTATTAGTACTTTCTGGGTTAGATTTGATCTTCAGCAACCCATACTTGCGGAAGTAGCGTGAAACAGTTGTCCCCCGGAGAGGGTACATAAGACCACAACAGTCAATGTACATTTGTCATTACCAGAGTTTTAATGGTAGAATTTCGGTTACTTTAATGCATGACTAATTTGCTTAAATGTCGCCAAAACCTGAGGCTATGATGTAAATCCATGCAGATAGCGCAAGTACTGTAAGTCCCCATGGCCCCTAGTATGGTGATCAGCCTACAGTTGCTGGTGATCTATAGCCTGTTTTATATGGTATTGTTGTCTTTAGTAGTGTCCATTTATGATAGCATACTAGATAAGTTAAGATATGTGATAGATAAGTTAAGATATGTGATAGATAAGTTAAGATCTGTGATAGATAAGTTAAGATCTGTGATAGTCTAGTAATCTTACTGTCCATCGATGACAGGTTTCTAGTTCTAAAATTATTGATTTTTAATATATAAAAGGTTCTCGTCACGTTGTGGCTGGGATATCGCCGATGTGACGCTAAATAATAACTCACTCACTCACTCATGCTTGTGGAAAGAGAAGTCTGATGGGATCGGACGGTCGGGCTAGCTGACAGGGTAGATGCCTGTAGTCACATAACAATTGTTGATGCTCCTGATGCCACTCACTGGATTGTCTGGTCCAGACCTGATCATAACAGACGGCCGCAATATATCTTGCATATTGCCGACTGTTAAAGATCAAAGAAATTTGTATACTTTCAGTAATGCTGCTACTTGCGTGGTGGGCGAACTGGCTAAAGCGTCAGGCTAATGATCCAGCGAGCATGAGGTGCCGGGATCGAGCCCACCTGTGAACGGGTATAAAAACCTTGGAGTCAACTTTGTGTGCAGACTCTTTAAGTGTTGTCACAACCCCTAGTGTACAGTACACAACCCTGTGCACTTAAAAGAACCCACGAATCCGTTGGTATATGACCAGATGGTGGCCACATGAATACGTGCAAACACCTAGTTGCGGGTACAGCAACGTGCAGTCGACTTGGACAAAGTACTGTGACTACGTGTCTCAGTCCACCCAGCTGTGAATGGGTACCTTGTACGGATGGGAAAACCGCAATAACTCGGTGCGCCTAGTGGCTGCAAGAGTTGTATGATCCTCGGGGAGTTGAGATTGATAATAAGATGTGCCGTTGAGATTGACACCCAATGATCGAGGGAAAAACTACCAGCGCCTTGAGCATGCACTAGTGCGTGGATATGTGCGCTATATAAATATCCAATAACAATAATGATATCCAATAATAGTAAATACCAGCAAATACGTTAAAGTGTTCCTAGCTCATGGGGATACTACGTAAGTCGCAAAACATTCAAGTAATTTTAAATTTACTACTTTTTTAACCGGAGCATGTATGTCATTTTAATTTATGGCTAGATTGTCCAACATTGCTAATAGGTGAAGGGATCCATGCAGGAAGCAAATGTACTGTAAGTCCCCATGGTCCTTGGTATGGTGATCTACCTTCAGTTGTGGGCAGTCTACAGCCCGTTTTTTTATATTGTGTTGTCTTTCATAGTTCAGATGTTTTAGATTTTCATATTTGTTTTACATTTTTAACTGTGATATGTTAGTTATTTCACTGTCCTTTGCAGACAGGTAAGTATATATATAAATTTGTTTGTATTCATTTATAACTTCACAACTTCCTTAGTCACGATATGGCCGAAATACTGCAGATGTGACTTTAAAACTTCACTCACTCACTCACTCGCTGAATTTCTAGGAATTCAGTCCAGCTCCACAACGAAGCACGTATGATACATGTGGTCTCACCTTGGACAAGTGAGTTTGTTCAAAACTGCCTCTGTTCACCCAGCAGAAAATGGGTACCCGGTGGGATAGGCCATGTGACAGGCAGCTTTGGTTATCCGGGGTAATAATGTGCGAACTTAGACAATGTAAATATCTGTCGATGGAGGACAGTAAGATATCTAGACTGTCCCAGATGAAAATGCGAACACAGTATTAAAAACGGGCTTTAGATCGCCAACAACTGAAGATAGATCACCATATACCATGGGGGCGTTAGGATAAAAGCAAAATGGCTAATCTGAGTACCTATGTCCTCTGCCTTTGTCACGGGCGTTGTCACATATTTTTTTTGTAGCCTCGGAAACTTTACTTCCTTCTTCATAATAACAAAATGATGGACAGCTTTCATATTCTTGGTGATCCGTGAAGATCCGGGTTAGAACTGATCTTCAGCAACCCATGCTTGTCGTAAGAGGCGACTAACGGGATCGGGTGGTCAGACTCGCTGACTGGGTTGACACATGTCATCGTATCCCAATTGCGCAGATCGATGTTCATGCTTTTGATCCCTGGATTGTGTGGTCCAGACTCGATTATTTACAGACCGTCGCCATATAGCTGGAATATTGCTGAGCGCGGCGTAAAACTAAACTCACTCACTCACTCATATTCTTGGTATCAAGTTATGTAATGTCTGGTTAAGTGAATTGTGAACATCATTGAAATAATCAAATACCTTTGCTAACACTAATGCATCGAAAGCTTGAAATATCGTTTGATTCGGCTGGTTGGTTGGCTGGTTGGTTGTTGTTTAACGCCGCACTCAACAATATTCCAGTTAGTCGTTCACGGTTGCGGTGGGGTAGCCTAGTGGTTAAAGCGTTCGCTCGTCACGCCGAAGACCCGGGTTCGAATCCCCACATGGGTACAATGTGTGAAGCCCATTTCTGGTGTTCCCCGCCGTGACGTTGCTGGAATATTGCTAAAAGCGGCGTAAAACCAAACTCAGTCAGTCAGTCGTTCACAGGTAGAAATATCGGTTGATAATATATCAAGAGATACAGCTTGTTCAGCTTGGCCTGAGCTACTTTACATATCAATGATCCGGGAAGTCAATTGGCACAAACGGCAGGTCGGGTTAACCTCATTAAATAGGGGAGCAGATAATGTCAAACGGCGACCTTCGGACATGTTGACAATCAACTAACAAAGGTGCACCCCTTCACAATAATAGACCCAACCAGTCACGCAATGCATTTAGTATTCACTTGCTCAGGTCAAGCTGAACAAGCTGTACAAATGATATTACAGTGTCTTGCCTACATTATTGTGAAAACAACACTTACCTTCCCGAGACGAGGAGACATGGGTTGAATAAGGTATTGTATTAAGTGTTGTGTTTTCCCGACACAGTTTAGCATGTGCCCTTGTACCACTGTCCCCTGAAACATGAAATTCAGCCAAGGTCAGTACTCACCAAAAACATGCACTCACCACAAAAAAATAGAATATTTTAAAAGAGAACAACATGCATTCAGGACACCGATTTCCTTTGCTGTCGAATCTGGAACAAATTAGAAACATTTACATTGTTTAGCGGCATAAAGTGAGTGAGTGTAGTTTTAAGCCGCCCTTAGCAATATTCCAGCTATATGACGGCGGTCTGTATTTAATCGACTCTGGACCACACAATCCAGTGATCAACAGGATGAGCATCGATCTACGCAATTGCGATACGATGACATGTGTCAACCAAGTCAGCGATTCTGACCACCCGATCCCGTTAGTCGCCTCTTACAACAAGCATGGATTACAGAAGACCAATTCTAACCCTGATCTTCACGGGTCTTGAGGCATAAAGAGCTCATAAACTGATACATAAGATTGACTGAAACCACAACCTAAACCCTCTTGTTTGGCAAGACGTAAAAATGTCAGCAAGTAGCAAATAACCTTCATGCCATACAACTAGTGTTATCGTGCCCTTACTGGTCTAAATCGTACAAGATGAATTGGTCATACGAAGGTGTCCTGATGGACATTCACAGTATGCTCATTTCTTTTCTATTGAAGGGAGAGGGGCTGGTCGGGTAGAATTTTGTGACTAAAGCGTTCGCTCGTCACGCCGAAGACCCGGGTTCGATTCCCCACATGAGTAAAATGTGTAAAGCATATTTCTGGTATCCCAGGCCGTTATATTGCTGGAATATTACAAAGCGGAGTAAAAACTAAACTCACTCAGCCATTTACTACTGAAGGAAGAGTATTCCCCTCCATGTTTTCCTTAGCATAGTAACTCACTCACTCACTCACTCCTTAGCATAGTAATACGACTGTCAAACAGTCTTTTGGTGGAATATGTGGGAGTTATCGACTGCCAACAATCGGAACCTCAACCTTATCAAGAAATGATTCCTGCCACGTTAGAGTCATCTTAATTGTCACTTTTAGTTTCCCAATAGGTGAAAGAACATGCAACAGATGTCTCGGATCGATAGGTCCAAAGCATGCTTGTGGATAGTGAGTGAGTGAGTTTAGTTTTGCACCGCACCCAGCAATATTCCAGTTATATGGCGGTCTGTAAATAATCGAGTAGGGACCAGATAATCCAGTGATCAACATCATGAACATCGATCTGCGCAATTGGGAACCGATGACATGTGTCAACCCAGTCAGCGAGCCTGACCACCCGATCCCGTTAGTCTCCTCTTACGACAAGCATACTCGCCTTCTGTGACAAGCATGGGTTGCTGAAGACCTATTCTACCCCGGATCTTCACGGTTCTGCGTGTGGATAGAATGGTGTTGACAGGCAAACATGCTTTTGGGAAATGAACACTGTTGAATAATGTTGATAAAGGGGAATTTGTACTGCGAACGTACAAACAATGTCAAGCTTACGAACTGTTGAACAGATAGACCCAACTTGGGCAACTGATGACAACATATCCTGGATATCAGCAATGTCATGGCTCGATTTTGTAGAGACACATTTCCATACAATTTCTAAATTGTTGGCCAATGGTCCCTAGTATGGTGACCCACCTTCAGTTGCTGGTGATCTCCAGCCCGTTTTTATATTGGATTGTCTGTACTATTTGTCTAATTTTAAAAGTTACTTGCTAGTTTAATTCTCTGTGATAATTTAGTTATTTTACTGTCCTCTGTCGTCAGTTTGTTGATAATTTGATTGCGTTTATTATTCATTTTTAAGTCACAATTAACTGACATGTTGCCGATGTTTAACTCACTCACTCTAAATTGTTGGGACGTCAAGGAGCTTATCAAATGGGTTCGTTATTGATTTTTTCACAATAACGCACATGACATGTGTCAGCATACATGATGAGATATTCAACCATCTATTGATTCAAAAGGCTCACCTCCTTGAGTCTGCACTGTTGACATGGGCTTGTTTGACGGACTTGAAACTGATTTCGCTGACTTTGGTGCTGAGAACAAAAATAAGATGACATGGCTAAGGTATGTTGGCCATATGTATACATTGAACATGTCTTGAAAGGATGATGTACAGTTCTATTCAGTTTATGGTGTTATTGTAAGTACATTTTTTTGAAAATAGTCCATACAGGTAGCAAAAGTACTGTACTGTAAACCCCCATGGTTCCTAGTATGGTGATCTACCTTCAGTTTTTGGCGATCTATAGCCTGTTCTGTATTATGTATTGTTCGAAAGGTGCTATTAGTTTTAACTTTAAATGCTAGTTTTAAATATAACTGTGACACTCTAGTTGTTTTACTGTCCTCTGACGACAGGTTTTATGGTACACACGTATTCCTTATCAATGACAAATTTGTATTTCCGATGTGACGTTAAGCACTCACTCACTCCCCATCACCCACTCATTACCCACCCACCCACTCACTGTTCTTTTACACTACTCAATGTGATTCATTAATGCAGAACATTACGCCCAAGATTTAAGCAACTAGATTAGATAAATTGCAAACATCATGTTATGTCACTGTAAACTGAAGCGACCCGTGAAGGTCCGGGTTCGAATTGGCCTTCAGTCACCCATGCTTATCGTAAGAGGCAACTAACGGGATCGGGTGGTCAGGCTCGCTGACTTGGTTGACACATGTCATGGTATCCTAGTTGCGTAGATGCCCATGTTGTTGATGACTGGATTATCTTGTCAAGACTCGATTATATACAGACCACCGCCAAAAGTGCTGCAATTTTCCTCAGTGCGGCGTTTAACAACAAACAAACAAACAAACAAACAAACAAAAGGACGTAAACGGAAGAAGACGTTTTTACCAAATTTTGCTTGAGAAGTCTCGCCTCCTCCGGTTGGTACACTTGACTCGGGCTTCGTCGGAAGTGAAACGGTCTTTGGAACTTTTGTTGCTGAGAGAAATAAATGTGAGTGAGTGACTGAGTTACAATTTTACGTCACATCGGCAATATTTCAGGCATGTCGTGACGACAAAAAGTTATGTGCTAAGAATAAATATAATTCTACTTTTTAAAAACCTGTCAGCAAAGGACAGTAAGACGACTAGATTATCACAAATTAAAAGTAGTTTGAGTTCAGTGTAAAATGTTAAAACATATCAAAACAACCCAATATAAAATCGGGCTTTAGATCGCCAGCAACTGAAGGTAGATCACCACACTAGGGACCATGGAACTTAAAGTGCCATAGCTACCTGCATGGACCCTAGCTGGATTTACACCAGTCCATCAGCCGCTGGCGGTGGTAGGGAAATTTAGCCATGATTTATAATAACAAATATTCTACAGTTAAAAAGCATGGTTGAGCTAAATTGACTTTAAAAGTTTAGGAATTTGAAATAAATGTATGACTTCACTTCAAGCATGTGGACATTAGAACGTCATCTTAAATTTGGTCAACTAACAGTTCGGACAAAATGTTTTCAAATCAGAAGAACAGTTTCTTTGTGAAAAGGAGAGATACGGTGCAAAGTTGCAATGTCTCGAGTTGGAATAAATTTACTGAAAGAAGCCCTATTGAGTTTTGTTCAACCAATAACATCAATGCATTAGAATAGACTGCGTTCCAATGTTGGGATCCCTCTCAATATCTGTAGGAGAGAGTGAGTTAAACTTTACAGTCACTTTGGCAACATTTCAGCCATATCGTGACTTAACAAGTTATAGGTTAAAAATAATTAAAGATAGATTATAAAATCATTTCAACGAAGTACAGTAAAACAACCAGAATATCACAGATATAAATGTAAAACTAGTAATTAAATCTAAAACATTTTATCTGTAGAGAACAACACAATATAAGAATAAGATGTAGATCGCGTACAACTGAAGGTAGATCACTATACTAGGAACCATGGGGACTTACATTACTTTTGCTATCTGCATGGGCCCTAGCTAGACTTACATCATCCCTCCAGCTCTCAGCGAGTGTTAGCAATCTAGCCATAAATTAAAAGAACATATACACTACGATTAAAAAGAATAGCAGGTTTAAATCTACCTTGAATGCTTTGGGACTTACGTACCCTCTCAGGAGGACAATTATTTTACAATACTTCAACCCCCTTTGAGGGTACAGCTGTAAGAGAGGTGCAATGCAAAGTTATATGTAGATACAGCAAACGGATGAGTCAACTTGCCAACATCGATCCTGAATGGAATATTGCTGATTGCGGCGTCAAACAACGGACAAAAACATTTAAAGAGAGGCAGATGTGTTTACCGTATTTTGATTGGGAAGTTTCGCCTGCTCGGGTTGGTACACTTAGCGTCGTTTTCTCCCGTGGAACGGTCTTCGTTAATTTGGTTGCTGAGAAAAAACGAAAAGATCTATGACTTCATATCGAACACGTAGATATAAACGTTGTTTTCTTTCTTCATAGCCGGGACATTGGGTCAACGTGGACAGGCATCTGCCCATTTACTTGGAATGGTTTGATTAAATCTCGGGTCAATCCACAGCCATATAATAAACACATATACAAATGAGGTTATAAAAGTAAAATTTCTTCTTGTTTTCTATCTTCATAATCAGAACTCTGGCTCAAAAAGAAGAAAAGACGTTTGGCCAACATGGATAGGCAACTTTCCATTTACTTGAAATAGTTTGATTAAATCTCTGGTCAATCCACAGCCATATAATAAACACATATACATATGAGGTTACAAAAATAATATTTCTGCAATCTTTAGAATCAGATCGATTGAACATTCATTGGAAACTCGGAAAAAAATATTCTTAAAAATCACGAACTATCGAAAGACACCGGTGTAACTGTAAGCCTTAACTGAAACAAAGAAGAAAATTAATTATATCGAACATAGATACAAGGTTGTTAATACGGGCGAATAACATACTGGCCAGGTCTACCCTGGCGCATCTTCTTTCAACTACGGTGAGCAACATGGGCTACATACAATCGCTCTTTTCTGAAAACGCGGACTTGCATGTGTCCGAAGTCCTTATGTTAGGGACGCGTGCAGATCCGGGTTAGAATTGGTCTTCAGGAACCCATTCTGGTTGTAAGAGGCGACTAACGGTCGGGCTCGCTGACTTGGTTGACACATGTCATCGTATCCCAATTGTGTACATCGATGCTCAGTGATTGTCTGGATTGTCACTGGACAATCACTGGATTGGGCACAATGACACCTGCGTTGGACCCCAAAACAATGGAATGTATTTAGTGACAAACTACTTTTTGTGATGTGAGTTCCCGATGGAAGGAATCTGATCGATTTTGTGACGATGGCATAATGGTTTGGGGAACTTTCTGCGGAAACGTACCGCTCTTCTCGTAGGAGTGAGTGAGTTTAGTTTTTACGCCGCACTCAGCAATATTCCAGCTATATGGCGGCGGCCTGTAAATAATCAAGTCTGGACCAGACAGTCCAGTGATCAACAGCATGAGCATCGATCTGCGCAATTGGGAACCGATGACATGTGTCAACCAAGTCAGCGAGCCTGACCACCCGCTCCTGTTAGTCGCCTCTTACGACAAGCATGGTCTTCTCATAGGAACCCAGAGGAATTATATCGTGACCAAGCCATTGTCCCGGAGCTGGTGCCATTGATGGCTTCTCATGATCCAATTCCAACATGACAATCAAACGCCACACACAGTTGTTTTGACACGAAGTGTGACGCCATGAAGTGTCCATCGAGATCACCTAACCTCAAAAACACTTCTTGAAAGAAGTCTTCGTGCCTTGAGACGTCAACCCTAGAATGTTAAAGTGCTGAGCGTCATGTTGGTAGTTCTAGCACCTTCTCACCAGATTTATCCACAAGCACCACACTTTGTTTAATATGGATATATTTTGACATAAAGTACACATGTGGAGTTTCTATTTTTGTTCAGCATATCTTTAGGAGAGATAATTGAATTTCCCCACATGTCTTTGAAGTGGAAAAGGCATGAAATACACAATGCCATTTTAGAAAGTGGTCAAATGTAACTTATGTAATATTTGGAATTACACTTTCTCAGTAAAGTACAGATTCTAGTACTTTTTGGGTTGAGTCCCATCCGGGATTCGAACCTGAACCCTCAGAGTCAGGCACCTAATCGCCAGCAGTGGAAGCCGCGGTGGTTGAGCGGTCTAGGCGTCTGACTTTGTGTGCTGGCGAGTAGATAAAACATATTGATCGATTTATGTATAGACTGCCTTTGTCACGTAACTTATGTTATTTTGGGGATTACACTTTCTCAGTAAAGTATATCAGAGTGAAATGGAGGAACATAATGTTCTTATGCTGTGTGCATTAACAAGCAAGGTTTACTGACTGGCAATATATACCCCACACATTAAGGTGAAGTTTCAATAAATGACACTTTAAAGTATGTCAATGAACCTGTGTGGGCGTGCTGGGCGTGCTGGGCGAGCTGGCTAAGGCGACAGGCTAATGATCCAGCGAGCATGAGGTGCCGGGATCGAACCCACCTGTGAACGGGTGTAAAAACCTTGGAGTCAACTTTGTGTGCAGATTCTTACAGTGTTGTCACAATCCCTAGTGTACAGTACACAACCCTGTGCACTTAAAAGAAACCACGAATCCGTTGGTATATGACCAGATGCTGGCCACATGAATACGTGCAAACACCTAGTTGCGGGTACAGCAACGTGCAGTAAACGTGGAAAAAGTACTGTGACTATGTGTCCCAATCCACCCAGCTGTGAATCGAGTACCTCGTAAGGATGGGGAAGCCGCAATAACTCGGTGCGCCATGTGGCAGCAAGAGTTGTATGATCCCAAAGGAGTTGAGATTGATAATAAGATAATAAGTGCCGTGAGATTGACATCCAATGATCGAGGGTAAACTACCTGCGCCTTGAGCATGCACTAGTGCGTGGATATGTGCGCTATAAAAATATCCAATAATAACAATAATTATAATAATAATAGTATACATATATCGAAGATCAGGCCTACACCTATCTTGGAATGCAAGTTCGAGACAAGCTCCAAAATGCCCAGATTCAAGAACAACTTCGGGGCGAGTATAAATCTCGCTTAAAGAAAATCTGGAGCTCAGAGCTAAATGCTCGAAACAAGGTCAAAGCCACCAATACTTTTGTTGTGCCAGTCCTTTCATATTCCTTTGAAGTAGTTGATTGGACAAAACAAGACATCCAGAGTCTTGACCGTCTGACCAGAAGGATCATGTCTGATAACAGAGCTCACCACCCTCGTTCCTCTCTCAACCGTTTATATATGCCAATCAATTCTGGAGGTCGGGGTTTGATTAATGTGGAAGCTCTTCATGATAGAATTTTATTGTGTACTTTTGCACATATTTATTTATCGGATGATCCTCTGGTGATGCATGTGAAGACTCATGATGAAAGCAAAGAATTCCACAGCTATTTTAAGCGTGCCAAGGATGTTGGACAGAATCTGAGATTTGAGGTTGATTTTGTTGATGGCGATGTACTGCTGGATGGTACAGTGATGGGAGTAAACCAGGTGAAGTCCTTCACCAAGTCTGCCCAGAGTCGGTCTTTTGTGGAGAAGCTTTCTGAGAAGCCATTCGTGTGTACATGCAGTGTGTGGAACAGAATAGCAATCCCACCGACTCCTTCGCCTGGATGATGTCGGCTGGTCTTAAATGTGAAACTGAGGGCTTCCTTTTTGCTGCTCAGGACCAGTCACTTCCCACTCGTAATCGCCAAAATGTGATTCTTAAAGAAAATATCAATATGAAATGTCGACTATGTAATGAATTTACATAGACTGTCCAACATCTTGTCAGTGGATGCCCTTCTTTGGCACAAACAGCATATCTTAAACGACATGATGGCATGGGTCGTTGCTTTTTACTACCGTCTCCGCCATGCCTGTGGCTTTGACTCCGAGGTCCATCCATGGTACGACCCTGAACATGTCCAGGGCGTCATGGAAAATGATACTTTCAAACTTCTTTGGAACAGGCCCATATACATCCTCAGAAGAATTCCTGCCAACAAACCTGATCTTGTCCTTTTTGATAAAGCCAATGAATTTATTTATATCATTGAATTTTCGGTCCCTTTTGACAGGAATGTGATTGACAAGATTCAGGAAAAGCATGATAAATATGCGGACCTCGCCTTTGAAATGTCTCGCTTGCATCCCAAGTACACTGTCGCCAGGCACCCCGTTGTTCTCGGTGCCCTTGGTTTGGTACCTCCTGATCTCTTGGCGCAGATCAGGAGAGTGCCCGGGTTATCCACCGGGAGCACAGCCCTTCTGACTCTCTGGGTAATGCAGAAGGCTGCAGTGTTGGGGAGCCTTCATATTCTCCGGAAAGTTCTTGGTGGGTTCAACTAGGCAGTGTTTCCTGGGAGAAGTCCCATTCGCTGTCTGGGCTGCGTGTAGAAGGGGCAAGGGCCCTGAGCTGATGATGAGCCTTACCAGCCTGATGTGCCAGGATCACCCGAACCCTCTCTGCTGCATACTATCTTTAATCTGTAATACATAAATCGATCAATAATTCTTTTCCCCAAAATATCAGAGTGAAATGGAGGAATATAATGTTCTTATGCTGTGTGCATTAACAAGCAAAGTTTACTAACTGGCAATATATATACCACACATTAAGGTGTACTTAAAATAAATGACACTTTAAAGTATGTCAATGAACCTGAGTCTTGAGTGCTTAATATCCAAATTATGGAGTTTCAAATGATTAGACGTTTATGGGTATGAAATGTGCTTCTGAATATTTATGCTGTTATCTCAAGAACATTATCCCTTAGTGGTTTCATTTTATCCTACTCATTATGAATTAATATCAAAGATAACATCAATCGTGATCGTACGGTACCATTTGGAATGACAACATATACTTTGTAGTAGTGTATCATTTAACGTCGCACTTGATAATACTCTATACTGTCTACACTTCCACCATACTACTGTCTTGGAGACGTGAACCTTACCGCAGTCTAGGGACACTTGCACCCTAATACTGTCTGGGAGACGTGAACCTTAACGCAGTCTAGGGACACTCACACCGTTACGCAGTCTAGGGACACTTGCGCCGTAATACATTTTAGCTGTCCAGACATATTAATACTGTCCGAGGCACATGCTCTTTAGCTGTCTCCAGACATATGCCCTTTAATACTGTCCGAAGACACATGCACATAGATACAGTATATATAAACTGTCTGGGATCACGTGCACCTTAAAGCAGTCTGGAGACACAAGTACCTTCATGATGTCTAGAGACACCAGTAACTTAATTCTGTGTGAAGACACACATACACCAATGCTGTCTAGAGACACTGGTTCCCTAGGCTGTCTAGAGACACACGTACCTTAATGCTGTCTAGAGACACTGGTTCCATAGGCTATCTGGAGACACAAGTACCTTAATGCTGCCTAGAGACACAATTACCTTAATGATGTCTACAGACAGAAGTAACTTAATTATGTCTGGAGACACATATACACCAATGCTGTTTAGAGACACTGGTTCCCTAGGCTGTCTAGAGAAACAAGTACCTTAATGCTGCCTAAAGACACGAGCACCTTCATGATGTCTACAGACACAAGTAACTTAATTCTGTCTGAAGACACACATACACCAATGCTGTTTAGAGACACTGGTTCCCTAGGCTGTCTAGAGACACAAGTACCTTAATGCTGCCTAGAGACACAAGCACCTTGATGATGTCTAGAGACACACCTACCTTAATGCTGTCTAGAGACACTGGTTCCCTAGGCTGTCTAGAGACAAAAGTACCTTAATGCTGCCTAGAGACACAAGCACCTTCATGATGTCTAGAGACACAAGTACCTTAATGCTGCCTAGAGACACAAGCACCTTGATGATGTCTGGAGACACAAGCACCTTAATGCTGCCTAGAGACACAAGTACCTTAATGCTGCCTAGAGACACAAGCACCTTGATGATGTCTAGAGACACACGTACCTTAATGCTGTCTAGAGACACTGGTTCCCTAGGCTGTCTGGAGACACACGCACCTTAATGCTGCCTAGAGACACAAGTACCTTAATGCTGCCTAGAGACACAAGCACCTTGATTATGTCTAGAGACACACGTACCTTAATGCTGTCTAGAGACACTGCTTCCCTAGGCTGTCTGGAGACACAAGTACCTTAATGCTGTCTAGAGACACAAGCACCTTGATGATGTCTAGAGACACAAGTACCTTAATGCTGTCTAGAGACACTGGTTCCCTAGGCTGTCTGGAGATACACGCACCTTAATGCTGCCTAGAGACACAAGCACCTTAATGATGTCTAGAGACACACATACACCAATGCTGTCTAGAGACACTGGTTCCCTAGGCTGTCTGGAGACACAAGCACCTTAATGCTGTCTAGAGACACACGTACCTTAATGCTGTCTAGAGATACTGGTTCCCTAGGCTGTCTGGAGACACAAGTACCTTAATGCTGTCTAGAGACACAAGCACCTTGATGATGTCTAGAGACACAAGTACCTTAAGGCTGTCTAGAGACACTGGTTCCCTAGGCTGTCTGGAGACAATAGCACCTTAATGCTGCCTAGAGACACAAGCACCTTAATGCTGTCTAGAGACACAAGCACCTTAATGATGTCTAGAGAGACAAGTAACTTAATGCTGTCTAAAGACACAGGTACATCAATGCTGTCTGGAGGCACAAGTACCTTAATGCTGCCAAGAGACATCAGAACCTTACTGTTGTCTAGAGACACAGGTTCGTTAATGCTATCTAGGGACACAAGTACCTTAATGCTCTCTGGAGACACAAGTACCTTAAGGCTGTCTAGAGACTTTAGCACCTTAATGCTGTCTAGGGACACAAGTACCTTAATGCTGTCTGGAGACACAGGCATCTTAAGGCTGTCTAGAGACATTAGCACCTTAAGGCTGTCTAGGGAGACAAGTACTTTAATGCTGTCTAGAGACACCAGCACCTTAATGCTGTCTAGAGAAATATGTATATTAATGCTATCTAGAGACATTAGCACCTTAATGCTGTCTAGAGACATTAACACCTTAATGCTGTCTAGAGACACAGGTCCGTTAATGCTGTCTGGAGACACAGGCACATAAATGCTGTCTAGTGTCACAAGCGCCTTAATTCTGTCTAGGGACACAAGTACCTTAATGCTGTCACGAGCAGCATTCACAATCATGCTGTATGGGAATATGTACACATGGCAGAGGCAGGGATGGTGTACAGGGCTGTTAAGGGATGTTAAGGGATGCTGTAGAGGGACACGTATGAGAGAGGTACATTGATGTGTAGGCTGACACGTATGACATAGCTACCTTAATGTTGTAGAGGGACATATATGACATAGCTACCTTGATGCTGTAGAGGGACATATATGACATAGCTACCTTGATGCTGTAGAGGGACATATATGACATAACTACCTTGATGCTGTAGAGGGACATATATGACATACCTACCTTGATGTTGTAGAGGGACACATATGACATAGCTACCTTGATGTTGTAGAGGAGATGTATGACATAGCTACCTTGATGCTGTAGGGACACAGATGACATAGCTACCTTGATGGTGTATAGGGACACATTGACATACCATCTTTGATGCTGTAGAACGACATTTATGACATAGCTACCTTTATGCTGTAGAGACACATATGACAGAGGTACTTTGATGTTGAAGGGACACAGATGACACAGCTACCTTGATGGTATAGAGGGACATGTATGACATAGCTACCTTGATGCTGTAGAGGGACATGTATGACATAGCTACCTTGGTGCTGTAGGGACACGTATGACGTAGCTACCTTTATGCTGTAGTGACACATATTACATAGTACTTTGATGCTGTAGGGACACAGCTGACATAGCTACCTTGATGCTGTAGAGGGACACGTTTGACATAGCATCTTTGATGCTGTAGAGCGACATATATGACAAAGCTACCTTGATGCTGTAGAGGAGATGTATGACATAGCTACCTTGATGTTGTAGGGACACGTATGACATGCCTTGATGCTGTAGAGGGACATGACTTGATAGAGCCACCTTGATGCTGTAGGGACACAGATGACATAGCTACCTTGATGGTGTAGAGGGACATGTATGACATAGCTACCTTGATGTTGTAGAGGGACATGTATGACATAGCTACCTTGATGCTGTAGAGGGACATGTATGACATAGCTACCTTGATGCTGTAGAGGGACACATATGACATAGCTACCTTGATGCTGTAGATGGACACATATGACATAGCGACCTTGATGTGGTAGAGACAAATATGACATAGCTACCTTGATGCTGTAGATGGACACATATGACATAGCTACCTTGATGCTGTAGATGGACACATATGACATAGCTACCTTGATGTGGTAGAGACACATATGACATAGCTACCTTGATGCTGTAGAGGGACACATATGACATAGTTACCTTTATGCTGTAGAGGGACACATATGACATAGCTACCTTGATGTGGTAGAGACACAGATGACATAGCTACCTTGATGGTGTATAGGGACACATTGACATACCATCTTTGATGCTGTAGAGCGACATGTATGACATAGCTACCTTTATGCTGTAGAGACACATATGACAGAGGTACTTTGAAGTTGAAGGGACACAGATGACATAGCTACCTTGATGGTATAGAGGGACATGTATGACATAGCTACCTTGATGCTGTAGAGGGACATGTATGACATAGCTACCTTGGTGCTGTAGGGACACGTATGACGTAGCTACCTTTATGCTGTAGTGACACATATTACATAGTACTTTGATGCTGTAGGGACACAGCTGACATAGCTACCTTGATGCTGTAGAGGGACACGTTTGACATAGCATCTTTGATGCTGTAGAGCGACATATATGACATAGCTACCTTGATGCTGTAGAGGAGATGTATGACATAACTACCTTGATGCTGTAGAGACACATATGACAGAGGGACTTTGATGTTGTAGGGACACAGATGACATAGCTACCTTGATGGTGTAGAGGGACATGTATGACATAGCTACCTTGATGTTGTAGAGGGACATGTATGACATAGCTACCTTGATGCTGTAGAGGGACATGTATGACATAGCTACCTTTATGCTGTAGAGGGACATGTATGACGTAGCTACCTTTATGCTGTAGAAGGACACAGACGACATAGCTATCTTGATGGTGTAGAGGGACACGTATGATATAGCTAGCTTGATGTTGTAGAGGGACACGTATGATATAGCTAGCTTGATGCTGTAGGGGACACGTATGACATAGCTACCTTGATGTTGTAGGGGACACGTATGATATAGCTAGCTTGATGCTGTAGAGGGACACGTATGATATAGCTAGCTTGATGCTGTAGAAGGACACAGACGACATAGCTATCTTGATGGTGTAGGGGACACGTATGATATAGCTAGCTTGATGTTGTAGGGGACACGTATGATATAGCTAGCTTGATGCTGTAGAGACACATATGACATAGCTACCTTGATGTTGTAGGGGACACGTATGATATAGCTAGCTTGATGCTGTAGAGGGACACGTATGACATAGCTTCTTTATGCTGTAGGGACAGGTATGACATAGCTACCTTGATGCTGTAGAGACACATATGACATAGCTACCTTGATGCTGTAGGTTGACACATATTATACAGGTGCATTGATGCTGTAGAGACACGCATGACATAGCTACCTTCATGCTGTAGGTTGACACACATGGCATAGCTACCTTGATGCTGTAGATGGACACATATGACATAGCTACCTTGATGTGGTAGAGACACATATGACATAGCTACCTTGATGCTGAAGATGGACGCATATGACATAGCTACCTTGATGCTGTAGATGGACACATATGACATAGCTACCTTGGTGTGGTAGAGACACATATGACATAGCTACCTTGATGCTGTAGAGGGACACATATGACATAGCTACCTTGATGCTGTAGAGGGACACATATGACATAGCTACCTTGATGTGGTAGAGACACATATGACATAGCTACCTTGATGCTGTAGAGGGACACATATGACATAGCTACCTTGATGTTGTAGGGGACACGTATGATATAGCTACCTTGATGCTCTAGAGGGACACGTATGACATAAATATGCTGTAGGGACAGGTATGACATAGCTACCTTGATGTTGTAGGGGACACGTATGATATAGCTACCTTGATGCTGTAGTGGGACACGTATGACACAGCTACTTTATGCTGTAGAGGGGCACGTATGACATACCTACTTGATGCTGTAGGTTGACACATATTATACAGGTGCATTGATGCTGTAGAGGGACACGTTGTATAATATCAATGGTAATAACCTACAATTGGATGGCTCAAATACTAGTACTAAAGGTAAATACTGGGGGAGGTCATCTCTAATGATGACTCCTATACATATCTGCTTTCTGCTACTGACACCTACTCTTTTTGTCACTGACTGATTTTAACTGTCTCAACGAATTTGAATGGTCAGTGCACAACAACCTTTAAGCAATACTTCCATCTGATATTACACATTTTACATGATGGAAGTAAAATGCGCAATGGTTCAAATCAAATTTTGGTGATGTTGAAGATGTCATTCACGTTTTCATCGACCTTTTAAGCATACTAACTCATAAATATATACGAAAGTCGTATGCAAATCCATCTTTACATACGCCGAGGTTAACCGGACAAAACACATACAAAATAAACGCCAATCTTGGAGAAACTAGGTTGCTAAATTTCACTCAAGATGTCAAAAGTTTGGTATTTGGTGCCAAGGATAAAAGGTAGAGTTTCCAAATCGAGGCTCCAGTTCGTAAAAGAATTGATTCACTCTTAACTGATTAAGCTGACTTGACAAACATATTCCTTATCTGAACACTCTGAACGACATACATGAGAAACAATAAAGAGTGAGTGAGTTAAAATTTAACATCCCATTGGCAATCATTTTGATTTTTGATAATGGTGAGAATTATTTTGAAGTATTTGCCAGTCATTAACAGCATACCGCCTCGTGACACTTCTACAGGAGCTGATATTATTCATTATCAGTTCCTTAAACATTATTTATTTATTTGGTATTCAGAAACATTTAAAAATATATTCGATAATATATGACAACGGGAAATGTCCTTTCATCATGGCTAAATGATGTCCAAATTATAGGCCAGGATAAGAATCCAGAATAATAGGTTCAGAATCGATTATTTACAGACCGCACTTAGCAGTATTCCAGCTATATGACGGCGGTCTTCAAATAATCGCGTCTGGACCAGACAATCCAGTAGTCAGTAGCATGAGCATCGACCTTCCCAATGGGGATACGATGACAAGCGTCAACCAGGTCAGCGAACCTGATCCGATCCTGTTAGTTGGCTCTTACGGCAAGTGCTACTGATGACCAATTCTTACCCGGTTTGAAATATGGAATCTTAAAGGATCTTCATGAAATGTGTTTGATAGTGTGTTTGTCTAATTCTATATCACAGTTCTTAGCGAATATGCGTTTCCGGCTTCGTATGGGATACCCTTATCTTTTCAACGATCAGGATCAGGATGTCCTACATCGTGGCATAGTGACGGTAATATGTAAAGGATCATGTCGAGGTTTAAATACGCACACGATACAGCGTCAGTTTTGTCTTAATAAAATCCATTATTGATCAGAACGTACTTGTCTTAAGATTTCAAAATACCAACCAGTTTGCATCCATTATTGTTGTATGTACATATATACCTCACACATTAAATCCATTAAAGTCATAAACGAAACCAATTTCATGGGAATCATTTCTGATTAACATTTTACTTTTTTGTTAAATATCTGAAAAATAATTTGTGAAAGCACTTGATGTACTGAAAGTTGTTTCTGATTCATTAGGGAGGTGATCGCTTCACTTCCACAGTTCACATGTCCTGCTTCCCTGTATCGATTTTTCGATCACAAAGAATTAATAATTAATCGTGACAATCATGTCAAACACCTATTTAATAATGTTAATTGTCATTTGATATTCTGCTTTTGAAAGAAAAAGAATTGATTCCTTTAATTCGTTGCACATTTTTGATTAGGTTATAAATTGTTGGTGTATTACTATTAACTAATATTGTTAGTAGCCACATTTTGGTTAATATGAGAGGGTATGGGTGGATCCAGGAATTTTGAAAGGGGGTGCTTCAGGGGATTCGAACACTTTGAGCTCCTCTTCTCGGGAGGTTCGAACCGCCTCAACCCCCCAACCCTGGATCCACCAATGCCCTAAATTCAAGGAATGTGTATACCTATCACCGTTTTCAATATTCAAAGAATGTAAAGGCGAAAAGTATGATTTTCTACTCTTTTTGTATTTGTCTCAACAATTGCCATAAAATGCTCGTATTTCGTTTTTGTATCAATTCAATTCCAAATCCATTTCCTTTCTTCAATTCACTGTTTGACAGATAATTCATAAAAACACCAAAGGGAGGTAATTCCTGATTGGGATTTTATGCACTGACTTCAAACTCAGCACCCATGTGATTTGTTTTTGGTGAGTTTTTATTACTTTGGCTCCTTTGGCCTTGATACTTATCCTATTAAGTTACCGTTAATGTTCTACACTGAATTTTGGTGATTTTGTTTTACTGTTAGGTTAGTCAAAATTTCTAAACATGTCCTGTTTGCTGGTTATACTGGCCGGGGTTGTTATTGACCATATTTATCCATGGATGATATTATAAAGAATTTCAAGATTTGTTTAATGTTATTTGATAATGTTGACTGAAAACTGTGTACAAGGCAGTTAAAGTTATTTACTGAAAGTTTGTTCACTTTCAGTCAAGCTATTACCATACCACACCACACCTAGAGTCAAGTTTGTTCATTTTCAGTCAATCTATTACATACCTATCATTGTAAGAAAATAAGGAAGAAAAAGGATACAGAAAGAGAGAAGAATAAACTATTCTTTAGCCCATGACGAGGTGAGTTTGTGGATTGTATATAGAATGTGTACACCTATCATCGTTTTCAACATTCAAAGTACATTTCTACATTTTGTATGTATGAAAAAAGCTTTCTTCACGACATGGCTGCAATAAGCTGACGTGACATTAACTATTAATTTGCCAAACTGTTAATACTGTTGAAGTGATACAACATATTGATCACTTTTATTTTCTGTTGCGACAAAAACAGGTTTATTATTGAAAGGCAAGTACAGTAATAATTAATTAATGTCAGTAAATTGTCTTTTGAAACTGGATGTTAATGTTCAAAATCAAAGTCTAAATATATCCACTTTTGTCGAACATATTAAACTCACAAAGTCACAGAATGAATTTTAGATGGCAACCTTTGAGTGGAGTGTGTGAGTGAGTTTAGTTTTACGCCACACCCAGCAATATTCCAGCTATATGGCGACGGTCTGTAAATAATCGAATCTGGACCAGACAATCCAGTGATCAACAGCATGAGCATCGTACTGCGCAATTGGGACCCGATGACATGTGTCAACAAAGTCAGCGAGCCTGACCACCCGATCCCGTTAGTCGCCTCTTACGACAAGCATAGTCGCCTTTTGTGGCAAGCATGGGTTGCTGAAGTCCTATTCTACCCCGGATCTTCGCGGGACGCCTTTCAAAGGAAACAAAGATCCTGAAGATTCCTTTCGATTAACGTTTTACCTCCATGCCATAAACCATGAACAACACTTCATATATGGTTTAAACATATTTTTATTGATGAAAGAATCTGGTTTAATAACAAGCAAAGCTTTGCTTTTGTGAATACCTCACCAGTACAAATATAGCACAAATAGAATACTCAGGAACTAGACAAAAGAGACCGAATGAAATAGACAAAATGAAATATACTAAAATCATAACACCGTATGTGCATTGAAAATTCTAACTGACACGCATGCAGTTACTTTTCATTACGTTTTGTTAAGGTAATTGTCATTTATTATTTGGTTTGGAGTGTTTTATCAAATCGTTCAGTTTTGCAAATGAATTGGTGTAGGACTCTATAATATTCTTATTTTTATTATTGGTAGTTGGCGGTGTTCCGTTTAACACAGTTTGGCGGCTGTGGCCATTTACATAGTATGCATTATTTCTAACGGCAGTACAAAATTTACATGTAAAGAGATAATGAATAACATTTTCATTGTGGTATCCACAAGCGCATTCAGCATTTGCTGATATATCTGTTGAGTTTATCCGTATAGCGAGTACAGTTTTATGATCAGAGCAATTGATCGCAACTTTTTGTAATCTATTTTCTAAGTAACTTTGAAACTAATTCAAAAGAGATCCATCGATACCATAGCTTTTAAGTTTGGTTATTATGCCTTTATGCCAAACTTTATCAAAAGCCTAACTGATATCACCAAAAAAACGGCCCTGACCTCTTTACCATCATCAAGGCCTTTTGCAATAAAACCATACATATAGGTTAATTGATTTGCGGTCGCCCGGGATAAAGCCAGATTATAAATTGGTTAGGATATCATTATCTCTAAAGTAATTGAAAACTTATTTAAACACACATTTTTCAAAAACTTTAATCAAACAACTCGTAAGTACAACCGGTCGGTAGTTGGAACATTCATTTACACTATTCTTTTCGTGAAGAGGTATGATTGACGCTTCTTTCCAGATGAATGGAAATTAAGATATTTGAAGAGACAGATTAGATAATTTCGTTAGCAAAGGAGATCAACTTTTCGCAATGGCTCTGAGAAATCGATTCCCTATACCATCTGGCCCTGTTGCTTTTGATGGATCTAGGGAGAGAAGAATGTCTTGAACTTCTTCAAGTGTAAGATTAATGAAACTAAGAGTATCTGCAGTAGATTCAAATTGAATGTCTCGAGGTTGTCAATCCGGATAGTCTACTGCAGCAAGAAATCGTCCATTTTGGTTTTATGACGTCACAAGTGTGTGACCTTTGTGTGACCTAATAGATTTTGAGTTTTAAACCCTGAAGCCCCACCCTCCTGCTATCCCCTTCCGACCCAGGTGTGTGCGTGTGACCTTTTGGTTGACCTGCTCCATGCAGGTAGCAAAAGTAATGTTAGTCCCCATGGTTCCTAGTTCGGTGATCTACCTCCAGATGCTGGCGATCTATAGCCTGTGTTTTACATTGTATTGTCTTTTTTAATTACACTGTTTTAGTTTTACGTGCTAGTTTTACATGCTTTTATGTTCATATCTGTGATACTCTAGTATTTTTACTGTCCATCGTCGACAGGTTTAATTCTTGAAAATGTTTTCATGTTTGTATTATATAAATTGTTTTCGTCACGATATATCTGAGATATTGCCGATGTGACGTTAAATATTAACTCACTCACTCACTTAGGTTGACCTTTGTGGTCTGTGATTATGATTCAATTATTTTGAATCGTGACACATGTACACCGAAACGTTACGTTCCTTATAGTAAGTGAGTGAGTGAGTTTAGTTTTACGCCGCACTCAGCAATATTCCAGCTATATGGCGGCGGTCTGTAAATAATCGAGTCTGGACCAGACAATCCAGTGATCAACAGCATGAGCATCGATCTGCGCAATTGGGAACCGATGACATGTGTCAACCAAGTCAGCGAAACTGACCACCCGATCCCGTTAGTCGCCTCTTACGACAAGATAGTCGCCTTTTTATGGCAAGCACATGGGTTGCTGAAGACCTATTCTACCCCGGATCTTCACGGGTCTCCTCATAATAAATATGTTGGCATCCATAAAAATGTGTATCATTTCTAAATCCAATTCAAAGACGCAAATCTGCCGCCGAAGCTCTGTCATTACGAAGCAAATATGTAATTAGCAGAACTATCCTCTTTGTCTGTTTAATGCATTCAGCAAACATTCGTCGTATCCCTGCATCGGGAACATTGACCACTCGGTCCCGGTGTGCGTTCTAGCACGTGATTACCATCAGCCTGTACCATTTCGACCATTATTCCCCAACCATAATAAACATGGCTGTCGCTGTCTTCAGCTCAACCTCTGACTTTTGTCTTCCGTCTGAACATTGTCCACTATCCTGAACTATCATCCGAGAGTATTCCGAAAACGAACGCTCTTTTAACCTGTACTGTCACCCTACTTTTTACTGGCGTAGTAATACCTTTTAACCTGTACTGTCACCCTACTTTGTTCTGGCGTAGTAATACCTTTTAACCTGTACTGTCACCCTACTTTGTTCTGGCGTAGTAATACCTTTTAACCTGTACTGTCAACCTACTTTGTACTGGCGTAGTAATACCTTTTAACCTGTACTGTCAACCTACTTTGTACTGCCGTAGTAATACGTTTTAACCTGTACTGTCATCCTACGTTGTACTGGCGTAGTAATACATTTTAAACTGTACTGTCACCCTACTTTGTACTGGCGTAGTAACACCTTTTAACCTGTACTGTCACCCTACGTTGTACTGGCGTAGTAATACATTTTAAACTGTACTGTCACCCTACTTTGTACTGGCGTAGTAACACCTTTTAAACTTTACTGTCACCCTACTTTGTACTGGCGTAGTAATACCTTTTAACCTGTACTGTCACCCTACGTTGTACAGGCGTAGTAATACATTTTAACCTGTACCGTCACCCTACGTTGTACTGGCGTAGGAATACATTTTAACCTGTACTGTCACCCTACGTTGTACTGGCGTAGTAATACATTTTAACCTGTACTGTCACCCTACGTTGTACTGGCGTAGTAATACATTTTAACCTGTACCGTCACCCTACGTTGTACTGGCGTAGTAATACATTTTAAACTGTACCGTCACCCTACGTTGTACTGGCGTAGTAATACATTTTAAACTGTACTGTCACCCTACGTTGTACTGGCATAGTAATACCTTTTAACCTGTACTGTCACCCTACTTTGTACTGGCGTAGTAACACCTTTTAACCTGTACTGTCACCCTACGTTGTACTGGCGTAGTAATACATTTTAACCTGTCCTGTCACCCTACGTTGTACTGGCGTAGTAATACATTTTGAACTTTACTGTCACCCTACGTTGTACTGGCGTAGTAATACCTTTAAACCTGTACCGTCACCCTACGTTGTACTGGCGTAGTAATACCTTTTAACCTGTACTATCACCCTACTTTGTACTGGCGTAGTAACACCTTTTAACCTGTACTGTCACCCTACGTTGTACTGGCGTAGTAATAGATTTTAACCTGTACTGTCACCCTACGTTGTACTGGCGTAGTAATACATTTTAAACTTTACTGTCACCCTACGTTGTACTGGCGTAGTAATACCTTTAAACCTGTACCGTCACCCTACGTTGTACTGGCGTAGTAATACCTTTTAACCTGTACTATCACCCTACGTTGTACTGGCGTAGTAATACATTTTAACCTGTACTGTCACCCTACGTTGTACTGGCGTAGTAATACATTTTAAACTTTACTGTCACCATACGTTGTACTGGCGTAGTAATACCTTTTAACCTGTACCGTCACCCTACGTTGTACTGGCGTAGTAATACATTTTAAACTGTTCTGTCACCCTACGTTGTACTGGCGTAGTAATACATTTTAACCTGTACGGTCACCCTACGTTGTACTGGCGTAGTAATACATTTTAACCTGTACTATCACCCTACGTTGTACTGGCGTAGTAATACCTTTTTAACCTGTACGGTCACCCTACGTTGTACTGGCGTAGTAATACATTTTAACCTGTACTGTCACCCTACGTTGTACTGGCATAGTACTACCTTTGTAGTGATTATCAGTCGCTGCCACAAGTGCCCAAAACGCGAAAAATTGTAATATGAAGTACAATAAATGCGAATCAAGAACATTATTCAGATAATATTGTCTTTATTAATTTTTGCTAACTCGCATTTCATACTTTGTTTTTTTTAAACAGAAATATAAGTATTGTGAAATGCTAGCTACCATTACAGCTTAACTTCGCTCTGCATGAATCAGTGAGTGAGTGAGTTTAGTTTTACGCCTCACTCAGCAATATTCCAGCTGTATGGCTGCGGTCTCTAAATAATCGAGTCTGGACCAGACAATCCAGTGATCAACAGTATGAGCATTGATCTGCGCAAGTGGGAACCGATGACATATGTCAACCAAATCAGCGAGCCTGACCACCCGATCCCGTTAGTCGCCTCTTACGACAAGCATGGGTTACTGAAGGCTCAGTCTAACCCGGATCTTCACGGGTCTGCAGGAATCAAGAACGGTAGAATGTGAGTGAGTATGGCTTTACACCGCTTTTAGCAATATTCCAGCAACATCACGGCGGGGGGACACCAGAAATGGGCTTTACACATTGTGCCCATGTGGGGAATCGAACCCGCGTCTTCAATGTGACGAGCGGATGCATTAACCACTAGGCTACCCCACCGCCCCTACCGTGTGCAACCTGAATACTGTTGCAAACGGTATGGCAAGACACAACAAGCGTCGGTCATGGAAAAACTGTGACTAAAATCAATTCCTGTCCAATGCGTTTAACACGACTTAAACAAACGACAAAGGACCACAATCTTGTGTTCACCTTCTCAAAGATGGCAAAACTATGCCGAACCATTCGTTATCGTTTATTTAGAATAGCAAAGAAATAAAAAAAAGGGAAAAAGTGATTTTCTGTCTCTGGTAATGGTGAGGGTTATAATGAAACATTTCTTTGAAGGAATTACACTCCGAGAACTCATGACGTTATCGGCAGGAGCTAATAACCTACATGATGTAATAGTTCAAGATGTATTTCCAAAATGATAATCTTGTCCATGATTCTCTAACGATCAACTTTGTGCCAGACATTTTGATAACAGCAAAAATCCAAAATGTTTTTGGTCAAGCAAATACATAGAGTCCGTCATCGAAGAGACTATAACTTTGTCAGTTTGTCATTCTGACTAGTGGTACAAACTCACCTAACCTAACCTCACCTCACCTCACCTCATAAACTCACCCCGATCCACTTTGTAAGTAGGTCCCATCTCAGCAGCTTCATCGACGATGGTGGTGTTTGATCCGTCCACAACAGATGCCGTCCAGCAGTTATTTCGATATATCTTGACAAACATACATCGCAGATCACGAACGCACATGGTGAAACAGTGCATTCTGGAGATACCCTCTATTTCCCTCCAGGTTGAAATGAAGGTATTGTGGGTGTAGAGTTTCAGGTTACAAGTAACTATATTTCCCTCACACACGAAACACATACAAACTGAGAATGTCAGCAAAACGACGAGAAAAGCCATTACAATACCCGTCTTGTCCTCCTCAACTATAACTGAAAATTATTTCTGCCCAACACCTTAATCTTGTTTGAAATTTTACTGCGATTCCATTTAAAGCGTTCTGATTATCAACCGAGAAAATGATAGTTCCGATGTTACACATACGTGCATAATTGATATTTTATAGACACCAACCTTTATCTTCATTGTTGTTGAGAAATGAATGATGAGAAGTATTATAGTACCTAAAATAATATGCTATTATTTGAGGTTTTGTGGTTTCATGAGGAAGTTCACGTTTGCAAATTTGCAAATGATTTGTAAACAGTGAATATATCTTTTTGAAAGATACTACCTTAAATCTATGTTAGTTTGGTGCCACAGGACCTTAATACACGGTCCCTCGCTTTCTCATAATAAATTTCTCACACTCTCTGCTGTATTGCCGGAGAGCGGAAGGTCGCGGGTTCGATCCCCGACCGCGTCATAGCAAAAGACGTTAAAATATGGTACTTGTTGGTCCCTGTCTGGCGCTCGGCATTAATGGGTACAACAAGGACTGGTCGGCTCGGAGTCAGTATAATGTGTCTGAGTGGGGTATTCATGCTTCACTGCGACGTGGTATCTCAGTGAGCTAGCACTATAAAACCAGCTAAGTCTGGGCTAGTACAAGCAGCCGCACATACACATACACACGCATGCACGTCGTCATATGAGCGAAATATTCTCCAGCGCGACGTAAAACCCAATTTCACCTCACCTCACCTCACCTCTGCTGTATTGACCTGTATGTGAAAGTGTAAATACATATCATTCCCTTCACACAGAGGTTACTCAAGTCATGTCTTCCCACGTAACCTCTGTTCTAATACGACCCTTTCTCTGTGCGAGTGTTCATGATTCGTGATTGGTTGCAATCAGATTTAGTTGTGCAATCAGCGACGTTGTGTCAAAAGTGATCCTTCGTAAAGCCTGGGTAATTTCCGTATGCTTCTTGAAAACTAGAACCTCTTCCCCTGCGCGATGCGCAAACGTGTCTTCTAGACAGAACTCAGTCATGTAATGGCGGATCACTCACTCACTCACTACATCTCCCTCGTTACCAAGCTGGCCATTAAATGTCTTGTGTGTCCCATCAACATAAGTCATCTCCAGAGAAGGGATATATATGGCCCCACTTTCTATTGCTTGTTTCTGATTTTCAGTTGTACATAAAATAACGAATCTATCCTTCGCATATTGATCAACTAACTCTATGGCGGCCGCCATATTGGATCGAAGTCTATGTAACACGTGTTGTGATTGGATAAAAAGAAGGGAGATAATTCGTGTTGCGATTTTTTGCCACCAGGGGATTTTACGAGAACCGGGAAATATGGCCGCATTAGAACAGAGGTTACGTGGGAAGATATGAATTGAGTAACCTCTCTGTGGGAAGAGAATGAATACATATGTAAATCACTTATTTTTATCACCGTTCGACCTCATATAAAAATAAATGCCTGAAGGCACTTAATATATAAAGAATTGTTTCAGTCTCTAAGTGGAGAGGGGATCCGAAAACCCCCACCCAGTTGTACAGAGTTAAACTGGATTACGACTCGATCACTTACATGTATGTTTGGGCTTGCTTGTAAACGCAGGTTTCAACTATTAGATTCAATCCATCACCAAGGAGTAGGCTTTGCCCTGGAGCCTTAAGAGACTCACCGAGTGTATTTGTAGTGGTACCGGAAATTTCAAAATGGCCAACAAAATCTGGGTTAGAATCCTTCAGCAACCCATGCTTGTCGTAAGAGGCGACTATTGGGATCGCGTGGTCACCGCCTCCATTGTGTAGTGGTTAGAGCGTCCGCCCAGAGAGCGGAAGGTCGCGGGTTCGATCACCGGCCGCGTCATACCAAAAGACGTTAAAATTATGGTACTTGTAAGTGCATTATTGGGTACGGCTCGGAGTCGGCAGTGAGCTAGCACTATAAAACCAGCTTAAGTCTGGGCTAGTACGAGCAGGCTCACGTACACACGCATGCACGGCGTCGTAAGAGCGAAATATTCTAAGTGAGTGAGTGAGTTAATATTTCACGTCACAACGGCAATATTTCCGCCATATCGTGACGAGAACATATTTACGGAAGCGTCCTAGTGCCACAGTCTGAACTTTTTTATCTCCTAATTAGGACTTACTATCTCCTAATTAGGAGATACTATCTCCTAATTAGGTGATACTATCTCCTAATTAGGAGATAGCTAAGTCCTAATTAGGAGATAGTAACTCCTAATTAGGAGATAGTATCACCTAATTAGGAGATAGTAACTCCTAATTAGGAGATAGTAACTCCTAATTAGGAGATAGCTAAGTCCTAATTAGGAGATAGCTAAGTCCTAATTAGGAGATAGCTAAGTCCTAATTAGGAGATAGCTTAGTCCTAATTAGGAGATAGTAACTCCTAATTAGGAGATAGTATCACCTAATTAGGAGATAGTATCACCTAATTAGGAGATAGTATCACCTAATTAGGAGATAATAACTCCTAATTAGGAGATAGTATCTCCTAATTAGGAGATAGCTAAGTCCTAATTAGGAGATAGTAACTCCTAATTAGGAGATAGTATCACCTAATTAGGAGATAGTAACTCCTAATTAGGAGATAGTATCTCCTAATTAGGAGATAGCTAAGTCCTAATTAGGAGATAGTAAGTCCTAATTAGGAGATACTAAGTCCTAATTAGGTGATAAAAAAATTCAGACTGTGGCACTAGGACGCTTCCGTACATATTTGATATTGAAATGGAATATGTGTATATTATAAAAACCTGTCATCAAAAGACAGTAAAAGAACTAAAATATCACATTTAGAATTAAAACTAGTGTGGAAAGTTAAAACTAATAGTGAGTGAGTTAAAATTTAAAGTCACATCGCCAATATTTCAGTCATATATTCTTAAGTACGACGTTAAACCCTATTTCACCTCAGCTCACTATAAAGCACTATTAACTCGCAAGGCGTCTCATTTGATTAACAGAACTTTCTGGAGCGTGTGAATCAATTAGCCTGACAGTTTCCGATTTCGTCGTAAAGGCAGATTTCAAAATATCCGGTTTGGTTTTATTTTTATTTAAACTCTGAGAACTAGGTTATGATCGATTTCCACAAACAGTATTTTCACTGAGCTATACGCATATCGAACCTGTAACGGGCCTTGTGGGTACATAATATCTTGTATCTCATTATGTATGGATATATATTATTAAATACAATATAAACGCACTGGGAAAATTGATAATAACGCGACAGGTCCGTATTTCCAACATTCTACAATGGATATTAGAACTGATTAATGTTGGAGAATTATCAATTATTGAAGACAATCTTTTGATTTTGTATGTAGATTTAAATAACCTAATTTCTAGAGCGTGTCATGGATGGTCTTTGAATGTTTCATAGATGAGATTTTGAAAACACTGAAGGATTTTTTATGTGCAAAAATCTCATGGCCACTGCAGCTGATCATTCTACTCATTTTTATGCTGAAACTGTAAAAAAAGATTTAAAAAAACACGTGTCAGAAATATGTTTGTTAATTAAAATTATGAAAGTCATTTCTATTGAGTTTACTTTCAATGAATGATTTTTTTTCATTATTACATGTTTCTTTCCAAATAAAGAAATGGGTTATGTCATTTATGCGATTTTCCCAGTGTGAAAGTGAGTGAGTATAGTTTTACGCCGCTTTTAGCATTATTCCAGCAATATCACGGCGGGGGACACCAGAAATGGGCTTCACACATTGTACCCATGTGGGGAATCGTACCCTGGTCTTCGGCGTGACGAGCCAACGCTTGAACCGCCACCCCAAGCGACCCAAGAAAATCCGTGTGTGAATTGATCTTGATTAATACATTCTTTTCGTAGCGGGCGACAAACGGGATCGGAGGTCAGGATCGCTGACTTGGTTGACCCATGTCATCGTATCAACATTTATTGTTTTGCTGTCTTTGATTGTAACTGGCATGTTACCATTGCTATAATACCGCAGTTGCGCAAATCGATGTTCACGATATCAATCACAGGATTATCTGCACCATACCCCGTTATTCACAAACCGCTGTCAGAAAGATGGACAACTGATGAACCCGGGGTTGAAAAACAATCAAACAACGGGTGTGAGCAAATAAACGATTGGTGTATTCACTTCTAACCAGAACAGGTGCGCATTATTTGGCTTGGGTAATGTCACATGAAACATGATCTGTGTTGTGGTCGTATTAAGATCTGTGTTGTAGTTAATATTAAGATGTGCTGTGATCGAATTAAGATGTGTTGTGGTCGTATTAAGATCTGTGTTATAGTTATATTACGATGTGCTGTGGTTGTATTAAGATGTGTTGTGGTCGTATTAAGAGCTGTGTTATAGTTATATTAAGATGTGCTGTGGTTGTATTAAGATGTGTTGTGGTCGTATTAAGATCTGTGTTGTAGTTGTATTGAGATCTGTGTTGTAGTTGTATTGATATCTGTCTTGTAGTCGTATGAAGATCTGTGTTGTGGTCGTATTAAGATCTGTGTTGTAGTTGTATTAAGATGTGCTGTGATCGAATTAAGATGTGTTGTGGTCGTATTAAGATCTGTGTTATAGTTATA
Source organism: Haliotis rubra (assembly GCF_003918875.1). Lineage (NCBI taxonomy): Eukaryota > Metazoa > Mollusca > Gastropoda > Lepetellida > Haliotidae > Haliotis > Haliotis rubra. Next base: position 233,531 of record NW_025767638.1, read on the forward strand.
TTAAGATGTGCTGTGGTTGTATTAAGATGTGTTGTGGTCGTATTAAGAGCTGTGTTATAGTTATATTAAGATGTGCTGTGGTTGTATTAAGATGTGTTGTGGTCGTATTAAGAGCTGTGTTATAGTTATATTAAGATGTGCTGTGGTTGTATTAAGATGTGTTGTGGTCGTATTAAGACGTGTTGTGGTCGTATTGAGATCTGTGTTGTAGTTGTATTGAGATCTGTGTTGTGGTCGTATTGAGATCTATGTTGTAGTCGTATTAAGATCTGTGTTGTAGTTGTATTAAGATCTGTGTTGTGGTCGTATTGAGATCTGTGTTGCAGTCGTATGAAGATCTGTGTTGTAGTTGTATTTAGATCTGTGTTGTAGTCGTATGAAGATCTATGTTGTGGTCGTATTGAGATCTATATTGTGGTCGTACCAAGATCTGTGTTGTGGTCGTATTGAGATCTGTGTTGTAGTCGTATTGAGATCTGTGTTGTGGTCGTATTGAGATCTATGTTGTGGTCGTACCAAGATCTGTGTTGTAGTTGTATTAAGATCTGTGTTGTGGTCGTATTGAGATCTGTGTTGCAGTCGTATGAAGATCTGTTTTGTAGTTGTATTTAGATCTGTGTTGTAGTCGTATGAAGATCTATGTTTTGGTCGTATTGAGATCTATGTTGTGGTCGTACCAAGATCTGTGTTGTAGTCGTATTAAGATCTGAGTTGTGGTCGTATTGAGATCTGTGTTGCAGTCGTATGAAGATCTGTGTTGTAGTTGTATTTAGATCTGTGTTGTAGTCGTATGAAGATCTATGTTGTAGTTGTATTAAGATCTGTGTTGTTGTCGTATTGAGATCTGTGTTGTGGTCGTATTAAAATCTGTAGTCGTATTAAGATGTGTTGTGGTCGTATTGAGATCTGTGTTGTAGTCGTATGAAGATCTGTGGTCGTATAAAGATGTGTTGTAGTCGTATTAAGATCTGTGGTCGTATAAAGAGCTGTGTTATAGTTATATTAAGATGTGCTGTGGTTGTATTAAGATGTGTTGTGGTCGTATTAAGACGTGTTGTGGTCGTATTGAGATCTGTGTTGTAGTCGTATTGAGATCTGTGTTGTGGTCGTATTAGGATCTGTGTTGTAGTTGTATTTAGATCTGTGTTGTAGTCGTATGAAGATCTATGTTGTGGTCGTATTAAGATCTATATTGTGGTCGTACCAAGATCTGTGTTGTGGTCGTATTGAGTTCTGTGTTGTAGTTGTATTTAGATCTGTGTTGTGGTCGTATTAGGATCTGTGTTGTGGTCGTATTAGGATCTGTGTTGTAGTTGTATTAAGATCTGTGGTTTTATTAAGATGTGTTGTGGTCGTATTGAGATCTGTGTTGTAGTCGTATTGAGATCTGTGTTGTGGTCGTATTGAGATCTGTGTTGTAGTCGGATTGAGATCTGTGTTCTTGTCGTATTAGGATCTGTGTTGCTGTTGTATTAAGATCTGTGGTCATATTAAGATGTGCTGTGATCGTATTGAGATCTGTGTTGTACTTGTATTAAGATCTTTGGTCATATTAAGATGTGCTGTGGTGTTAAGATCTTCGGAATAGCCTGGTGGTTAAAGCGTTCGCTCGTTAAGCTGAAGACCCGGGTTCGATTGCTCACATGGGTACAATGTGTTAGGCCCATTCCTGTTGCCACCCGCCGAGATATTGCTGGAATATTGATAAAAGCGGCGTAAAACTAAACTCACCCACGTGAGTGAGTGAGTGAGTGAGTTATGATTTAAAGTGACATCGACAGTATTTCGGCCATATCGTGACTATATCAAGTTACATAATTATAGGCTAAGTATAAAAACCTGGCAACGAAGGACAATAAAACAACTATACTATCACAGACATAAATTTTAAAACTAGTTATCAAATTTATAACATCGTAACCATACATGACAAGACAATATAAAACCAGGCTATAGATCGCCAACAACTGAAGGTAGATCACCAAACTAGGGACCACTCGCATTATGAATACGCATTCACTTGTTATACACTAAACGCCAAAACAAACGTTACCCTCCTTCCTTAATGACGGTGGTACTATCTTCATCTGGCGTTGTGATGCGTGGACGTCCACTTCTTGGTCTGTCCACGGTGACCCAAGTCTGTCTGAAGCCCTGAATAAATCTTATAACCGTGATACGGTGGCATCCGAGGGCGTTGGCAACAGAATTGTATGTTTACCCCACCTGCATCATCCCAATGGTTCTTTCTCTCTCTTCAGCTGTTAATCTTGGCATATTTCTCGTACTTGTGTGTCATATCATGTATTCTAGGCTCTCTTCATACCCTATAGAATCATTCCACATGTGAAATGGATGCAAATACTGCTGGAATATTGCTGCGTTTTGGCGACTGACATTGTTATTTGTAAACAAAAAATGAAATAAATTTTACTTTGCAAGCAAAATTGTTAACAAAGATCTTTTCACATGTTCCTAAACATTTTTTCACAATATCAAAGACACGTTTTACTTGTTTTCACTATTGCAGATCAGCAGGAAATGTTTTAAAAGACTGAAATCACAGGAATGATTCTTTCACACTTTTACACACTCCACAACAGTTGTTTCTTGTTTTAATAGTTGATAAATGGTGACTTGAAATGGTTTATCTTTGTCCCAAAGCAGAATTTTATTTCAACATTTCTTGTGGGCATCTAAATCACTGTTATTGGTTTATTTCGGCATGGACGAAAATAGGACAATTTAACTCTTCTGGAAAAGAAGCATTTCACCTAAATATGAATGCATATGAGAAATAGTTTTCGTGATTTGCATAAAGCTGTGTTGTTAAGCGTTCTTGTAAACTAATACCTTCTAACATATCTTTGATAGTTTTTAAGTAATTCATAAAGGTAGGAGGGTAACGTTTCTTTTGGCATTTAGTGTATGTACTACTTGCCTCGGGCTTATAATTGATGTAGTCAACGCTACACATGTTCCGGTATTTCGTCACCGGTGCACAACTCGAAAACCGTTCAAAATGTTCCAGTAAGATTTGGTTGATACATCAACTATTTCCGAATGTTTACAAATTGTCGCTATGGCCATATTTAGCTGAAAATTATAAAAATCAAGATTTTAATCAACACTATCAACATTATTACATACCCAGCTAAACTTATGATAGAAATACAGCCAAGTGGCACAAATGTATGGCAGAACTCAGATTCTTCCGTAAATATCTACGTTTATACATTACTTTATGTATAGTTATTTATGGAAGCTGTTCATATGAAAAATATTATTCTGTTTTGCTTCTTTCTAGACCGGGGGCGGTAGGTAGGCTGGTGGCTAAAGCCTTCGCTCGTCACGCCGAGCCGGGTTCGATTCCCCACAAGGGTACGATGTGAAGCCCATTTCTGGGTGATATTGTTTAAATATTTCAAAAGGCGGCGTTTCAGTAAACGTGGGTGCGACGTTGGAAGCACATTTCTGGTTTACCCCGCCGTGATATTTCTGATAAAACAGGCGTAAAACGGCAACAACAACTCTTTCGTGATCAGAACCTGCCACTTGATTGATGACGTCAAGCGGATTAATGCAATCTCAAATATGCATGGGATACGTCTCTTGCGCGGAGTGATACTCAGGCCACAGTTACCTCAATGCGGAAGTTTCAATAGTGACGTTTCGAGTCAGACCAAAACAGTTTCCATCATGGTGAGGTGGGTGAGGTGAAATTTGGTTTAACGTCGTGCTTGAGAATAATTAACTCATATGACGACGTGCATGCGAGTGTATGTGTACGTGCGGCTGCTTGTACTAGCCCAGGCTGAAGCTGGTTTTATAGTGCTAGCCCACTGAGATACCATGCAGGAGTGAAGCATGAATACCCCACTCAGACACATTATACTGACTCCGAGCCGACCAGTCCTTGTTGTACCCATTAATGCCGAGCGCCAGACAGGGACCAACAAGTACCATATTTTAACGTCTTTGGGTATGACGCGGTCGGGGATCGAACCCGCGACCTTCCGCTCTCCGGGCGGACGCTCTAACCACTACACCACGGAGGCGGTATCTATCATGATAAGGGTGTTAAATAGAGAAAGTCAGACCATTGTAACTTGACCTCAAGTATTGAACGAGAAGAGTGAGTGAGTGAGTGAGTTTAGTTTTACGCCGCACTAAGCAAACAATATTCCAGCAATATGGCGGCGGTCTCTAAATAATCGTGTCTGGAGCAGACAATCCAATGACCAACAGCATGAGCATCGATCTGCGCAATTGGGAACCGATGACATGTTATAATTTCTGGTCATACTATATTAAGGATGTAGCAACCATGGAGTCTCACTGTCACTATAAAAAGAAACAGATAGGAGGGTTTGTCTCAAAAGCAAAACCTGGACGGGTGTTGCAGACGATCGTTGGGGTCGGGCTTGGGGATAGAGATATCAGCTAAGATAAGATAATCCTTTAGGGCAATTATACTGGGGAAGTACACGGCATGTCATAACAATTTACAAATAATATCCAGTCCTGTCGATCTTCCCGATCGGGTGGTCATGCCACCTAATACATTCAATACGATGCGTCTCTATGGTTATCAGGTATCAAACTCTTTTACATATCTCAACACAAACTTCATGAAAGAAAGACACGTAAGATGTTAATCTATAGATGAGGCATAGTCAACACACATGAAAAAGCACAAAATATCGTTGAGATGACCCCTTGTGCCTGTAGGCAGTACGTGCATTTCATGCCAGGTGAGTCGACGGTTCGTCGTCATACCTGGCTGAGCGACCTAATTGCCATCTATAGTCTGATCTATCAGCAGCTATTCGTATTTTTTCTACGTTTTGCCCGATTTTACGAGTAGACATGCTTTTCTGGATATTCTATTACGCATCCCACTAAATGCCAAGTTAGGCCGAAGTGGGTTATGTCGACATTTGCTATTTGCAGTTGTGTACATTTTAGGGATACAGAGTAACAGCCTAAAAACAGGGTTTTTTCTATTTCCGACAGAGCTTTAGGGCAGAGCCACTCAAGCATCATTCTGACTGTTCAAAATTCGACGGATCAGGCCGTAATCGAAATAATCGTACTTATTCACTACCAGTGATGAAACTGCACTGTCGCCAAACAGAGAGCGACAATCAGACAATCCAGTAGTCAACAGCATGAGCATCAATCTACGCGATTAGGATACGATGACATGTGTTAACCAAGTTAGCGAGCCTGACCACCCGATCCCCTTAGTAGCCTCTTACGACAAACATGGGTTACTGAAGATCAATTCTAACCCGGATCTTCACGGGTGGATTGGGCTGCTTAGTTTCGATTCTCATCCCAGTTTCCACGAGTTTGACCGACAGGAATTACAATTCTGGCTCGACCCGTGAATATCCGGGTTAGAATAGGTCTTCAGCAACCGATGCTTGCAACAAAAGGCGACTATGCTTGTCGTAAGAGGCGTCTAACGGGATCGGATGGTCAGGCTCGCTGACTTGGTTGACACATGTCATCGGTTCCCAATTGCGCAGATCGATGCCCATGCTGTTGATCACTGGATTGGCTGGTCCAGACTCGATTATTTACAGACCGCCGCCATATAGCTGGAATATTGCTGAGTGCGGCGTAAAACTGAACTCACTCACTTACTTACTCACTCACTCACTACAATTCTGGCTCAGTATTTGGTGATGAACAATACGTAAAAGATTACTGCTGAGTTTTAGAACTAGAACAAAACCTTTATTTTATGTTGTTGTGCAAAGGCTGAAACAATACTGAGGAGTTAAAACGTGCCATTTACTGAGTATTTGTAAACTCGAATGCAAATGGTATGTTAGTCTGTCTCACAGTCCCTGAACCACATTAATCTCCCTACTGCCAAGCCCTCTCTGCTGTGCTAAAGCCCCAAATAAAGCAAGTCTAGATTTCCTCAGGTTCTGAATCTCGAGTTTCCCTTGGTCTCCTTTTCAATATAAATGGGCTTGTTTGTTACTATCAAAATTATATATATTCAGAGACTAAGCCTTAGTCTAATGGTATGTGTGAGTTAATAAGTGAAGGTTCTCATAGTACGTATGTTAGATAATTGCACAAACCTCACAAACACTGGTTCTGCTTTATCGCTTTAGAAAATACTACTACACGTAAAGGTTTTCTAGCCTTCTACTCAGTTTTGACGGTGGAGTCTACTAATGCCTACAGGGAATTACGCCTACAGTCTTAAATAAACAATTGTACGCACCAGTGGTTACAAATTGTACTGTCTCTACCCTCTCACTAAAGTGGTAGGTCCCACGTCATTGTGCACTAATGCCTACAGGGAATAACGAATTAGAAAGGTAAAAACTATGAAATAGGTAAAGAGTAACAGAGATTGGGAATTTAATATAGATGTAGTACAATAAATGGTTATTGTTCTTGCTATTGTTTAACAACATATTTAATAAGTGAATAATGATGAACATATAAAAGGTTAAAAAATGAAGTTGATAAAAAGAGAGAACAAGCAAAGAAGACTTTGGTTACACGTATTTAAAACAATATTTTCCTTCTCAATAATAAAAATGAAGCATTTCCTTCTCACTTTGTTTTATCCTTCGATATGTTTTCCTATCCTTCAATCTAATCGTGGGAGATGGAGCATAGCTTCTGCTAATTGCTCTTTGCCTTATACTACACTGATGCCATTGTAGGCATTAGTGCACACTAACCGGAACAGTCCACTTGTGTGCAGGTACGCGTATCGCTGTCACAACAAACGTTTTTGTAGCTATTGTTCCCTGTAGCATTTTTTTCCCTGTAGGCATTAGTAGACCTAACCGTTTAGACTAACTTCATTCCCCATCCTCATTCAGGATCAGTATTATTTAGAGATGGTATTGGAAGCACCGCAAGAGAGGAAAAGATAACTGCTGATTTTTTATGAAAATAGCAACCATAACAATTAGAAACTTCGAAGCTGGAAGTTCTCTTATTGTGTATTTTTTAATGTTGAACAAAACTGCACAAAGACTGCAAATGTTTCAATTTGAGCGTTAGGCACTAGTTCATGAACTGCATTATCTCGTCAGAATATAACACTACATGTGAAATAGACTGACTGACTGAGTTTGGTTTTACGCCGCTTTTAGCAATATTCCAGCAATATCACGGCGGGGAGCACCAGAAATGGGCTTCACTTATTGTACCCATGTGGGGATTCGAACCCGGGTATTCGGCGTGACGAGCCAACGCTTTAACCACTAGACTACCCCACCGCCCAACATGTGAAATAGAAAAGTATTCTACCGAAAATGTGAATCTGGGACCACGTTTCGTAGTCAATCTTGAGTAACTTCAGTAGATTAATACTTGTCCCTATTCAGACTAAAAAAAATCATTGAACTTTGCATTTAGGAGATAAACATCATGTGTTGGCCAATTTCTGGGCGTTATTGAGTATTTGAAGCACGAGAATTCGTTTGGAACCGACGGCGTCAGCCGGAAGTTTCAAATGAAATATTCCCGTGCTTCAAATACTCAATAACACCCGGAAATTGGCCAACACATGATGTTTATCGACATTGTAAACAAAAAGTAAACCAAAAGGTTCACACACGTTTTTGTGTCTGCACTCATTGACATCGCGTACGGGTACAGCAGTGAAATGTCATCAGCCGGCCGTTTCGGCTGTCTCCCATGGTAACATCTGGAACTGCTCATTTGTGACGTCGACGGACCTTACGTCACAATATGATTTGAAAGACGTCATCACGGCTGACGACGTTACAATGCAGTGGTGTGAGCCCTGTTTGTATGTATTGATACGCAGCGAATTTCCGGGAATCGAATACCATTTGATCATGTTTTTCAACAGATCAGATTAAAGAACACAGTGACTTTTGGGTTTACAATGTTATATAAGGATGCGTCTTGTTAATTATAAATAGTGTCACATTAATTAACTTTCAGTTGTTATGGGTCACAAAAGCTCAAAGCGCTGAATGTGGATTTGAACTCATACCTTGAACTTAGGCTTTGTATTTTCACCTGTTGAGAGTAAGCTGAGGAGTTATCTCCCTTTTTGTCAAATCTACTATATTCCTGAAATATCTTCAGAGTTAGGAGAAGATATTGAGAAGTGACCATGACTAAAACCTGCTTCACACAAAAGGTAATCTTCTATATGACCAAAAGACAAAACCTAGTAAATATGTTATGTTTCATTCTTCTTTAGCGGCGGGGGATATTGCCATGTTAGTGGCAAACACTTGTGTTTATTGCTTCCGGTGTCGTTTTGTAAACTATGAGAAGTTGGTGGTGTGCCATGGCTTTTGCTAGAATTCTCTAGAACTGTAAAATAGGTTTATAAGAGATGGTTGAGCTGCAGGGAGACTACTTTGGATTTACGCTCATCTGTCCACTAACATCGACGTTTCAAGATCGACCACTAAAGAGGCCTCGTCTACATTGAACTTTCATCAGTTGTCAACAAACTTCAGTCAATACAAGAATGAAGACTTTGGTAACTATAGACATTTAGTTAATATTTTGTATTTGTGACCGAATGGTATTGCATGAGAAATTTGTACTCTCATTCATTGTAACCTTGTTTATCTTTATTCAATAAATAATTGAATATTATAGACGTGTTTGTGTTTTAATTCTGCTGGTTTAAAGGGAACTCACCAACCTTTAACCACAGTTACTTCTAAGCCGTAACAGTATACTCAAGCTCAAAAACACATATTCCAGCTACAAGTCGGCGGACAGTAAATAATCGAGTATGGGTGAGTGAGTGTGTTTAGGTTTAAGCCGAATACAGCAATGTTCCAGCTATATGGCGGCGGTCTGGAAATGATCGAGTCTGGACCAGACACTCCAGTGATCAACAGCATAAGCATCAATCTACGCAATTGGGATACGATAACACGTGTCAGACAAGTCAACGAACCTGACCACCCGATCCCGTTAGTCGCCTCTTACGACAAACATGGGTTACTGAAGATCAATTCTAACCCGGATATTCACGGGTTTCGAGTATGGACCAGACAATCAAGTGATTAACAGCATGCGCATAAGTCTACGAAATTAGGATAATTATTTCTTCATTGAGCTTGAATAAATTCTTCATTGTCAATTCATTAGTTTCAGGGAAATTCTCCTGACAATGTACGACGTCAGTTTAGATCATGTGTGTTTGAGTGAGCGAGTGAGTTAACATTTAAAGTCGTATCAGCAGTATTTCAGCCATAACGTGACTAAAAAGGTTGTAAATTTATAAATGAATAAAAACAAATTTATATAATATACCTACCTGTCTGCAAAGGACAGTAAAATAACTAACATATCACAGTTAAAAATGTAAAACAAATATGAAAATCTAAAACATGTTAACTATGAAATGCAATACAATATAAAAAACAGGCTATAGATCGCCAACAACTGGAGGTAGATCACCATACTAGAGACCATGGGGGACTTACAGTACATTTGCTTCCTACATGGTCCCTAGCTGGATTTACACCATCCCTTCGGCTGTCAGCAAATTTAGACAATATAGCCATAAATTAAAATGACATATATACTGCGGTTTAAAAAGTAGTAAGTCTAAATTTACTTTGAACGTTTTCGGACTTACGTACCCTCTCTGGAAGACAATAATTTTACAGTGCTTTTTTTATCACTTTATTCAGAATTGAAGGCCATGTGGCCAAGAGTACAACAGGTAATACAATATTGTCATGGTGTGTAGAGTTGAACCCCCTTTGCTTTAACCCCTTTGAACACCTGTGCGTTTGAAGAACACTGGTCCGCATTTCACACATTATCCACAAGGCCAAAAACAATTAGCACCGTCAAAATTGTTTTAAAACACGACATCTTAGACGACGATCAGTTACACGAGTGAGTAAGAAAATCAAAAGTGGATGCATGAACTTTGTTCCAATATCCACCGCTCGACTTTAAGGCACTAATAAGCATAACAAGCTATTGACTACAAATATGATTCAATACAACACTACTTCATAGACGTCAAAGGTAAAGTTCTGGCAACACTAACGCCCCTTATGCATTGATACCAAAGGTATGGAGCTGACAACACTAAGGCTAGGTAATGCATTGATATCAAAGGTATGGAGCTGACAACACTAAGGCTAGGTTATACAATGATATCAAAAGGTATGGAGCTGACAACATTAAGGCTAGGTAATACAATGATATCAAAAGGTATGGAGCTGACAACACTAAGGTCATGTAATACATTGATATCAAAGGTATGGAGCTGACAACACTAAGGTCATGTAATACATTGACATCTAAGGTATGGAGCTGAAAACACTAAAGCCAGTTAACACAATGATATCAAAGGTATGGAGCTGACAACACTAAGGCCAGTTAATACATTGATATCAAAGGTATGGAGCTTACAACACTGAGACCATTTAATACATTGGTAACAAGGGTTTAGAGCTGACAACACTAAGGCCAGTTAATACCTTGATATCAAAGGTATGGAGCTGACAACACTAAGACCAAATAATACAATTATATCAAAGGTATTGGAGCTGACATCACTGAGACCATTTAATACATTGATATCAAAGGTATGAAGCTGACAACACTGAGACCATTTAATACATTGATAACAAGGGTTTAGAGCTGACAACACTAAGGCCAGTTAATATCTTGATATCAAAGGTATGGAGCTGACAACACTAAGACCAAGTAATACAATGATATCAAAGGTATTGGAGCTGACATCACTGAGACCATTTAATACATTGATATCAAAGGTATGGAGCTGACAACACTGAGACCATTTAATACACTGATAACAAGGGTTTAGAGCTGACAACAAAAAAGCCAGGGGGGGAGTGTGTGTGTGTGTGTGGGTAGTTCAGGTGCTCGAAACGACGATCACAGGTTTCTACCAAGACTCAGACACCCAAAACGGCGGCGAATTGTAGTGCTGAAGCTACTTTCTTCGGAAACGTCAGGGACGTTTTATATATTCTTTGTTCAGCTTGTATGGAATGTTATACGCCAGTTCCTTCTTAAAAAAATTCCATCCACCAAATCTTCCCAACCATTCTTTGACGACAGCATAATATATTTCAACTTTTGAGTAATGCTTGTACTCTACTTCCCGATCCACTTCAATCTAAAAATAGAACAAAGGAACTCTGGAAGTGGAATTGTGAATATGTAAAAATTTAACGTTGCACCAGAATTGTCTCAGCCATATAACAACGAGGCCACGCCCGCAGGATAACTTTACTGGACCATCACTTTAACTGCTGATGGTTAGAGCAATATCAGCCAATAGGACAGCACAGTATTACCGGTAGACTGTGATTCAAATGATAGGTACTACAATATTTGATCCTTCTGTATATTGTGTAAAAGGATAATTACGAGTTTCGTTTGTATTGGTATTGTTTAATCTAAACTCCTTACAGGAATTAAATCACAAATGAAGTTCCCCTTCGAAATTGATGGCATGGCATGGCATGGCATGGTATTTGGGTTTTAGGGTGACTTGCACCTTTAAAGGTATTTTCATAATGGCACATCAAATGACTCTAAACAAGAACAAAGTGAGTAATGTAAATGATGTAATTAACCAATTTGCTTCATGATAAAGTTTATATTTTAAAACCGAAAATAATTACTAAACAAAAAAGTACTGTGGGCAATAAAGTGAATAAAAACACCTGTTACTCTGTACCCCTAAAATTTACACAATTGCAAATAGCATATGTCGAAATAACCCACATCGGCTTAACTGGATGTTCAGTGGGATGCATAATAGGATACGCAGAAAAGTATGTTTATACGTAAAATAGGGAAATACTTTAAAAGATACGAACAGCTGCTGACAACACCAGATCAGAATATAAACGACAAGTTGGTCGCTCATCCCGGTATGATGACGACCCGTCGACTCACCTGACATGGAATGCGTGTGCTGCTTACAGGCACATGAGGCCATCTCAGAGATATGTTATGCTGTTACATATGTGTTGAATATATATGTCTCATCTATTGATTAATACCTTACGTGTCGTTCTTTCATAAAGTTTATGTTGAGATATGTAAAAGGGTTAAAATGCCCATAGAATAGCTTAAATCACCCATCGTATTAAATGGGTTATAGCTAAAACGGCACCACGCCAAAACGGTACTAACCAAAACGGAATCAAATTGGCGAAAACGGAACATTGACTTGGCGAAAACGGAACCTTGACTTGGCGAAAACGGAACCATAAAAATTTTATCAATTAAATATTAGCTCTAAATTAAATGTATAAATAAAACTTTACGTTGCCTATGTATAATATTGACAACGTTGTATAATAACTAAGTGCTCAACGATAATGATTTAAAATGGATACTTGCTGTTGACATGGTTGACTCTTCCATTCACATCTATCGGCTGACCAAATAAACTTGTCTCTTCTCAAAACATTAAGAACACTACATGGAGTGCATACCGCGTGACCATCCGCACCAACAACCACGTCGAAGGTATATTATTATTATTAGTAGTAGTAGTATATTATAGTATTATATATTAGATAAGATAAGATTTTGTAATAAAAACATGAATTGTATAGTTTTATTTATACAGTATCTCATATTATTTCAGGATGGCACCGACGGATGAACGGCAAGGTTGGGGAGCAAGCTCTGGGCATCTAAAGACTGATACCAGAGCTGCACCGAGAAGCTGACCGGTCTCCTGCACATCCAGACACGCCTGATCAAGGAGGGGAGACTCAGGTCTTACTTGAGGAAAGCAGCAACAGCACGTCAGGAGGAGATCTTTGCCGCCTGGAGGATGTATAAACGAACAGACCTCACACTCAGGCAGCTGCTCTCCAGGTGTGCCATGATCCACGGACCAGTCATCCAATGAAAACGTGATGCAGAACTAGTGAACAGTTATTGATGCGATAAACTGATCGTGTTAAATAAAAAATTAAAAACTGGTAGTGTTTTGGTGTGTTTTTAATAATGTGGTTCCGTTTTCGCCAGAGAAAATTGGGTCCGTTTTCACCAATTGGTTTTTGGTACCGTTTTGATGCGGATCCGTTTTAGCCTGCACCCGTCTCAAAATATAAAGGCGGCATAACCACCCGATAGCCGTCTCTTACCAGTCTTGTAGATCTTGTCTATTGCTCGATCAATTGTGTCAATGGCAATATCCTCTGGAGATAATTCTAGTTGAAATACGTCCTCTTTTGTGTAATCTATTCAGGCTGTTTTAATTTACGTAGATTTCACTTTTAAATAACCTAATTTCTAGACCGTGTCATGGATCGTCTTTGAATGTTTCATAGATGAGATTTTGAAAACATGGAAGGATTTGTTATGTGCAAAAATCTCATGGCCACTGCAGCTGATTATTCTACTCATTGTTATGCTTAAACTGTAAAAAGAAAACAAAAAACAAAGACGTGTAAGAATTTTGTTTGTTAATTACAATTATAAAAGTCATTTCTATTGAATTTACTTTCAATGAATGAATTTTGTTTTCATTATTACATGTTTCTTTCCAAATAAAGAAATGGGTTATGTCATATATGCAATTTTCCCAGTGTGAAAGTGAGTGAGTATAGTTTTACGCCGCTTTTAGCAATAATCCAGCAATACCACGGCGGGGGACACCAGAAATGGGCTTCACACATTGTACCCATGTGGGGGAATCGAACCGGGTCTTCAGCGTGACGAGCGAATGCTTTTACTACTAGGCTACCCACCGCCCCCGAGTGTAAAAGTGGTCCTGAGAGTACACCTAGATATTTAGCGGTTTCCGACCCCTGGTGAGAATTACGTCCCTTTGCGAAAGTTTTGGTGCACATCAAGTGCAGCTTCCGGATAATATGAAGAGAAGAGACATCATGCTAGGTGAGTGAAAGAAGTGTACATAAAAGCTTATATACTGAATGTAGACGCCATAAATGTGCAAAGTGGCGAGAAAGGTCATATTTGTTTCGGACCAGTTGACCAAAATATGGTAAGTTCCCTGTTGCTTTGGATAACTAGGTGTTAAAGGGCATGCATGCAAAATGTGCACATACCACAGCTCGCCCGTTTTGAAGTAGTCCGCGAGCGAGCAAAATGCTCGTTTTTATACCAAAAATGGGCTATTTAGAATAGAATAGAACAGAATAATACTTTAATGCCTTTTCAGGAATTTGTCTTACATCAGCAGAGCTACTGACACATTAGAGAGATACCAAACATATTAACATAAATTCTTTGATTTAGGTATCTTGACATTTGTTTAAGAGAGATATGGTACTTGGAATAAAGGATGTACGGGCTCTCTTAGTTTTCACAATTGGAACTTTGTAGCGGCGGCCTGAAGGGAGGAGGTATGATTTTGACAGCTTGATTCACGATTTGCTGCTCATATTGATGATAAACATTCAAATCTGACTCCAGCGATTTTACTTGCAGTGTTAACAATTTTGTCTATTTTAGATTTGAGATGAAGTGAGAGAGACCCGTACCAACAATGGAAGGAAAATGTTAAAATACTCTGAATAAATGCTACATAAAAAGATGACATCACAGATGGGTTAACATTAAAAGATCTCAGTTTACGCATGAGATGAAGACGTTGTTGACACTTTTTGTATAGGGCTTCAGTGTTAGAGTTCCAGTTCAGCTTAGAGTCAATGAAGGTTCCCAAATACTTATACTCCGACACTGTCTCAACACATTCATTGTTGATTATCACTGGACGCATTTCTGTGGGTTTACTCCGAAAGTCAATTATCAGTTCCTTTGTTTTTGTGACATTTAAGATTAAGTGGTTTTCTGCACACCAAGTCGTAAAATGATTAATGTCCTCTTTATACAGTGTTTCAGAATCAGAGTCGTTCAGTTTGCCGACAATTGCTGCATCATCTGCGAACTTTACTGTTGAACAGATTGAATTCGAGCTTGCACAATCATTAGTGTAGAGGGTGAAAAGAACAGGAGATATTACACAGCCTTGTGGTGCACCAGTGTTGGTGGTCCGTTTACTTGATACAGCCCCGTTAACTTTCACGTACTGCTGTCTGTCCACAAGAAATTTACCGATCCACTTGATGAGGTATGAGTTAACGCCCATGTCTAACAGTTTCTGTATCATGATATGTGGCTGGATAGTGAAAGGTCAATGAAGAGGATCCTGATGTATGACTTAGGTGTGTCTAGATGTTTATAGACATTATTAAGGAGTGACAATGTGGCATCAACAACTCCTCCCCTTGACCTGTAGGCGAACTGAAGCGGGTCCAGTATGTCGGCAACTTCCTGACGGAGATGTCTCAACAAGATGCGTTCCAGCGACTTCATTGCTATAGATGTGAGAGCAACTGGCCTGTAGTCGTTGAGTTCTTTAGGTTGTGTCTTTTTAGGAACTGATTATCCCTATTATTAGGGATAATCAGTGAATGACCCATTATCTTTGCTCATGGGGGTGTCCAGAACATGTTGTATCCAGTGTATCCATATCAAGAGCCATGCATGTGATTGCACACAATACAGTGTGAAATATAGTGATAGTGAGACTCAATGGTAGCTACATCCTTAATAGTTTCAGATTAAAGTTATTAACACTCACTCACTCACTCTTCAAAATAAGTCGCATTGCTCATTTCTGCGCTGATCTCTCCTCAGTAAAGTCCCTTTTTACGTTTCGTATCTCCCTACCAGCGAGACTGTAGTTAGGCCGAACTTGATTTAACAGATAGTACACACTTTCACATATTAACTACATAAATTACAGATATTTCCGAGAGTACTTTAGTTCTCTTCAGAAAGGCAAGAACTCATTCCTTAAAAATCGTAACAAAATGTCTCTGTTGACTCGAACCCGTCGGAATAACGGGCGAACGTTTCAACCACCATCCCCCAACCTGATGGAGGTGAGATGACGTGAAATTGGATTTAACTAAGCACTTAAGAATATTTCGCTCATGTGTCTGTATGTGTGGCTGCTTGTACCAGCTGGTTTTATAGTGCTAGCCCACTGAGATACCATGTCGCAGTTAAGCATGAAAACCCCACTCAGACACATTATACTGACTCCGAGCCGACCAGTCCTTGTTGTATCCATTAATGTCGAGTACCAGGCAGGGAACAACAAGAATCATATGTTAACGTATTTTGGTATGACGCGGCCGGGAATCGAACCTGCGACCTTCCGCTCTCCGTCAATCTGATGGGAGATGGTGGTGAGTGACTATGATGTCACGCCTCATTTAGTAATATTCCAGCAATATTCCAGCAATATTCCAGCAATATCACGATGAAATAGATGATGCGCATGCGTAAGGATAGACACACATACATTCAAACTGAGAGAAAGAAAGGAGAAAAACATCAATTACTTCTACGTGGTTCGTATTTATTACTGAAGACGTTGATGTAGAGACTATGGGGATCACGTTGGAACTTTGGAGGTCACGAATCGGCCGAGTTATAACACCGAGGGGCTGCAGACAGATTGAAACGACCCTACCCTACCGACCTGACACCCGATGGACGACGGGTACAGAGCTGAGTTACCGACTCCTACTGTGCTTTGCTTGTTGCTAGCCATGGACTAGTAACCAACTACGAGGACAAAGCTGAGGTAGGATGGCAATTCATTTGCCCCGATTTCCCAGCCCACATTGAAATACCTACATCTGTAACTATGCACAGTCCATCCATGGCAGATGTATGCCGAACGGCCTTGACCCCATGTTTGTTTACAAACAGAAACACACTGCTATTTTGAGCAGGCGACGTGGAGAGTAACCCAGGCCCCATCGATCAATTGGATTTCGAGAAAATGTTCGATCAAATGAGAGAACATATCGCAAAGGGAATCCGAACAAATCAAATCATTTGTAGGTGGAAAATTTCACTCTATCGATCAGGAACGTAAAACTATTAACATTAACTGGGAGAAAGTAAGTTCAGAAATAAATGAACTCTCAGGCTCAGTTAACGTATTGAAGAAGAAAACAGATGTATTAGAACTAGACACATGTGGATTGTAAGATGACATCAACAATCATAGACTTGATCTGGGCGCGACTAACGAAAAGGTGAAAGACAATGAATACCGAATAACTGTTTTAGAGAGAACTGTTTCAAACCTTACTAATGAGTTTGACAGAATGAGGGCGTATAGCAGACGTGAGAATATAAGGTTCTTTGGTATCCCAGAGGATTATGGAGAATATGCATCTGTGAGTAGGGAAAATATACTTAACATTCTCAACGAAGCTATACCGTCTAAGACTTGGGATGAAAGGGATATTTTAAGAGCGCATCGTGTAGGGCGCCAATCATCGGACATGAATAGCGGCAGTAGCAGGGCAATCATAGTTAAATTCCTCCATCCTGACGATAAAGAGCTTGTGTTCAAAGGACGAGAGTGCCTTTCACGTAGGAATTTTCGAGCTGCTGCTGATCTTGATGCAAGACAGCGAGAAGCAGTCAGTGATGCTCGTCGAGAGGGTAAGGTGGCATTCTTCTGGAGGGGGAAGCTGGTTGTCAGGAATTCTAACAGGCCTTCATTACACGTCTACTCAGAGATCTGTGCGTCAATCTGATGAGCAACATATGTCTTTCATCCCATCATCGTTCACTCGTAGAACTGATAGATCTACCCCTATTGATGTCGATTGGTCTTCTCATGACCCAGGTGTGCTCTTTCAATTCGGATCTAGGCAAAGAGGACCACCCCTGCAGAACAGATCTGAGGACACTAGACCCAAGGACTACGCCTCAGCTGTGAGTCAAGAGTCTGTTGATGACGAGATGAGATCGGTCGCCAGGGGCAGATAACTCTAACCCTGCCACAAGGCAGTGCACACAACGCTGTCGCTAGGTCGCTGGACGCGTCACGGGGCAGACGGAAATCTTTCAGACAACCATCACTGACAAGAAAATAGCGGGGAGGCCACGGCCAGGCGTGTTCTAATGTGTGTACTTCCAACATTAAAATAGGAACTTGGAACGTTTCTGGACTTATGTCTAAACATATTTTTCCAGACTTTAAATCCTACTTGTGTACATTTGATGTTATATTTCTTTTAGAAACATGGATTGGTAACGGCAACTTTGATATTGGATTAACTGAATATACACATTTTGCTAGAGTTGGTGTAAAAATGGCACGTTTAGGTGGGTATATGGGTGGCATTTGTTTGTTAATCAAAAACACTATCCTCAAACACGCAATATTATTCAACTGTAAATATGATAACTATATGTTCCTTAAAATGTCAAAAGAAGTATTTTCTATTAATTGTGATGTTATCTTAGGTGGAATTTACATACCACCTCAATCATCATCTGCATTTAATGTACCAGGAGGTGGTTATGGAAGGTATGAGGAACTAGCTATAGATCAAGAAGTTTATGAACTCAGCAATGGATATCAAAATTGTGAAATAATATTATGCGGGGATTTTAATGCCCGTTTGGGAAATCAAATGGATTATATAGTTTTTGATGACTCAGAGAACGACAAGCATATACCTAGTTATTATGGAAAACTATTTGATATACCAAGAGTGACCGTTGAAGACACACTGAATAACTACGGGCGTTACCTTGTGAAATTGTGTATGAGCAAGGACTTACATGTTGTAAATGGTAGAGCTGGAAGTGAGAGCACAACTGGGGGTTATACTTTTATATCGCATATTGGAAAAAGTGTTATTGATTATTTTATTGTTTCCCCAAATATGTTTGAAAGCATTGTAGATTTTACTATCGATGAACGAACAGAATCTGACCACCTCCCTCTGTCTTTAACGTTAGCATCAGAGGGCTATGTCAGTGACGTTGGTGATCCGTGTGTAGCCCCGGAGTTGTATAAATATAGATGGTGTGTATCAGCTAAAGATATTTTTATAAAATCATTAAGTGAAAATGTTGAAATCTATGGAGGAGATATTCTAGAAAATATTACAGATGTGAATATTAACTAAGCTGTTGGTTCATTGAATGATTTAATCCTGAATTCTGCTCAGTTAATGAAACAGCGGATACAACAGAGAGTGGTTAAACAACCCGCTTGGTTCGATAGCGATTGTCATGAAGCCAAGAGGCAAAACTATGCTAATCTTAGGAAATTTAGGAGAACGCATGATGATAATGATTTAAGCGTGTATTTAGACAGTAAAGAAAGTTTAGATCTATTTTCCAACAAAAGCAAATTCAGAGGGACGAAGCATCCATGGATAACTTGATGGAAAATCTTAATGAGCCTAATTGTTTTTGGAAAACAGTAAAGGACATATTAAACAGTCGAAAAACTACCACTCATAAAAATAACATATCCATAGATACATGGAAGGAACACCTTTGCAAATTGTTCAAAGATGGCATCGATAATAGTCCTACTCCATTGGAAGGGGGGCGATAGTAGTGATTATAATGATATTGATGAAGATTCGAATATGACTTAAAACAATGAAATAACTGGGGCAGAAATAATTAAAGCTATCAATGGTTTGAAGAGGAAAAAGTCATCTGGTCATGATAAATTAATTGCTGAATTTTTCATACATGGTGCTGGTGTTTTAACCCCAACTCTTCATGAATTATTCAACAAGATTTTTGACACGGGATGCATACCAGATGAATGGTCGAAGTCTGTTATTATTCCATTGCATAAAGGTGGGCCGTCAAATGATCCAAACAAATATCGAGGGATATCACTTTTAAGCATATTTAGTAAAATATTTACTTCAATCATATGTAACCGACTAAGAATGTGGACAGAGATAATTGATAAAATTGTTGAATCGCAAGCTTGATTTAGACATGAGTATTCTACTATTGATTACATATATATTTTGAGTGCATTGATAGAGAAACAAATAACAAAGAAAAGAGGGAAGGGAAATTATATGCAGCGTTCCTCATATACTTGAAGAAGGCTTTTGATACGGTAAGGCGACCAAAATTATGGAAACTACTCAATCGCATCGGAATAAAAGGCAAGTTATTTCAAATAATACATAATCTGTATAATGATGTCTCTGCTTGTGCATTATGAGCCCTTTGATATTTTCAATATACATAAACGAATTAGCAACTAGTATTGGATGTTCAGACTGCTATGGGCTACAACTTATGCCTGATCCTGTACATATATATTTTAGTGGTGTGACGATTCATCGATACACATCGATACATCGATCCATGGGCCGCCGATACAGTGAATCGATACAAAGTTTTACATTGTCGTATATCCCGATACGATACTTCAAATAGGCAACGATACCTCGATGTTTAACTTTGAATATTGCCGAATCGCGATATCTGTTAAGAAAAGAGACTCACTTTTGTTTGATGATTAAAATATTTGCTTACTTATTTTCCCTTCATAAGTAAACGTTTTCTCGGGAATTCTTGCGTCAAGAACTGTGTCAGACATAGCGCTCACATGTTATTATTATTCACAAAGTCCGTGTATAAACTTAATTATCTCGTTTCCGAATGAACATTGAAAAACGCTGGCGGAATTTGACGAAATACTTTAAAATGGTTTTGTTTTGATATTCATGTTTTTTATAGTTGGTGTAAGAATTAAATAGTTTAGTATCGTGATACGTATTGTATCGTCACCCTTATATCGGGATTCGTATCGTATGGCAGCTTCAGTGCACGATACATTGACAATAGATCGTCGTGACTAAACTTTTAGCATCGTGATGTATCGTATCGCAGGTTGTATGCCGATACCAGCACTAATATATTTACTTCTTTTTGCTGACGACATAGTGTTGTTTCTAATGTGGGTAAGGACCTCCCAAAACAGTTAAACATTCTTTCTTCATTTTCGATCGAATTTGGATTGAAAGTAAATATGGCAAAATCAAATATAATGGTATTCAGAAAGGGAGGTGTGTTAAGTACAAACGAGAAATGGGAATTTGATGGAGTAGAGTTAAAAGTTGTGAATAATTATAAATACCTAGGTATATATTTCACTCCTCAGTTATCATGGAAATATGCTATTAGTATAAGAGCTCAGGAAGGGAAGCGAGCTTTAAATAAAATGTTTAATGTTCTACAGACATTGAATATGAACTGCTCTATAAATAGCAAGATATTTTCCCATATTTTCGATACCAAAATATTACCAATCCTAACATACGGATGTGAAATTTGGGGATATAAACAATACGATGAACCAGAAATAATTCAGTTAATAGCTTGTAAGAGATATTTACAACTGGCAGTTAAGACACCAATAATGCTGTCCTTGGTGAATGTGGCCGCTTCCCTCTATTTGTTAACACTTTAGTAAGAGTATTTAAATACTGGCTTAAAATAAACTGGATGCCTGACCATAGATATGTCAAAATATGTTACAGAATGTCACTTCTTTATGATACTAATGGAAAAGTAAACTTGGTTACCAAGGTAAGAAACATTTTATGGTCTAATGGATTTATGTATGTATAGGTATATAAAGGCGTCAAAACATTTCTCCAGGAATTTAAACAAAGAATGAAAGATGTATTCATATCAGATTGGTTTAATTCAATAAATAGTATATTTAGACTAACATAGCTACAAATTGTTTAAGTATAGATTCGAAACTGAAGAGTATATCAATTCAATACAAATAAACAAATTTAGGAGTATTTTGGCAAACTTTCGTTGCGGCACACTCCCACTAGAAATAGAAATTGGTAGGATGAACGGTATAGAGCGAAAAAACAGACTGTGTAAATTATGTAAATCGGGAGAGATAGAGGTTGAATACCATTTTCTTTTGGGTTGCCGATCACTTTCACACATTAGAAAACAATCTATCGATGTGAGGACGATTTCTATAGATCAGTCTGTTTACCTTATGTCAAATAAAAATGAAAGCATTATTAGAAATGTTTCAATGTATTTACATCATGCAATGAATTTGAGAACTATATTATTACCACACACATGAATCATTGTACCAATATATAACTACACATATGAATCATTGTACCAATATATTACTACACATGAATATGCATATTTTACGCATGCGCACTATGCTAATATATTGTATATGCATTCTCTGTTGTAATCGGCCGTTGGCCTGAATATCAACTGAAATAAAGCAATTCATATTGAATATAATAATATTAAACGGGTGGCTCACTTTTATTTTGTACTATAGTTAGCTTTTATATGTCCTGTATTTTTACATGGGACGTGAGGCTTAAATAAATAATCTGTCTGTTTGTCTGACAGATGGAACATGAATATCATGCCACAACAAGCGTCACTGAAATCAGGTTATGGGGACTTCTGTTTCTTAAAAATATATATCAAGTACTTGAAGTTCAATCTGTTCACTATTACAGTATTTAATGTGCTAATGCCTGAGAGGAATTTGTTTTCTTATTCCTAGCAAAATTATAGATGAGGTAATAATGATTCCCATTAATGGTACACTTACAATGTGTAACTGACTATCTGCTTATTATCTGAGAGAGGTCAACAACAAAAACACTTTGGACAAGGCTATGCGAGGTTGCTTTTACATGGATATGTTTCCATTAGACTGCCAGTTATTTTGCTTAAAGGTACTTCTTGTCATATTTACAGTATGCTGCTATTGCATGGTACTATGTCAGCGGAAATGTTTTCCGGTTTTCTTCTTTTTTCCCAGCCTTTATAAAATAAGTATTAAAAGATTGTTTGCCCATCTACGGGTTCAAAGAGGGTTTGGGACTGCTTACATCTGTGACAGCATGTGGTAGACCTGGAAAAGGTTGTAAAGGATCTGGGATATTATCAGGTTTAGGTTTTTTAGTACTTGGCGTTATGATAAGGACCAATTGTCAATTTTAAAAGTTTGATTAATTCAAGGTGTTTCATCAGTGCGATAATAATCAAGAGAACGATTTTGAATTAATCCTATGATGGATTACCTATCAAGGGGACCATTGGCGTTATTTAAATACGGTGACCTCTAAACGAGACTTGATGTTTATGCTTGTGTTTGCATCTGTTCTCGCTTCTTTTATCTTAATATTACTTTTCTCGCTTTGTCGACTTCAGATTCTGTTTCAGTAATCGGTTCCGGTGTCTGGATTGTTAAAGTTTTTTCTGTTTTCCACTTAAATTAAGTGGACGAGAGGCTACAGTAGAGATAACCGAACTACTACAGTTAGTCGTGCCTGCTTAGCTTCTTGGAAGGTGAGAATTGTTGTCATGCTTGACTTTAAGAATGTGAGACTACCGACATGTAGGTCCCCTAATCCCTCTCTGTTGACATCAGCAATACATTTGGAAATTGCAGATGTATTCACTTGGACTAAGATAGATGGCTAGTAGCAGGGAGAATAGAAGACGATCCTGTAGAATATCCCAGCTAGTAGTGACATCGAAGAGCGCAGTTATGTCAGAACTGAGTAGTCGCATTCTTAATCAAGGTGCAGGGAAGTCTTTCAAAAGGAAACTGGTTCATCACAGCCTTTTCCACCACGAACTCTATTATGCAGCAGCGAATCTCCAAGCTAGTACTAAAGATGAAGAGATGTTATACTCCAGCACATTTGACACAAAAACTTGTATCTATCTATTGGCTATATGTTCTGCTGCTGCAGATCTCACAGCAAAGACTAAAGATAAATGGATGTTATACTCCAGTACATTTGACACAAAAACTTGTAGCTACCTATTGGCTATATGTTCTGCTGCTGCAGATCTCACAGCAAAGACTAAAGATAAATGGATGTTATACTCAAGCACATTTGACACAAAAACTTGTAGCTATCTATTGGCTATATGTTCTGCTGCTGCAGATCTCACAGCAAAGACTAAAGATGTTATACTACCAGATAAAAGGTCAGGCTGGTTCGGCCCATGACAATCAACTGCAGACTTCGCCAATGAGCCACTGTGTTCTGGGCATAGAGCACTAAGGAAACTGACAGACTGATATTAAATACATTATTTGTACAATATATAGTACAGTGCACATGGAATGACAAGTCGATTGACAGAATTGGGCATGTGAAACCGCCCTTTGAGGCAACGTGAGGGTGTTGGGCTTGCGAGCACTATTGCCGCATCACACAACCAACCAAAACCTTTTCATTGTACGGCATCAATACAATTGGGTGATGCCACATATTGGTCACTTCTGGAATGAAACCCTCTGACCTTTCATTAATCTCCAGAGTACGGAAATGCGATCGTACATGCGTGTGTTATTTTCCTAGTTTTCTGTGAATCAATGTTTAAAAATATAACGGCACAACACCAAAATGTGAATATTTATGGCATTAAATAGCCATCCTGTGTTCAATGCGTATGCCAAAGTAGTTATCGCCATGTCGATAATGTTACCTTTGTCTTTGTCTGGATGTCTTCTCTATATTCACATTTACATGTCACCACCCTTGTATACCCAGAGCATTGTATCGCCTGTCGCACAACACCGAAATGTAAATACTTACTGCCACAAGAAACCAGTCAGGCTCGAGTCCAAATATCGAGATAATTATATCCATAGCAATAATGTTGCCAATGTCTTTGCCGGACGTTATCTGCAAATATTCACATTTACAATTTCACATTCCTCATTGATCAAGGTTATTACATGCCCATTCACCAACATTATTCCATCCTCAACTTGAGTGAGTGAGTTTAATTTTACGCCGCACTCAGCAATATTCCAGCTATATGGCGGCGGTCTGTAAATAATCGAGTCTGTACCAGACAATCGAGTGATTAACAGCATGAGCATCGATCTGCGGAATTGGGAACCGATGATATGTGTCAACCAAGTCAGCGAGCTTGACCACCCGATCCCGTTAGTCGCCTCTTACGACAAGCATGGGTTACTGAAGGTACATTCTAACCCGGACCTTCACGGGTCTCAAGCTTAGGAGACCCGTGAAGGTCCGGGTTAGAATGTCCCTTCATTCACCCATGCTTATCCTGTACGAATTGGTCTTCAGTAGCCCATTCAATTCGTAAGAGGTAACAAATGGGATCTGGTTAACAGGTTTGGTGACTTGGTTGATCCCAATTGGGTAGATCGAGAGCAGAATATTAATCTGTCCATGGACTATCAGTTCCAGTTCGGATCTTCATTGGTCACGTATTTTAAAAGCGCCGGACAATGAAAACTTTAGACGCGTACGTAAAAAGTAAGTACAGTCACAAGGGAGATAATTCGAGATTATGAAGCCTGTAAAATAGTGTAGTTACATAGTGGGGGTTCTTGACCACTTCCTCTTATAGGCTTATTTCTACATAATTCCGCTCCAAGCGCCTAGTATAAAATAGTGATTTTCGAGCAGAGACATCATTCGATGTACAGCCGAGCCTAGACCCGTTAAACCCGGAAAGTGTCAATGATAAGATTGGTTTCGCTAGGGCAACCCATTTTCAGCAACTACTGACTAGACCTTGACATGCCGAGTGGAGTTTCCTTAATAGGGGGTCTTAGAAACTCCCAACGCATCGTGGTCCAATCAGTGGTTTATGCACGTCTGTCTGTATGCGTAAGTCATGACGCCGTCGATGGCGATCCACCGTTAGGTAACCATGGGCGACAAGGAGGTCTTGTTGAGAGTGATGCCATAGATGTTGTGTTTGTCGCTTCTCAAAGCATTCATTTGGTGTTTGAACGTTTTATTCTTGAACAGAGCTTGTTTGAAGAGGGCGTGTTTGATGTGTTGTTTCACCACCTATTTCTTGATCCCTTTCGGCTTTCGGATCTCACTGTTGTCGGCTTTCAGGATGGAATACATCTTGGGTCTCAATCCGACGTATTCCGCGATTTTAGTTTAACGCACTTTTAACAATATTCCAGCAATATCACGGCGGGGGACTCCATAAATAGGCTTCACACTTTGTGCCCATGTGGGGAATCGATCCCGGGTCTTCGCGATGTTAAAAATGCTTATTCTTCAACACATAGACATTAATAAGCAAATTTAGTGCATTCAATGTATTTACACCATCAAAGTTTATCAGTGTTCTAAATGATTTTGATTGTATACACGTGGAAGACTGCTAATTCAAGGGAAATAATTGCCAAGCGATGTTACCTGCCGCCATGTTGGGATGCTGGTAACGCACATTAGCAGCATCGCCTTAGATACAGTGATAGTACAGATCATTTTCTGCGGTTTGTCCATTTTGTAGATAAGCAGTTCATTATACACGTTATATTTAAAGCATGAAATGGTTTTAACTTTCAGTTAATATCTATACCATGAGACTAGCGGGGAAACAATCGCTGTCCATAAGGTACACTTACGTGTTGGAAAATGCAATGACAATTTACTACATACATATTTGGCAAGTAAGGATGATTACAGTGCCATTTGTTGTGTTGCATTCTTCCTTAACTTTAGAATACAATTGTTAAGTATATAACATTTCTTCGTTGATTGTTGGTTTCACTACTGTTGATCTACTGACAAATTCCCGGGAAACCGTTGTTTCCTCTTAGGAATTAACACGTTACACTCCTCAAATTGATTTGGATAAATAGATGAAAACATGTTAAAATGACACATAAAGTTGGTAGGTTCGAATATGAGAAAGTCCTTGAGGAAGGATCGCCTCTTTTGAGTAACAGACTGCTTTAGTTTTAAAATATCAGGATTTTTAACTCCATTGTTTGACTTCACTTCTGCGTACATCCCTGCTCATATGTTTACTCGCCGTGACTGCCTCCGTGATGTAGTGGTTAGAGTGTCCGCCCGGAGAGCGGAAGGTCGCGGGTTCCATCACCGACCGCGTCACACCAAAAGACGTTAAACTATGGCACTTGTTGGTCCCTGCCTGGCGCTCGGCATTAATGGGTACAACAAGGACTGGTCGGCTCGGAGTCAGTATTATGTGTCTGAGTTGGGTATTCATGCTTCAGTGCGGCATGGTATCTCAGTGGACTAGCACTATAAAACCAGCTTAAGTCTGGGCTAGATCAAGCAGCCGCACATACACACGCATGTACGTCGTCATGTGAGCGAAATATTCTCAAGCACAACGTTAAACCCAATTTCACCTCACCTAACCTTTACTCGCCGTGTCTCAAATACCACTCAGGCAGGATCACAACTACATATGCCCTTGCTCGTATTCTTAATGGTTGCCTGGTGGACTATTTAAATACTGGCATGATGTAGCTGGAATATTGCTATCTCAGGCGTGAACAATCACGCCAAAGTATTAAACAGCTTACTCACCAGAAACGTATCGTTACTTCCTAGTTCCATGTCGTCCCCTGGGTTTTCCAAATACATTTTATTTTCGCCCTTGTCGCCACGAACAACTAGCATAACATCACTGTCAGTGTCACTTCCTGGTTTTGTGCCCGTCTGGGTAACAACTCGGTACTGGGTCTGGACAAACTCATCATCTGAAAGAATGAGAAGAGGAGAAACATCAGCTGGAAGAATGAGAAGATGAGAAACACCAGCTGGAAGAGTGTTCGCATGGCAACCAAAACACAGAAGCAAGCAGATCAGCATTCTTCCATGACTGCATCTAAACTGTACCTGTAACTACACCTCTTGTTGCATACCATCACTTTCTTTGTGAGGAAACGTTTGTCCAATATTTCCAAACTATTTAGAAACTGTAAATAGGTATGTGTATAAGAAATTGCTCGTATATAAACTTTGGCTTATAGCATGTACTGTAATGTGTATAAGCAATTGCTCAAATATAAACTTTGGCTTAAAGCATGTACTGTAATGTCCCAAACTTCTCACATCCTAAAAACATGGAGCACAGGACACGCAGGGAGAATCATCCTCTATGTAATACACATCCCTACATTTAGACTTCAAACAAACACTGTACGTGTTTTAGCAGACCCTGTGGTAAAGCTGGCACATGCCAGTTACTAAGGCAGTAGAAGTGTTGCTAATTGTAACCCATACGGTAGAATCTTGGCAGTTTTACCTGTATACGTCTTGGCGGTAGGCACCAATGGGGCCGAATCCTTGGTTGACGTCACTGATGAAGCCAAATCCTTGACAGTTGTAGCAGATGCGTTAGAATCCTTGACAGATGAAACGGATGCGTTAGAATCCTTGACAGATGAAACGGATGCGTTAGAATCCTTGACAGATGAAACGGATGCAGTAGAATCCTTGACAGATGAAACGGATGCAGTAGAATCCTTGACGGTTGTAAGTGTGTTTCCGACTTGTACCGACAGAAGAGTTGTCTGTTCCTCCTCTGTAGGTGCATGCATGGCAGTTTCTGTGGCGTCACTTTCTTTATATATGTCTATACGTGTGTTGTCATTCCCATTCATTTGTGGTCTTTTGACTGGTACCTCCTGGTTAACATGTCCTGTAATTTGCAAAACAAAACATTATAACTGATAGCAATGCCCGAAAAATATACATCTGTGTATTGAAACACGCACGCAGGTACACGGACACGCTTATATCCAATACATGAATACATCTGTTAATAATCTAGCTAGACCAGACAATCCAGTGATTCACATTATGCGCATCGACCTACACAGTTAGAACACTATGCGACGTGTCAAGGAGTCAGCGGGCCTGATATCCCGATCCCATTTCGTGCCTCTGATAACACGATGGGTTGGTGAAGACCTAAATAATTGATCCTGTACAAAACATTCCATATAGCCATATACTGCTGAATACAACCATCAAACAAAATCACATTGAGGGTACTGTCCGAAAAACTCCCCATACCTGTAAATAATGACACAGAGGTCGCGCAGTGTACAATTGTCCTCTACGTAAAATCCCTGCATGTAAACTTCTGACAACATTCTCTTGTGGAAATTTCAGTGTTAGAACGGTAAAAGATCTTTTAAACTAAGTTAATTATCATTTAATTATTGACTTTGTAAACGAAATTGAACTGATGGACAAATTTTGATTGATATCATTTGTAGATAGATAGTTTTAATGATTGGAAGTTTAACTTAGTAACTTAGATTGTTAATGGCTGTACCCTAAAGGGGGATTAAAGTATTGTAACTCCTGAGAAGGTACGTGAGTCCCGAAACTTTCAAAGTAAATTTAAAACTTACCAGGATTTTA
Source organism: Haliotis rubra (assembly GCF_003918875.1). Classification (NCBI taxonomy): domain Eukaryota; kingdom Metazoa; phylum Mollusca; class Gastropoda; order Lepetellida; family Haliotidae; genus Haliotis; species Haliotis rubra. The sequence continues at coordinate 262,588 of NW_025767638.1, forward strand.
AGCATAGATCTTTGTGATGTTTAATTATGGCTAAATTTGGTTACAATCGCCAGCGGCTGAAGGGATGATGTACATCCAGCTAGGGTCCATATAGGTAGCAAAGTCCCCATGGTCCCTAGTATGGTGATCAACCTTCAGTTGTTGGTGATCTATAGCCCGTCTTTTATATTGTACTGTTGTCTCTAGTGATTTACAAAATGTATTTTTTAAGATAGCGTACTAGTTTTAAATGAAGAGCTGTGGTAGTCTAGGATTTTACTGTCCTTCGATGACAGGTTTTTACTTTCAAGATTTATTGATTTTAACATTGATATAAATTAAATTGTTCCCGTTACGATATGGCTGCAATAATGCCGATGTGACGCTAAATATTACCGCACTGACTCTTGTGTACAATATTAAGAAATTACACCAACTTGTTTTGCATAATGTGCGTGTCAGTAAATACAGCAATATTGTTTCATAATGCCATTCTAAACGAATTGCCTTTGGGTATATTAATGCTATATTGTTACATAATGCCATTGTAAACGAATTACCTTTGGGTATAATAATGCTATATTGTTACATAATGCCATTGTAAACGAATTGCCTTTTGGTATAATAATGCAATATTGTTACATAATGTCATTGTAAACGAATTGCCTTTTGGTATAATAATGCTATATTGTTACATAATGCCATTCTAAACGAATTGCCTTGGGTATAATAATGCTATATTGTGTAATAATGCCATTGTAAACGAATTGCCTTTGGGTATAATAATGCTATATTGTTTAAATAATGCCATTGTAAACGAATTGCCTTTGGGTATAATAATGCTATATTGTTTAATAATGTCATTGTAAACGAATTGCCTTTGGGTGTAATAATGCTATATTGTTACATAATGCCATTCTAAACGAATTGCCTTGGGTATAATAATGCTATATTTTGTAATAATGCCATTGTAAACGAATTGCCTTTGGGTATAATAATGCTATATTGTTTAAATAATGCCATTGTAAACGAATTGCCTTTGGGTATAATAATGCTATATTGTTTAATAATGTCATTGTAAACGAATTGCCTTTGGGTGTAATAATGCTATATTGTTACATAATGCCATTGTAAACGAATTGCCTTTGGGTATATTAATGCTATATTGTTACATAATGCCATTGTAAACGAATTACCTTTGGGTATAATAATGCTATATACTTACATAATGCCATTGTAAACGAATTGCCTTTGGGTATAATAATGCAATATTGTTACATAATGTCATTGTAAACGAATTGCCTTTTGGTATAATAATGCTATATTGTTACATAATGCCATTCTAAACGAATTGCCTTGGGTATAATAATGCTATATTTTGTAATAATGCCATTGTAAACGAATTGCCTTTGGGTATAATAATGCTATATTGTTTAAATAATGCCATTGTAAACGAATTGCCTTTGGGTATAATAATGCTATATTGTTTAATAATGTCATTGTAAACGAATTGCCTTTGGGTGTAATAATGCTATATTGTTACATAATGCCATTGTAAACGAATTGCCTTTGGGTATAATAATGCAATATTGTTACATAATGTCATTGTAAACGAATTTCCTTGGGTATAATAATGCTATATTGTTACATAATGCCATTCTAAACGAATTGCCTTTTGGTATAATAATGCTATATTGTGTAATAATGCCATTGTAAACGAATTGCCTTTGGGTATAATAATGCTATATTGTTTAAATAATGCCATTGTAAACGAATTGCCTTTGGGTATAATAATGCTTTATTGTTTAATAATGTCATTGTAAACGAATTGCCTTTGGGTGTAATAATGCTATATTGTTACATAATGCCATTCTAAACGAATTGCCTTGGGTATAATAATGCTATATTTTGTAATAATGCCATTGTAAACGAATTGCCTTTGGGTATAATAATGCTATATTGTTTAAATAATGCCATTGTAAACGAATTGCCTTTGGGTATAATAATGCTATATTGTTTAATAATGTCATTGTAAACGAATTGCCTTTGGGTGTAATAATGCTATATTGTTACATAATGCCATTGTAAACGAATTGCCTTTGGGTATATTAATGCTATATTGTTACATAATGCCATTGTAAACGAATTACCTTTGGGTATAATAATGCTATATACTTACATAATGCCATTGTAAACGAATTGCCTTTGGGTATAATAATGCAATATTGTTACATAATGTCATTTTAAACGAATTGCCTTTTGGTATAATAATGCTATATTGTTACATAATGCCATTCTAAACGAATTGCCTTGGGTATAATAATGCTATATTTTGTAATAATGCCATTGTAAACGAATGGCCTTTGGGTATAATAATGCTATATTGTTTAAATAATGCCATTGTAAACGAATTGCCTTTGGGTATAATAATGCTATATTGTTTAATAATGTCATTGTAAACGAATTGCCTTTGGGTGTAATAATGCTATATTGTTACATAATGCCATTGTAAACGAATTGCCTTTGGGTATAATAATGCAATATTGTTACATAATGTCATTGTAAACGAATTGCCTTGGGTATAATAATGCTATATTGTTACATAATGCCATTCTAAACGAATTGCCTTTTGGTATAATAATGCTATATTTTGTAATAATGCCATTGTAAACGAATTGCCTTTGGGTATAATAATGCTATATTGTTACATAATGCCATTGTAAACGAATTGCCTTTGGGTATAATAATGCTATGTTGTTTAATAATGTCATTGTAAACGAATTGCCTTTGGGTATAATAATGCTATATTGTTTCATAATGTCAAAGTAAACGAATTGCCTTTGGGTATAATAATGCTATATTGTTTCATAATGTCATTGTAACTGTACTGTCACTGAATGTTGAACTTCTACTCCATTGTTCATCAATGCTGTGCAGCAAAGTGTGTTCATAATGAGTTCATTCTATAATACATGTGTTAATTGTACAACAAATACTTTGTGTTATTTATTATAATTTCACATTGAATATATTTGCATTCACATTTTTGGGTTTACATTGTACGAAACTGAAAATCTATATTCATTACCTGACAAAGTAAAATCAAAAGTTTAACAAACCTGTATTACGTTGATGATGTTCTCTTCCATCCATTGGGTAGTTGCGTTCAATGTGAGTGTCTCCGTCTACGGTGGTGGTGGTGGTTGCTGAGTCCCTTACATATGACATCCAGCAGTTCGTTGGAGATCTCTTGACAAACATATATCGCAAAGTACTGACGCACGGGACAAAACAATGTATTTTGGAGATCCGGTTTACTTCATCCCAGGTGCGAGTTGAAAGTAACTCACTGAATTTTAACTTACAATTAACTACATCGTCCACACATGAACAGATGCCAAATGAAAGTGTCATCAGAATGCAGACCAGCAAATCCATGGCGACGTACGTCTTGTCGTTGTGTAAACTCAAGTGTGCTATTTGTTCCTGCAAACCTTTAACAGAAAGTTAGAAATGTATTTACATCTTTTCAATTTTAATAGTCAGCTATCGCGAATAATGCATAATGTATATCTCGTTAACACCAGACATCTGGGTTTGTTTGCAGATAATCGTGTGATAAGACTTTAAAGTTATCACATAAAATGCTCGTTGAAACACTTGTAGAGACATGCCTTGTACACAATAGTTTAATCTATATACCTTTATTGCTGCAGAAGGTACTATCAGACTGAAAGGAATTCTAATTAAAGTGAAGTTTTAAGTTTTCTCTCATTACCAATCAACTTTGTAAAGCTGGGCCTAGATTTTCGAAGATAAGATAGTCGTATGTGCCAAACATTAACATTAATTTACGACTATCTTAGCACTAAGAGAGCTTCGAAAATCTAGGCCCAGAGCTTTTCAGTTCTTAGTGAACAATTCTCATGTTGCACTTAAATGTGAATTGATAATAATGTCATGCCAACATATGCATACTTGGAAACAGTATACAGATATACGAAAATTAATCATATATTAATAAGGTGTAATGTTTTCAACAAACAGGTCTTGCAGTAACCCTATATCCCATGTAAATGACTACACACAACTGTGTCCCCAGATTGGGTATATGCTGTCCCAGTTAAGTGCTGGTGCACGTGTCCTTAACCGGCACCACAGTGCATAGGTTATTCTGTTTAGTATCGACTAAAGCCTTGAAACAATATGTTGACATAGAAATCTGAATTAGTTGTAGGCTGCGTTTAATGCAGCTTTTACAAGTATTCAAGAAATACCGGGTCGGTTCCAAAAATGGTATTCACGCATTGTACCGAATCACACCCGGGTCTTTCTTGCCTTCAGACCATTAAAACATGTCAAATACACATCCACTTTTAATTGAAGTTCTTGAATTGCATAATGATCTGGCTACAGGCCAATGCTACATCATCACGTTGGAGGCAGCACTCAACAAATCTGTGACACCGCTTCTTATCCCATATTCCGATTACAAAAGCGTGATTAGATCTTACATCCGTATCTAATGCAGAAGATGTGGGACACCTAAGTAGGTATCAATAAATTACATGCAATTAAACCAACTGTTGGTTACACCTACTTGGGTGTTCAGACAGACAGACAGACAGACAGACAGACAGGTTTTATTCAGTAATGTAGGCACAGTGGCCCATAGTACAGTTGAATTTTCATTTTAACAAATATTGGTCACGTGACACGAAATTATGGTTTTACATGTGATTTAAGGATGGACATCAAATGTTTTATGAAAATGGCAGCTGATTTAATAGTGTCATCGTTATTAGAATTAAGTATTTTATATATCGTTTGTGGGGCATCATTAAAGCATTTTAGATACTTCTTTCGGCCAGCAGAGAATGCCTCACAGTCTAATAATAAGTGACGTTCGTCTTCAGTTTTACCAGAAGAACAATGAGAACATGATAAATCTTCCAATGTATTTTTATCTTTTCTATAACGGTGTATTTTTAAGGCATGTAAAGAGATTCTAAATTTACAAAAAATTTCTTAAAAGGGACTTATCATTAAGGACCCTAATATATTTTTCAGGTCCGAACATCGATTTACATTGTGAATAATGACTTAGAAAACTCGATGAATTTACTGATGCGTGCCAATTCTGAATATATATATCTTTTATTCGTTGCTTAAAAGTTAACAAAAACATTTTTATATCACCAACATCTTGCTTAAACCAAACATAAGAAAACCCGCTTGAAAATAACACATTTCGGACACCAGAAGCCCAAGAATACTTTCCACGTTTGTCTAGGGATAATAATAATTGATAGCTTTGATAGGGGTAGCGATAATCAGGCATTCTTATAAGTTTAATCCAGTATCTGATAGCTCTCATTTGACTCTCAATATGCATGCTATAGCGGCCTGTATCGCCAAGTACGGCTTTGTTGGAAGCAAATTTACCTACAGTAAGAAATCTTTTAAAATATGATGCATGCACATTTTCTATAGCTTCGAAATAGTTTACTCCCCAAATTTCAGATCCATATAACAATATTGGTGCTATTTTAGTGTCAAAAAGTAAGCAAGCTGAGTCAAATGAAATAAACTTATTAGCCTTAAACAGTTTAAAAATAGGAAATAATGCCTTCTTAGCTTGTGCTGCAAGGGTTTTAGATGCCATGGACCAATTTAATCGGCTGGAAAATAGAAGACCCAAATATTTATAATATGAAACAACATTAATACTTTTGCCACGGAATAACCATTTTTCAGAATGTGCCACTATACCCCATTTCTAAAGACAACTATGTTAGATTTTTCCATATTCAACTCTAGTCCCCATGTGTCACAAAATGTTTGAAGAATATTTATCTGTCTCTGCAGTCCGTTTACCATGAATGAAAACGTAACAATATCATCTGCAAAGAGAAGCAAAAGTAAATCTTTGATTTGGGGAGTAACAAATATTCCATTATTACACGATTTATACATATCATCTACAAGTTCATTAATAAAGAAGATGAAGAGTACGGGGCTTATTACACAACCTTGTCGCACACCAACGGAAGTGTTAAACGATTCAGTGTTGCCAGAATTAGTTCTAACACAGGCTGCAACAGAGTCATACATGCTTCTTAAAATATTATACATTTTGCCATGGCATCCTTTGGTATGTAACATAAATAGCAATTTCTTACGGTCAACAAAATCAAAGGCTTTCTTAAAGTCGATGAAAGCGCAATAGAATCTCCCTTTTGGTCTGCAGAGGTACTTTGTACATAATGACTGTAATATAAATAAATTATCAGTTGTACTATAATCGGATCTAAAACCAGCTTGAGCCTCGTCAAGTAGCTCGTTTAGATCAACCCAGGCGCGCGTAAACACTTTTCTAATATATTAGCAAATAATTTTCCAGAAATGTTTAGAAGAGATATTCCACGATAGTTGCATGGTTCTGATACACTCCCAGACTTGAATAAGACTTGAATAAAGGGACAATCATACCAGTGTTCAGTCCAGATTTGAAGACTTTGACGTTCTCGCATTGGCCATACAAGATACCCTCATGAATATTGTAGCTGCAATGTTGCTAATGCGATTAACTCACTCACTCACCCACTCGTGAATGAAGATCTCCGTTTTGCATCCCCTGTGATGAAGGAATCACGGTCAAGTATGTCCTTCGTGACTGTATTGATTTTTCCATCACATGGGATAAATATTTCAATGTCAAAACAATTAAGCATCTTTTATACTGTAAATTATCATTTGATAATTGGGATTTTTAACGTGAGTGAGTGAGTTAATATTTAGCGTCACATCGACAATATTGCAGCCATATCGTGACGAGAACAATATAATTTATATTAATATTAAAATAAATAAATTTATAACGTAAAGACCGGTCATCGAAGAACAGTAAAAATAATAGATTATCACAGCTCTTAATTTAAAAATTAATCACTACAGACAACAGTACAATATAAAACAAAAACGGGCTACAGATCACCAGCAACTGAAGGTTGATCACCATACAAGGGATTTTTTAAAATTAAATTGAACTCGTACATGGATTTTCATGTACACAGATGTCTCTTATAAATTGGTAGCGCTTATAAATAAGTCAGATTGTTTGTGGCTATACCCTATTATGACCTTGCAACTGGCCAATATGACATCGTCCTCTGTTGGTTACCAAGCCATGTTGGCATTTCTGGTAACACAATGGCTGATGCTGCTGCTAAGGTTGTCCACTTGACACTGTGACACCACTTCTGATACCCTACAGTGACCTGTTATTAGAAGCCACATCCGGGATCTGATTCAAAAGAAGTAGGACACCAACCCAAGTAGGTATCAATAAATTATATGCAGTAAAACACTATATTGGTTACACCTACTTGGACTGTCAGTCCAGCTTTGAAGAGGTCATTTTAAGACGAAGCCGTATTAGCCATAGCAGATTACACATGAATATGTATGAAAACGTGAGGATCCTCCGTTTCGTATCACTTGTGAACCCGTGAAGGTCCGGGTTAGAATGAGCCTTCAGTAACCCATGCTTGTCGTAAGAGGCGACTAACGGGATCGGGTAGTCAGGCTCGCTGGCTTGGTTGCCACATGCCATCGGTTCCCAATTGCGCAGATCGATGCCCATGCTGTTGAACACTGGATTGTCTGGTCCAGACTCGATTATTTACAGACCGCTGCCATATAGCTGGAATATTGCTAAGTGTGACGTAAAACTAAACTCACTCGCTCACTCACTCAAAACATCACGATCAAGTATGTTTTGCTTGACTGCATTGATTTTTTATGTTTTTCAAATGTTTTCATCATGTACCTGATTTATTAGATGTAAAATGATAGATTTAGTGCCCGAACCTTTCATTCGTTTAATCATAAACTGACGTGCAAAAGAAAGTACACACCTGATGCTTTGGTAAAATGTTTTCCTGAAAACAACGTAATATTTAGAAAAGTGTTTTGATTGCGACTCACAAGTCACAAATATTGTGTACGTGTTGCAATAACACCATTGATATCGTACCCAATTGGAACATTACTAGCAAAATATTTACGTTGTTTTAATAGACTCAAAACACCAGTTATGTACTTTCTTTTGTACATCAGTATATTTCATACATGGACAGTTCATGCAGGAAGCCAAAGTACTGTAAGTCCCCATGATCCCCAGTAAGGTGGTCTGGCTTTGATGACTGGTGGTATATAGCTTGTATTGTATTGGTATTACATGTAATATTGATCTTTGTGTTGAATAGAGTCTTTTATCAATTGAAATGGTAAGTTTTTAGATTCAAATCGTGATAACTTGTAAATGTTTTACTGTCCTTAGCGACAGGTATTTCTGATATTTAAATCAAATGTTTCTCATCACTATATGGCCGAAAAATTGCCGATGTGAAGTAAAATTTTAACTCACTCATACACTCATATATGGACATCGGTGTACGTGAATTATTTTTGTGTATTAATTTTGCCATGATTACTTGTTTTAAAAGTACATTTATAAAAGTACATTTACTTTGTTTAAAAGTACATTTTACTTTGTTTAAAAGTACAGTTACTTTGTTTAAAAGTACAGTTACTTTGTTTAAAAGTACATTTAAAAGTACGCCATGCTTGAGCATTTAATATACTGAATATTATCAAATCGTGGAAGATGGTGGAAAGAATGGTCAGCCATATTTTATTGTGCCTTGCCTTCCTAGCTTGTTTAAGGCGGTGGGGTAGTCAAATGGTTAAAGCGTTGGCTCGTCACGCCGAAGATCCGGGTTCGAATCCCCACATGGGTACAATGAGTGAAACCCATTTCTGGTGTCCCCCGCCGTGATATTGCTGGAATATTGCTAAAAGCGGCGTAAAACCAAACTCAGTCAGTCAGTCAGTCCTAGCTTGTTTGCAGCCATCATTAAACTGTGGTTTTCGTATGTGAGCTAAGCAGAGGAGATAAGGATATACTCGTTAGCTATGTTGTATTGGTCATCAGAACAACCTGTAGGAGTTGGCTGTGGGAACGTCCATAAATGGTTCACTTTACGTTTGTTAGTACACAGAATTTCAGGCCAGTTAGCTTTTTTAAAATTCCATCTCGATGATCGAGCAACATTACATTAGGTCTCAGGTTTAAGCATAGTTACTTCAGCCCAGGTCATCGAGGACTAACCATTCGCTGTCATTCAATGTGTTCGACTCCATATTAAAGTTATTGTCAGATCATATTTTTGTTGTTATTGTGGTTGTGTGACGCCACTGTCAGCAATATTCCAGCGGTTTATAAACAATCGAGTCTGTACTAGACAATCCAATCATGAGCATCGATCTACACAAATGGGATACGATGTATCAAACAAGTCAGCGAGTCTGACCACCCGATCCTGTTAATCGTCTCTGCCGACAATCAAAGGTTGCTGAAATCCAGATCTTATCAGGATCTATACGGTGAGTGAGTTTAGTTTTCCAGCAATATGGCGGCGGTCTGTAAATAATCGAGTCTGGACCAGACAATCCAGTGATCAATAACATGAGCATCGATCTGCGCAATTGGGAACCGATGACATGTGTCAAACAAGTCAGCGCGCCTGACCACCCGATCCCGTTAGTCGCCTCTTACGACAAGCATGGGTTACTGAAGATCAATATTCTAACCCGGACCTTCACATGTAGGTATTCCAATTACTTAAAAGTTGTGAGTGTGAAGGTAATTAATCAAATCCTCTTCATAATTTTATCATGCACAGATCCCTTATCCTATCTAACCCATTCACTGATCCATAGGCATCCCTAAAACAAAGTTGCGATGCAGTCGGAATCGTACGATGGCTTCTATTTATTTAAATTTGAGCTAAAACAAGATTCCTTTTTTAAGCCATACTTTTTTCGCTGAAAGACAGCAGCATCCATGTGAGTGAACAGTGTATTGTGCTGATTGGAGCATTATTCCATCAATATCATACTTAAAGATCCCGGAAATGGCACACTATGTTTATATTCTACAAATGTTGGGAATCAATATTAATCCAGGGACGGATGCTTTCAACCTAATTCCTGGACCGTCTCTGTGGCATAGTATCTTTGTTTGCGGTTTAGCTTCGCACTCTGCGATATTCCAGCTGTATTACCAGAGGTCTAGAAGTAATCGAGCCAGGACGGTCACGTGATTGTCAGTACAGACAGACAGACAGACAGACAGACAGACAGACAGACAGATACTATTAGTTTATTTGAGTCTCACCTCATATACACAGTAAAAGTACACGTAGAATTGGGAAAATATAGCAGTATAAGGAATATATGAGAGTTACGAGAGACTTGTATATATGCTAAAAATTTACACACACACATACATAAGTATATACCATAAAAAAATAAAATAAATAAAAAGATAAAAAAATAAAAAAATAAATTTAACAAAATTAAAATGCATAAACATATCATATGAAAATATATACATACAGAATACTTAAAAGGTAAAACATAGGCATACACAATTAAAACATAATTAATTTATACGACAAAAAGTATATACTCTGAAAGGAGTTTTAAGAATATAGAAGATTACGACGACGCTTAAGTATATCAGTACGAGTATCCATCCACGCCATTGTGATTCGATGACATTCACAGAACCGGCGTTTCAGCCATTTGCCTTTCACGACAACCAAGGGTTGCTGAAGACCATTTCTATCAGATTCTAAAGCTTCCATGGGTAAGTGGAAAGAGGTGTCCAGCGAGTGCGAGGTCCTTTCACTTTCTGAATCATCGGCTACAAAACGACTGCTGTACACTAGAACCAACACTGGGCGATGGGACAGCCTAGTGCTTGTATAACAACAATACATAATGATGACTTCATTCACTTGAAATCCAAGTTACAGCCAATTAAAGTTTAATTTTTGTTTCTTGTTTATCGCCCAACTTAGTAGTATTCCAGCTACATGACGACTGCATGTAAATAATCAAGTATGGACTAGATAATATAGTGATCAACATAATGAGTGTCGATCTACGCAGTTGGGATACGAGTACATGTGTCAACCAAGTCAGCGAACCTGACCACCCGATCCCTTTAGTCGCCTCTCACGACAGACCTGGGTTTCCAAAGACCAATTCTATCTCTATGTTCACTAGTAGTAGAGTTGGAACTGGAATGAAACCAGACCCAGTTGATACTCATAATGGATTACTATGGATGTTTTGTGCGTGTTTGAGTCACGCGAGAAGGGTTAGATGATCTTCTGTAGGAGGGTGACGTGGGGTAGCCTAGTGGTTAAAGCGTTCGCTCGTCACGCCGAGGATCCGGGTTCGATTCACCACATGGGTACAATGTCTGAAGCCCATTTCTGGTATCCCCCATATTGCTGGAGTATTGCTAAAAGGGTGTAAAATCATACTCACTCACTCACTAAAAACACCAACTACAAAATCTCTTTTGAATGACGTGACGTTACATAACCTCTCCGGAGAAAATGTGTTTTACATTTGTTCAACAACTTCCAAAGTACAGCCATTGTTTGTTTGTTTGTTGTATTACGCTGCACTAAGCGATATTCCAGCTACAAGACACTTATTCTAACCCGGATATAGCTACTTACAATCTCATAAAGTGTTTTCTACAAAGTATTCTTGAACATGTTATATAAATCACATCAATTGAAATTTAGCAATTTTTAAGTTAACAAGTATATTTCTTTCAGGGAGTCAAAAACCTGAATGAGAATTGTATAGCATTAAAAAGGATGAACAGCAAGTTGCATGTTATGACATTTATCACAGCAACAGTTAGTTTTAATCACATCTGCAGTATTCCAAGCATATGTTGACTAAAACCAATTATGCATTCATACGACATAAAAAAAGGTTATAAGACTTGTCGACAAAGGACAGTAAAACAACCAGAATTGAAACAAGCATGTGACATTAAAATTATTTCACAAGTCAAGGTAATACAGCATGAAAAATGGTACACGACAATTTCTTAGTCTACTTTTAGATCTCAGCTCACATGGGATTATAGCATGCGATCACTGTCCGGCTGTTGGATGTGCAGACACGCTCTCGTGTCACCCACAGGGTAGATTTCTTTGTACAGTATCTATAGTCTATTTCATTATTGTACTATGTATTATTATAAGTCTTTATGCCAACACTCATTTTGTATATCATTATAAACATGTGATGACGTAAGTAACCGCTGTTACGACGTAAATTGTAATAAAAACGCAAATTGTAATACTTGCAGCAAATTGTAATAAACTTGACGTAAATTGTAATAAAAACGTAAATTGTAATACAAATTGACGTAAATTGTAATACGCAAATTGTAATAAAAATTGACGTAAATTGTAATAATTTTCGTTGCGGTAAAATGTAATAAATATTTACGTAAATTGTAATAACAGTTTTAATCACTCGTAAATACGCGGGTGTTTTTCGTTTTTCGTTGCATTTCATACATCAAATAAGCTTGTTAGGGCGATAACTCAAGAAAGAAATGATGGATTTTGTTCAAATTTGGTACCAAGGTATATTGGCGAGATTCACCGACACAAGTGAAATGGAGTGACCTTGAGATAATTTTCAAGGTCACAGCAAAAATCTGAGGGTTTTGCCAATATAAAGATTATTAGCGCGATAACCCAAGAAAGAATTGACAAATCTTAACCAAATGACGAAAATAATATTCGTCCTGATATATAATCGATATAAACTGTCCTCTGTATCATGTCTTTTCGCAAATATCTTTTGAGGTTTTGATATGTATAAATATAAAGTAGGGTGGGGTGGGGATGGGTTTCTAACGGTTATATCAAATCAAATCAAATCAAATTAGACATTTGTATAGCGCTACATATCCAGAGTCCTGCTCATGTGCGCTTAGTCGAATGCTCGTTTGAAGAGGATGGTTTTGAGACACGATCGGAAACTGTTGATATTTTCCGATTTTCTGACATTTTCAGGTAATCAATTCCAGAGTAAAGCACCCGGTCTGCTAAATGATCTGTCTCCGTATGTTGTGGTTCGGACAAATGGAAAAGCCTAGCTGACTAGCAATGAAATGCATCACAAATTAAACTTCAGGAAACAAAATATGCAAGAAACATTTTTGTATGTTTGAGATTGGTAGAGGTCGGCTAGAATCAAACTTAGATATTAAACTGCACAAAAAGGCAATTTGAAACTACAATCGCTTTTTCAAATGACTCCCCCTTCGGTTTACTGAAAGAACTCGAGAAAGAAATGATGGATTTTGTTCAAATTTGGTACCAAGGTTTATTGACGAGATTTACCGACACCACTTGACTTTTGTGACCTTGAGGTCATTTTAAAGGTCACAGCGAAGGTGTAACAGTTTTGCATACGCCAAGCTTGGTAGCCGCGAACTCAGGAAAGAATTAATATATTTTGATCCAATTTTATATCAAGGTGTATTGATGGGAATCCCCCTACACCAATTGAAACAAAATATGCAAAAAACATGTTGTATGTTGGTAAAAGTCAAACTTAGATATTAAACTGCACAAAAAAGCCATTTTAAACTATAATCGCTTGTTCAAGTGACTCCCCCTTCATGTTTACTGAAAGGGCTTGTTTTGGAGACACTACCCACCCCCTTTCAGTTGACGTCATCATAAGGATATAACTCATCCTAAAGTTTTCACTTATTCATTCATGGTGTCAAGGGTTCAAACTAAATACTGAATGGTCACACAAGTGTCAGCTCTCAATATGTTTTAGATCTGGACACAATGTTTTTGAAAATTTAAAATGAGGGTGTCCTCAGTCCCAGTCTAAATGTAAATCAAGCAATCCAAATCTTTGAATGTTGATGATGATGGGAAGTCATCCAATATTATGCTGAACATATTTTATATGATTCTATCTGAGGGTATACCATTATCCAAGAGATAGCGCAATGGTGCAGTTGTAAGGCGTCTGCCTATCACGCTGAAGGGTCTGTTTCGAGGAGGCACCTAGGTTCGGGTCCCGAGATGGGGCACATTTGCGTAGTATCCTTGGACAAGATACTTAGATCTACACTAACTCAGTTCACCCAGCTGTAAAATGGGTACCCGTGAGTATGTGCTGGCAATGTAAGTGTTTAGTTCATTGCGCCTAACAGGCAGCATGGCTGTACAGTCCCCAGGGAGTTGAAAAAGTATCGGAAACTACGATAGTGTCCTATGATCAGGGATAGTAATGTACGTAGCGCCGTGAGCAGGCAATGCGCCTGGATGTGAGCGCCATATAAGCGGACTATTACTATTACTAGATACCAAATGGGAGATCGTTTTCCATTTTCTGCAAATTTGCAAGAAACATTATACCCCAATGTTGTGATGACTAATATCTCGTTAACCACATTACCCACAAGGAATTTTGGATATGACTTTGCTAATGATTCCTTCAAAATAAAATGGAAGCTGTTTTTCAAATATTGGACATCGAGAATATAGTTAGTTTGACTACTTTTTCAACGCCCCTCGTAACATATTTAAAAGAAATGAGAACGTCTAAAGAAAAAAGCATTTCGATCTCTGAATACTTCTGAGCTTTTTAAATACAAAAAGCAAAGGAATAAAGTAAATACTCTGAAAAGAATAGCCAAGGGAAACTTTTAATCTATTTTTGATAACTATTTATCACTTCAGTCTACTCAATCAGGTTGTTACTACTTCATCGGGACCCATTCCCCTTCAGGTTTTACAGATTTGGATAAAGCTCAAACATTAAATGAATATTTTGTATATATAATGTATAACAAATGTCATTGTAACCGAAAAGGAGGTACATGTATCTGATAAGACCTTACCAGCAAACAAATCTAGTGGACCTGATGGCATTAGCATGAGAGTGTTAAAACGAATTTGTACATCTATAGCTGAACCTCTTTGTTTGTTGTATAATATATCACTGAGTGACTGTATTTCCTAAACTGTAGAAAACGGGTAATGTTACTCCTATTTTGAAAGAAGGAAATGCATCCCTCCCAACTAATTACAGACCTATTACTTTAATATTACCTATCCTTTGGAAAATCCTTGAAAGAATAATGGTAATAAAGCAAGTGCACGACCATTTCCATGAACATAACATTTGAAGTAAATTCCAGTCAGGTTTTACTGCTAGTCATTCTACTACATCTCAACATAGACATTTATCATAATATATGCTCAGTCCTAGATAATCACCACTTTTACTGTATGCTGTTTTTTGATATTTCAAAAGCTTTTTACAGGGCATGGCATAAAGGTTTATTGCACAAATTAGAAAATGATGGTGTTCGTGGAAACGTACTTAGTTGGTTAACTAACTATCTATCTGGTCCCGGTTGTTAAATACTCGGTTATCTTAACCGCCGGTTTACTCCTAACGGCGGTTAAATCCTTAGGTAACCGAACGTTAAATATGCGTTGTTCAGAACATGGTTAGTCATGCCGTTAGCTAACGTCGCCATCAAAGTTTAACAGTGTGGTTAACGTCACTGGTTATATAGCTTCCATATATCCCATAGTTCCGTTTTCTGTTTACTTCCGGTTTACCAAAAATGGAAACGCATACTGTCGCCTGCACCCCAAGGAAAAAGAGAAGTCGAAATTTCTCTGCTGACGAAAAGAATGTAATCCAGTCAATGGTTGAAGCCAACTCTATAGTTTACCATAGGCATGCGAATGTCGTAGCGTTACGAACGTTTTGTATTGGAACACAATGTTCAAGCCGTTTGCATAATTTATATTTCAAAGACATATGATCCCAGCTCTGTGTGGGACTTACTTCAATTCCAGCAACAGAAAAGACATTTTAATGAAAAATAGGGCTGTAACGAATACACTATGTTGCGAATGTGATACATCTCAAGAATATTAGGTAACGAATACGAATAATTATTCATGAATACAATATTGTAGTTAAGTGAGGGATGTACAATATTGAATGCCCATGTTCACAGTGTTAATTTGTCTCGTCAATAACCAGTCATCTCATGACACTCATATTTTGTATGTACTAGTTACAATTGACAGCACAGCTATAGATACAATATGATGAATCGATGAAAATAATATTAATATTAGAAGCATGTTGTCAGTGGATAGAAAATGTATAAATATTACACACAGAGTTATGCTTAGACGGCTACAGTCTTAATGAATCTTTGAATTCCCACAAGACCTATCGCTCACTTTTCACTCCTTAAATTGTCATGACTGTATGGCCAAGTTGTGAAGATGCTATCAATATCATTTATTAATTATTTGCCAAGTCTGTCAAAAATTGTAATGTATGAACGCACATGGCCAAATCTTTTAGCATCAAACAATATACATGTTGTGTAATTAATACCATAGCTTTTATCTGAAATATGCATTCAATACCAATAGAAACTTAATATGTTACTAGCACCACGTGCAAGTAATCAAACTGTAATCGTAGTATAGGCCCCAGGGCCAACACTGCTGAATAAAATCCATCTATTATCCGACCTTACTTTTGTCAAGAATCTCATGAATAATACTGTGCAATATCGTCATTATCTGAACGCCTCCACAGACGCATATTCCGGAAAGATGTCTTGAAAAACATGAAGCTGAGTCTAATTTATAGATGAACATAATTTCCTCGATACTCATTAATCAGATGAACCTTCATTTAGTTCAATTCACAAGTGACTGCAGGAAATGCATAATTCTTGTTAATGACTTCAAGGACGGAAAACATGTATTATATTTCATAAGTGTATTATAGAACGCTGCAACGATTCGGCAGAGAAATACTATTGTGCCATAGTATTCCTTATATGAACCCATCGGTGTATAACATTAGAATTCAGATATTGTTATAAAATAAGTTAAAAATTCCAAATATTATCGTGTAATATGACAAGAGATAGTGTTGTGTTCGCTGTGACAAAAAGGTTTCGATATTCAAATATAACATTTAATCAAAGTGACTACGAAGTAGGCCCGCATATCACTCACTCACTGACATGATTAGTAAAAATAGAATAAAAATCAATCTATGGGAAGGGATGCCAGACGGACATCGGATAATTACTTGGAGTATAGACTTTCAAAAATAGCATATTAATTAACAATGATATCAGTTTTTAATAAAATCACTAATAATTCTGAAACGTTGCCGATAAGCCTGGAATCGTGTTCAGATGTTTTCATAAATACACTCACACGAACGCCCATGCGCCCTATTGGATAGTGTTTACAAAATCAAGTTTAGCGAAAGCCGGTATTGAAACGCCAATTACATCACTTGTATTTCATATTCAGCGGCGACAAATGAATCACTGCATTCTAAGGCTGGGACGGGTACTCGGGTACTCGAATTCGGGTCGGGTACAGCTGGAATCGAGTCCTATATCTAGGAATCGAGTATCCGGAAAGGGAGAGGGCTCTGTAATGACAAGGGCAGACAATAGCTTGTCTTTTTCATTTTTGACGTAACACACATTTACATAATTGAGTGAGTGAGTTAGTGAGTTTAGTTTTACGCCGCACTCAGCAATATTCCAGCTATATGTCGGCAGTCTGTAAATTCAATAATCGAGTCTGGACCAGACAATCCAGTGATCAACAACATAAGCATCGATGTGCGCAATTGGGAACCGATGCCATATGTCAACCAAGTCAGCGAGTCTGACCACCCGATCCCGTTAGTCGCCTCTTACGACAAGCATGGGTTACTGAAGATCCATATTCTAACCCGGAAATTCACAGGTTTTTACATCATTGGTATTGTCCGATTAATGGAGCATAGTTTTAATTTCTGTAATTTATCTGTGCATGAGCAGTGAATAGTTAAGTTACAGTAGCAGCAGGAACAAAACGTTCGTTGTTATAACGAGGAATGTAAGTAATGGTGTTACTCTCTATATTGGTTAAACAGACGTAAATTAAATAGCTTGAGGTCAGTTTTAATGTTCAAGTTTTTCTACAATAACCTCTGTCAAATCGTGATTGAATATTCAGAAAGTTGACCCGAATGTATTTCTTACATTTCCGGGTACTCGATTCCGATTCGGGTACGTACATACGGGTACTAAACCCCATTGTTTCCTACTCGTCCCAGTCCTACTGAATTCCTAATACATTTTAGAATTTAATTAAAACTGGTTTTTTTGGCACCAATACCCAGTGTCTAGATAAAGTGAAACGAAAGATATTGGGGGTGGGGACAACTGCTGTGCTCGAAAGACAACACCTGTTTGAAATGTAAACAAAGAAAATTTCAGACGTTATACTGTGTAGCATTTTCTCAAATTTGCATGGAAAGAGCATAGTAGCAAGAAATAAGAAATTAAAAATAGATACAATACAGGAATGTGATTTAGTTACACGAAACTGTCAAGTTTCTGTGCTGCGTGACGCCATGACTGACACAAAATCACGCAGAACGACAACGGTAATAATCGGCATTTCTGGCTTCTTCTCTATCTTAAAATGGGAGTGTATTTGGCAATTTCTCTGAGGTGAAGGTCGGTAGAATATACAATCACCACATCCCGCCGATTTCACTTTCAGTATCATAATATAATCGTTCGGATATTTTTTCATGAAACTAATTTAATTATCTACATGTAGCCTTGTTCAATATCATATCATACGTGGGTATAGGGTGTACGTGTTATATTCTTTGAAAGTGTTTGTTTGAATAATATTTACAGAAGAAATTCACACATTTAGTGTAGTAAAGCATATATAAAACTTTCCACAAGTGTTAAAAGATTAAACGTAGGCATCATGTACTTGTACAACATGTATTTTAGTTCCTATGATGTGCATAGTTACAGTTTCGTATGTAACTCTTCGTCAGAATAATTTCCAATATCGAAGTCAAGTCCACGATACACCCTATCCTTTCTTTGCTGAACTGGCGTCATGAAAGCAGTGTTAGCCATGAACGCCATTTGCGAGTTATGTTAGCGGCGGTCCTTAGGTGTGTTAACTTAACGTCACGTTAACAGCCTGTTAAAAGTTAACAGAGTTTTGAACAACAAGATAACCCTCTGTTATTAGGTAACAGTCGGTTAAATGTACTTAACGGCTGGTTTAAAGATAACCGAGTTTTGAACAACCGGGCCCTGATAGACGACAGTGTGTCTCTGTTAATGGAACATTATGAAAAACTAAATGTTACTGCAGGGGTTCCTCAAGGATCTGCCCTTGGTTAATTTGTGTTCCTTGTATATATCAATGATTTACCTGGAAATTTACAAAATATCACAATAATGTTGGCCGATGACACATCAATCGTCGTTGCTGGAATGTCCATAGAAGAAACTCTCAACTATGATTTAGCCCAATTGAATAAATGGGCAGACAAGTGGTGTGGTGTGTTCTAACGGTTATATCTAGCATACTTTAAGACAGAAGGGGTGGTGGTGGTTCTAACGGTTATATCTCAACTACATGTAGAGGCGGGAGGCCTAACGGGTATGAACAACAATAAAAACTTTCATGCATTTATGACCCAAATTTTCGAACCTTTCATCAGTCTCTAAAAGGGAGCTGGCAATAGATTTTAATGAGCTTCGTCCTTCAAGCCTGAAAACCTTTTAATATGGTTGATTAATCCTTTGTCATTTATCAAAAAAAGTAGTGAGGTTGTGCTTTATTGTTATAGATATCTAAAATATATGGACACTATTTGTTGGTAACTGTCATCAGACATTATTTGACGACATTTCTCATGGTTTGAATATAGCCGACTTTATAAAGATAACTATCAGTTTACAACGCAACTGCCTAAATCGTGGTATTTTCGAAACCAGAGAAGGGATATGCCGATATTTAGGTCGTTAACCTAGCATATTATGGTCACGAATATAATTGTCTATTTATTACCGAAGTCTTTAATTGCGGAATTTACAAGATAATCTACTTTCCAACAAATGCAGGCTCCCCGTCATCGTTGTATTTAGAAGGCGGCTTTTTGGAAGCAACGTGACGTCTTAACATTGTTCATGATGTCATGTCACCATGACAAAGGGATATTTTACCCGGTGCATATTGCATGAAAACAAATTATCCCCGATACGTTTGCCCTCGTATGTTATAAGCATTAACTTGTTTGAGTGGCATTTTAGAAGTTAAGACGTACAATATGGAACAAGTTTTTATGGATAAAAACTTCTTTATTTCGTGAGTGCGACGTTTCGATACAGATTCTTGTACCGTTGTCAAGTAAGAGTGATACATGAAGTGGAGGAGCTGCATATTTATACTGTGTATAACAAAGAAATTACATACATTGTAATTGACAAAGGAAACAACATAATTGTCATAATTGGTAAAGCAGTAAGCTGATGAAGCCAGTGAGTACACAAAGGATAGTGAATGGAAGCCAGAGATGTATAAATACAGGAGTGGTACAATGAAGGAGATGTTTATACAATAGGTGCGATGTTTATACAATAGATTGGGCTTGGTGGAGGAGTGGATCATAAGCTGATGGAATGAAGTATCCTTGGTCACGGTTGATGGTGGGCTTATGGCGTTTGATGTGAATGGCTTCGGTGATATCTTGATGGGGGCTGATTCTGGTTTAGATCTTTTGGCAGGAGGTGAAAGCGTTGCTTCGATTGTTCTGTTGACTATTTCAGGTGGGTAGTGGTTGCGTTCTACAAAGACTTTCCTTAGGTGTTCAATTTCTTCTTGTAGGTTTGTTGAGCAGATATTTTTGGCTCTTCTGGTCAATGTAGAGATGACGCCGGTCTTGACTTTAGGGGGGGGGAGGGTTGGAGTTGTACTGGATGTATTGATCCGTATGGATCCGTTGTGGACCTATTCACCAATGTACCTCGGGAAGAAGCCCTTCAAGCACTACGCCACAGAATTGACAACCTCCAACAACCCCTCAACACTAGCCTCTCTACCGACTCTATCACAGCTATGTGGCAAGGAATAACCAGGCGCCAGCGATTTATGATATCCTTAGCAAATGTAACTTAAAATTCCGTCTCATAAAAATACAATAATATGTAGTAATATGATGAAGAAAATAATACGAACCAGGTTAAACTATGACAACGCAATATATGAATGTATGATCGAAACATAAATCATAATAAATCACATATGATTAAAACATTAAATTAACTTCAAATATGTCATTGCGTCAACATTGAAAATAATTCGAAAATGAAGAAAAAGAAACATGCAAGCGTAAACAAACAATATCCTGTTATTTTGGGATATGCTATGAAGAACTTCAAAATGTAATAGAAATAACATTAAATTATTGAAAGCTATTGCTCGTAAAATATGTCCTCGCGTCAACATCGAAAATAACTCCATAATGAAAAACAATTAACTATAATTTTCAAAACATACCCAAATAATCTCTGGCTTTTTTAAGACGTGTCACGAATAATTTCACACCTGGTAGAATTAACATGAAATTATAGAAACCATATGCTAACAAAAATTAGTAAATTAGTAATGACAAAGCGTTTGTCACAAACATATAGCTATTACCCCCGCCACATGTCGATATCTGAATGTCGCAATTATCCTCTGTCTGACCCTGAAAATTATGTAAACGTTACCGAAACTGTCATCTGATGCCTTGATACAAAATGCGAACAAATTCCATCCATTAGGTTTGGAGATATCGCAAGAATACTCGCTGTGACCTTGAAAATAATCCGAAGGTCACCGAATTCGACTGGCGTTAGACGATACTCCAAACGCATGTTGGTACTACCTTTAAGCAAAACATATTAATTCTGTCTTGTATTTTCGCACTAAAAAGTTAGACATGTGCAAAACACTAAATTCAAGTGGTGTCGGTAAATCTCAAATCTCCAGTCAATAAACCTTGGTACTAAATTTGAACAAAATCCTTCATTTCTTTCTCGAATTCTTTCAGTAAACAGAATGGGGAGTCATTTGAACAAGCGATTGTTGTCTCGAAATTGCTTTTTTGTTCAATTTAATATCTAAGTTTGATTCTAGCCGACTTCTACCAATCTCAAACATAGCATATTTTGTTTCCTGAAGTTTGTGATGCATTTTATTGCAGATTTACGTTTTTTGGGGAGTACCAAGCCAAGATACAAAGTCTCACAAAATGGGGATCGTGAGGCTGCAACATAGCAAAACCAATTTGCTTGAGGCTGACAGATAATATGTAGAAAAATAAAACATAAAAACAGCTGCATTTGTATCATATTCTAGGTGAGGCTGACTACTATTTGAACGTCCCTCGTAGTTCAACCCATTAGAAAACCCACCCACCTCTCCGACTCTACATGCATGCAAGTGTGTTAGATATACCCGTTTGAAACCCACCCCTACCCCACCCCCACTTTATATGTATACATATCAAAACCTCAAAAGATATTTGCGAAAAGACATGATACAGAGGACAGTTTATATCGATTCCATATCAGGACGAATATTATTTTCGTCATTTAGCTAAGATTTGTCAATTCATTCTTGGGATATCGCGCTAATAATCTTTATATTGTCAAAACCCTCAGATTTTTGCTGTGACCTTGAAAATTATCTCAAGGTCACTCCATTTCACTTGTGTCGGTGAATCTCGTCAATATACCTTGGTACCAAATTTGAACAAAATCCATCATTTCTTTCTCGAGTTGTCGCCCTAACAAGCTTATTTGATGTATGAAATGCAACGAAAAACAAACACCCGCGAATTTACGAGTGATTAAAACTGTTATTACAATTTACGTAAACATTTATTACATTTTACCGCAGAGAAAATTATTACAATTTACGTCAATTTTTATTACAATTTGCGTATTACAATTTACGTCAATTTTTATTACAATTTACGTTTTTATTACAATTTACGTTTTTATTACAATTTACGTCAAGTTTATTACAATTTGCTGCAAGTATTACAATTTGCGTTTTTATTACAATTTACGTCGTAACAACCAGTGTGATATTGCATCGCGTAATACCTGTATATGATTGTCGATAGGCACATGTATGCACTATATTTATTATGATGTTCATCAAAAGTGATTTTATGTTATGTATATCGTGAATATTATTGTTATTACAGGGTGTCTTCTTCCACCACGATATGGAAATAAACATATCTCACTCATAACCCGTAGTATGTAGTTAATAACACATTGTAACTCCACTATATCATGGCTGCCACAGGAACACAACTATTAGCGATACAAATGTATTCCAATTTCTTGGAACTTGGAGACAAAAGCATAATGTAAGGCAGGATGTTTTATAGTCAGGCGGAGCGGAAGAAAATCTATTAATTAATATTTTATGGCCTAAAGTAGCGAATATGGTTTCGAGTAAAACATAGACACGCTCATGTTAGCCGACTGCTACGGATTGGTCTGTTAGAAGTTTATTTGAATGAATATGGTAGTCGTATATGATATTACATCATGGAGAACTTCACAGGTCTGTGATTATTTCTATAACTGACGGTGTAGCTGCGAATAGCTGCGAATTGTTGCGGCTTTACGCACTATTTTATCACTCACTGACGTTAATATTTTATCCAGCTTCTGGTCACTTTCATGCTTTCACTTTTATTGGACATTCATGTTCACAATTTCATTTGTTAATTTACATTGTGCATGTTGAGGATTTTTAAGTACACAGGAAATTGTAACAACGGGAGCCGACCTATATACACTACACTTCTTGTGTATGAATTACATAGCATTTTCAAGCTCTGTCAGAATGTGGCTAAATGCTACTTGGGAAATGAAAAGCATGAAAGAAGCATGACCACAGCAGTACTAACATGCGCATGCGCCCTGACCTTATGATATTACACATGCGCAAAGACAGCGTCTAAAACGCGAGATCGCGAGATCTCGTGAACGCGAGAAAATGAAATGTCGCATTCTCGCGTTCTCGCTATTTCGTGTTTTTGTGGCCTTATTTGACAAGTCGAGATTGCGAGATTTGACAGCATGTACACATGTTGCATTCTCGCGTTGTCGACTTTTGTCAAAAATCCTATGTACCAAAAACACGAGAATGCGAGATCGCGAGAACGCGAGATGTAGGCCAAATCTCGCGTTCTCGCATATTGCATTCTCGCACTTTTGGCAATTTTAGCTTGTTTCCAAAGGTCGAGATCGCGAGAATGTCCCTTACAGTATTCCATAGTAAACAGATCTTTCTTGTTTACTGCTTGATAACTTGAGTCCTTTACAACTGAAAAATCCACACAGTCGAGAAGGGATGATCACTGGATTGTCTGGTCCAGACTCGATTTTTTACAGACCGCCGCCATATAGCTGGAATATTGCTGAGTGTGGCGTAAAACTAAACTCACTCACTCACTAAGTATTTCATCACAATATTCCATGTACTTTATTATTGGTTATACAATTTTCATATCGATAATCATTAATAATTATTCCCATCGATGATGTTATCGATCTGTTTAGTCACCCTTACAGTGTGGCCAAATGTGCTTGATGGTGAACCTTTCATCACAAGGAATACATTTTGGAGGGTCGTCCACGTCCTTTCCAGCAGATATTCATGAGTATACCGACTGTGGTGAGTGAGCAATTTAAAGTGCGCGGGGGCGCGGGGGGCGAACTGGCTAAACCGCCAGGCTAGTGATCCAGCGAGCATGAGGTGACGGGATCGAGCCCACCTGTGACCGGGTGTAAAAACCTTGGAGTCAACTTTGTGTGCAGACTCTTTCAGTGTTGTCAAAAGCCCTAGTGTACAGTACACAACCCTGTGCACTTAAAAAAACCACGAATCCGTTGGCATATGACCAGATGGTGGCCACATGAATACGTGCAAACACCTAGTTGCGGGTACAGCAACGTGCAGTAAACTTGGACAAAGTACAGTGACGATGTGTCCCAGTCCACCCTGCTGTCAATGGGTACCTCGTAAGGATGGGAATGCCACAATAACTCGGTGCGCCTAGTGGCTGCAAGAGTTGTATACTCCTCATGGAGTTGAGATTGACAATACGATGTGCCGTTGAGATTGACATCCAGTGAACGAGGGAAAAACTAAGCGCCTTTGATGAGCTGTGCTGGATATCGGCGCTATACAAATGTTAGTATGTAATGTAATGTAAAAGTGTACGTTGCATCGGCATTATTTCAGCCACATAGATACGAGAAAAAGTCTGCAAATATCAACAAGTCCATTTTAGTACAAAGTTCAAGCAGAATATGCTTAATGGATATACGCTTAGGTTCATCTCCATCTGCTTTAAGTAGTAAACCGACTGTGGCCAATACATCATCGTAAAATTACCTCATCATCCCCATCTGCTTTAAGTAGTAAACCGACTATGGCCAATACATCATCGTAAAATTACCTCATCATCCCCATCTGCTTTAAGTAGTAAACCGACTATGGCCAATACATCATCGTAAAATTACCTCATCATCCCCATCTGCCTTAAGTAGTGACTATGGCCAATACATCTTCGAAAAAATTACCTCATCATAGTAGTAAACAGACTATGGCCAATACATCATCGTAAAATTACCTCATCATCCCCATCTGCCTTTAAGTAGTAAACAGACTATGGCCAATACATCTTCGAAAAATTACCTCATCATCCCCATCTGCTTTAAGTAGTAAACCGACTATGGCCAATACATCATCGTAAAATTACCTCATCATCCCCATCTGCTTTAAGTAGTAAACCGACTATGGCCAATACATCATCGTAAAATTACCTCATCATGTCTTATCTGACAACCGAGGCAGGTATAACCGATTTTTTTTTCACTTTGTGAAGTCAATTCCTTCCTACCTGGACTGTGTAACTTTTGAAAGTGGGTTTGAAATCACAATGCTGTATAAGCAGTGGAGGTAGCTGTTTGTCAAGTGTTACCTCCTATGACTACATGACCTAATGGTTCTCGACGCACCAAATGGTCTATGGTACGTCTGGGATGGTGTTTTCGCAAACCACATTGGATATTACTGGGGAGGCGATTGTCTCCTGGTGCCAGAGAAATCGATTGCTGGCCACACCTTTCATGGTTTTACATACACAGCTAGTGAATAATATAGTTTGTAAAACAATGGTTGTTGATACCATGAAAAATATGTGTTGCGATACTTTTTATCATGTGGATAGACAGACTGGGCACTCTGCTCCTAGTACTCGTATATTTAAAATGAAAAGCAGACTAGCAGTTGTGAGAATATTACAATCATTGTCTTTATTGCTAAAACTAAACTCACTCACTCTCTTTAACGGAGCAAGATACAGCAGTAATAAGAATGTTGACCCGTGAAGATGTATGGAATTGATCTTCAGCAACCCATGCTTGTCGTACGAGACGACTATCAGGATCGGATGGCTTGGCTGACATATGTCATCGTATCCGAATTGCGAAGATTAATGTTCTTGATGTTGATCACTGGATTGTCTGGTCCAGACTCGTCATAGCGGAAATATTGCTGAGTGCGGCGTTAAACAACAAGCAAACAAAGAGCAATAAGAACAGCGTAAGCACGTCCCGTACCCTATACCATTATTCATGCGAGAGTGTTGAAATCTAATCGAGTCTGGACCACAAATCCTGTGATCAACAGTATGAGCATCGATCTCCGCACCCGGGATGAGATGGCATGTATCAACCAAGTCGGGATCTTTCCTGACATCTGGAGTGAGTGAGTGAGTTTAGTTTTCCGCCGCACTCGATGATCTACACTGTCATTACTTTAGTCTCATTACAATTGTACTGCTACTCTATTTTGAACCATCAACTTAGGTACTCATTACGTATCCAAGCACTTAATTTGACAAGAACTTCGATCTGGTATGGCATTTTACGTGAGAACCCATCTCTGAATCACATAATCTTATCTGCTAAGAGGTATATTTACACTTGCTTTTTGAAAAAAACAATTCCAAAAGTTAAAAAAACAATATTCACCAGTGAAAAATTCATTTCCAGAAGTAATAATAAGCTTTTTAGCCAAATGGTTTCCTCTCATCCCAGAATTTAATCCTGAATGACTATTTACCCAAAACACATTACTGATGTCGATATTTATCATACTATATCTCTATCGAGTCCACAAGCTGGTATGTACACATATTCCTCTATATGCTTGTATTCAACGTATTTGGAACAATAAAAAAAACTTAGGTAATCAGTAAAATACATTTGTTAATCATATCACAATCGTCTTAGTTTGTCGGTGTACGTACAGATGTTGGACTAACCTTTTGTTTCCACACGTTACATTGAACTGTAAGCTATCAAATTATTATAAATATATCTTCAAAATCTGTAGGAGTGAGTCAGTTAAGATTTATAGTCACAGCGGCAGTATTTCAGCCATATTGTGACTAAACAAGTTATATATTCGCGATACATCAACTCAGGTGATAAAAAGGACAGTTAAGACGACTATAATATATAGATGAATGAGTTATCTTTATTTCCCCAATAATGTCGGAGAGTACGTTGATTTTTTACATGAATACAAAATACATGATTATATACAAATCATATTACAATGGGAAAGAATGAGTGAGTGAGTGACTTTAGTTTTACGCCGCTTTTAACAATATTACAGCAATATCACGGCGGGGGACACCATAAATGGGCTTCACACATTGTGCCCATGTGGGGAATCGATCCCGGGACTTCGGCGTGACGAGCGAACGCTTTAACCACTCGGCTACCCCACCGCCTAAATGGGACAGAAAGTTAAGCATATGTATGTATAATACACTGGAGTGAGTGAGTGAGTTTTACGCCGCACTCAGCAATATTCCAGCTATATGGCAGCGGTCTGTAAATAATCGAGTTTGGACCAGACAATCCACTGATCAACAGCATGAGCATCGATCTGCGCAATTGGGAACCGATGACATGTGGCAACCAAATCAGCGAGCCTGACCACCCGATCCCGTTAGTCGCCTCTTACGACAAGCATGGGCTACTGAAGATCAGTTCTAACCCGGACCTTCAAGTGTCATAATACACTGGAGGTGATGGAATGAAATACGATTCATAGGTAAATCCTGCGCTGTAGGTTCCACGAACTAATTCTCCTGGCATCAATGTCAATGAAATGGGCCCACGTGTGGATGTCAATGTTGTCCACTTTGAGGGTGATGCCACCAAGTAGAGTGATAGTTCTGATGTCATCAGAGCTACTCTCCCGATTAATGTATGTCTCGAACAATTGTTCATACATGGTATATCTGCGTCTAAACAGTTCATTGCAGTACAATAACTGGTGCTGCACAATATTATCCGCCTCCTCATCACAAGTAAGTCCAGCACTGATCGGTAGTATCCCCAGCTTCACCAGGGCGTACACAGGCCTACTGTACAGATCAAACTGTAAGCACATGTTCCACAGTCTATGGGACGAGAGGCCCGTGTTCATAGCAGTAAACCGTTGTAAGTCTGGGTCCAATCAACACCCCCCGCCTGAGGTTGCTGAGTTGAGTGATCAGATCGTTGACGTAAAGGAGGAATATCCAGGCAGATAACACTTCCTTGCCCCACTCCTTGTCTGATTGGGACAGTACGACTCGTGATGCCGTTGTATTGAACACAAGCAGACGCTTCTTTGTACGAGTGTCTGATCAAGTGCCACGCCTGTCCGGTAGCACCTGTATCAAACAATTTGAATAACAGACCATTATGCCAAATCCTGTGGAATACCTTTTCATTATCCAGGAATCAAAAAAAGATATTTGATTCTCTCTCCATGCAATATGCTATTGTCTCTTTCAGTATATGAACAGCTATGTTTGCACCGTGTTCTTTTCTAAATCCAAATTCAAGTTTGTTGGAAAGTCAGGATTAGCCGCGTGGCGATAACATAAATTGATCTTCTTAACATTATCCATTAGTTCGAAATATAGTGATTTCATTGTGATCAGAAAATGACAAGTAACGGAAATAAATAAAACTTTTAAGAAACTGTCTTATTGTCCTTCAACTACTTCAACTAGAAGAGCAGACAGTAAGTATATTAGCTAACTTTGTTTTCATTCGTTTATAAATTTATAACTTTCTTAGTCACGATATGGCTGAAATACTGCCGATGTGACTTTAAATTATAATTCACTCACTCACTCACTCAACTAGGAGAGTCCACTTTTACATCATAGGAGTGACACAAGTTCATCATTGCGTAATCAACAGTTAACAGACCATAAAATGTTCTAAGACAGAAGGCGAATTGGTACAGCTTGTTCAGCTTGACCTGATCAAGTGAATACTAATGCGTTACGTGACCGTGTCACAACTGGTTGGGTCTATTATTGTGAAGGGTTGCACCTCTGTCAGTTGATTGTCAACATGTTCGAACAGCCGAGACAAGGTCGCCGTTTAACATTCTCTGCTCCCCTATTTAATGAGGTTAACTCCACCTGCCGTTTATGCCATTTGACCTCCTGGGTCATGCATATGTAGAGTAGCTCAGGTCAAGCTGAACACGCTGTATGTAGGCGAGTACAGAACACACCATATCAGATTTAACAGTCTGGGTAATGCAATGGCAAAATATAATCAAGAAAACAAATGATGTCACGGGTACTTCACTTCCACAGACTCAAGGCGGCTGAATTTGATGTAAAGTTTCGCGGCCTCCTGCACAGAAATCCGTATTGGGGCTTCATAGAAGTTGTTGCCATCGATGAAAATCTGAAATTAATAACAATAATAATAATAATCGATTTCTTACGGTGAAGATTGCCTAGATCGATGCTCATTATGTTGATCACTAATGTCTGGTCCAGACTTGATGTACAGACAGCCGCCACATACATGATTGCGGCGTTAAACAACAACCAGCTTACTGTTGGACCACTGTTCATGCTTGGTGAATATCATCCTTATTGCTGTTGTCACTGTTATTTAATAACATCTTTAGGCACCCGTGAACAGCCACCTCCTCGTGGTGGGTGCTGGGTAACGCTAAGAGCTCTTCAACCCACCGTTGTGGACCCGGGGGTATATTTGGTCCACCAACCCGTTTGCCGTGGGTTGCGCCCCTGTGTCGGTGGAGGACGAGAGTCTGGTGGTTGAGGGCACTGGTTCCAGGAACAGCGTTCCTTTGCCCAACACACCACTTCGCCCCTTACTTCACCTAGACGGATGGTTGAATGGGCCCGGTTCAACCAATCGGCTGGTCATGCCAAGTCCTGTTCATGTCTATTTTGCTGCACAAATGCAATAAACTATGTAACATTTCTGTTAGATGCATTGGCTTGCGATTATTATGTTTGAATTTCAAAAACCTTTGTAATTTGCCCAGAGTCGTATGCCCAGAAGGCGGTGGCTCATTGGCCAATCTGGTAGAATAATAAATTTATATTATTCTGCTTGAGTATATCATCCCAGTATCCTTGGTGCTGCAAGTAGGAGGTCCACTTGTTTTTAACACTGTCCTTGTGATACTCTCGAAGAGGTGGGATTGAAAGAGAGACTTTACACTTGAGTATTATTTAACGTGTATATATATATTTAAAGTCACCACTTTTGTTAAACGAAGTTTTTGTTATTTTTAAATATGGCTAAATATTCCCACAATCGCCAGCGGATGAACTAATTGTTCAAATCCAAATAGGGCCCTTGCAGGTAGCAAAAGCACTGTAAGTCCCCATTGTCCCTAGTATGGTGGTCTACCTTCAGTTCTTGGCGATCTATAGCCCGTGTTTTGTATTGTATTGTCTTCTTTAATTAAAAGGTTTTAAATTTAATTACTAGTTTTAAATTTATATCTGTGATGATTTAGTTGTTATACTGTCCTTCGCTGACAGGGTTTTATAATTTACCTATAATTGTTATTAAATTATAACTTGATATATTCACGATATGGCTGAAATACTGCCGATGTGACTAAAAAATTTAACTCATTCACTCGTTTATGAAAAAAGTGAAAGGTTTGGTATCTAACGAGCGAAAGCGAGATATTTTTTTCTAACGTTGGGAGAGTAATAAATAAAACAATAAACGATGTCCTGTGTAATACCATATTTGTGAAACTCGTGAATGGTATTTGTGTCTAACGGATCCAGACGGGGGTGCAGGGAGGTTTATTAAATGACCACTGAAACTCGTGAAAACGGGTGAAAATGAACTGTGCACCCCACCTACCCTTTCTCAAAAAGCTGTATCCGCCCCTGATCTAACGAGCGAAAGCGCATACTTCAAAGTTTGTTTTGTTATGAGAGTGTGTTTTTTGTATAATTTGTAATATCACATTCATTAAGTGATAATTATTATGGGTCACAAGGTTTAAAGTTTTGAGTGTGGGTTTTGGCTCGCATCTCGCATCATAAATATATTCAATGGCAATAGTATTTGTAGGGGCACGCCTTTTTGATAGCACTTCAGAGTTGCCTCCCTTGGCTGGCTTGTTAATCTTGTTGACTTCCGGCTCTCCCGGCTTAGCCTCACAGAATTCCTAAACGTTCCGAGAGGCTAATGATTCAGCCAAGCTTTGCTAGAATGCTCGAGAACTTTGTAAGAGCTATATAAAGGTTGGTTGTTGAGTTGTGCGATGGGGCTTTCACATGACTGGATTTGTACACACCTGTCTGCCATCGTCAACTTGACCAACATTTCAAGATCGACCGCGCTTGTCTATTTAACTGCTGTCATTGTAAACAAATTCAATCAGTATATCTGTTCTGACTGTAAATGTCAAGGCTGGTGAGTTTATATTTTAGATTTGTGACCCAATATTTTAGATTTGTGTCTCAATTGCATTGTACCAGAAATCTGTCATTGTCATTCATTGTAGCTTGCTCATTGTTTCTTCAATATATTATTGAATATTTTAGACTTGTATGTGTTCTATTTTGCTGGTTCAAACGGGACTCTTAAACCTTTTGTCACGGCAAATTGCTAAACGTAACAGTTTCAAGAGGAAAAACATATACTAAGCCCCTAACATGGAGAAATAAATGACATAACGCAACTACATTTTGACCTTCACCTTCACTTCGTCCAACCCCTACATAAATTATTGCTATTTTGATAAGTACAAAGTGTATAAGCCCTGACGAAAGTTGAAGAATTTTTTACATCGCTCTTCGGTGAGTGAGTGAGTAAATGTTGCTTAAAGAACGAATAATCTTTTGTTGTTTTTTTTACTCTTTTAAGCATTACATAAGAAAGACTGAGCGATTAAAAGTTGCGAAAAAGTCGTCTGCTTCACTCTCACCCGCCAACGAAACCACAGACAGGTTACGTAACTCTGTCGCCAGAGCACTGCAGCGAACCGGAAGTGAGGAAAGATTTTCAGTTAGTTGTATATAAAGTGTGTATAAGCTCGTCATTTCTCGACGTCAATGAAGACATGCCGAATCGTTGCGCTGCCGTCCATTGCTCCCAGGGGTCGGGTGATGGTGTCACCATGCACTGATTTCCTTCAGACCCGCAGTTCGTGCTAAATGGGTTATGCTTGTGAGTGCGGAGCGAGCGTTGTGGAAGCCTGTAGTATATAATAAATCGGATTGCTCGACCCTTACCGCGCTTCCAAGATAGCAAATGCTATTTAGATTTGTTTTCATCGAGTTAAAAGATCAAAACTACTTACTAGTTGTAGTAAATGATTGATGACCGAAAGGATTTTGCATGACACAACCTGTAACATAACGATTTGTGTGTGGTGGAAGTGACAATAATATTGTAAGTAGTATTATATTGACACCCACCTCGCTTCCAAGAGAAAAATTGTTATGTTATAAGCTATGTCATGCAAAATCCCATTGGCCATCAATCAATTACATATTTTACTACCAGTAGAAAGTAGTTTTGATTTTGTTACTAGGTGAAAACAAACCTAATTAGCATTTATTCTCAGACTGGCGGATGTTCGCGACAGGGCACCGACATTTTTAAAAATCGTGACGTCACCGACTGAAGTCAGTTCGAGAATCAATTAGATTTTGGTTTGTTTTCATCAAGTTAGAAAATCAAAACTCCTTTCTACACGTACTTAAATCTGTATTTGAATCATGACCAAATGGATTTTGCATGACACAACTTTACGACAACATTACGATTTCTTTCACGGAAGCGAGGTGGGGGTCGAAGTGACAATATTGCATGATACATAACTTACTTGCTACATTCACGTGGTTAACGTCCACTCACCAATATGTAGATACTAGTTGATCGTTTTCACTATCACTAGCGTCTGGCTTAAACAAATAAGGCTTAGCGATTGTTTCATCATTGGTATCCGAGGAACAGTCACTGCTTGAGGACTGGCTATCCATGGGAAGGGAAAGATTGTCGCTGTCTGAATTACTTCCGGACATGTCAGAGTCTTTGTACCGAAACGCCAACCCACTTAATTAACCATATCTAAATCACTTGACATAAATGGTTTAACACCCGCGCCGAGTAAATTGGCGAACAAAAGCTAAACCTAGCCAACAGGTAACCGTTATGACAACAAGCGTTTTGAAAGAATCGTTGTTGTAACTCGGAAGCTAGGCAAAGCAGGTGACAAGATTAAATGACAGTAGATTGTGTAAACATACAGCTTTCATTTTTCACAACAATTGTCACGATTCTACAGCGTGCCTCACTTGCATACCTCACATTACGTCACGGAGACGCGCCCCTCTGATTGGTTGAAATTTCGTTCGCGGGAGAGAATTGTGCACTGTTGTCAAAAAGGTCGATTTATGTTAATTAAATGTCGAAATGAGTAGTTTTAATGATGGGGTTTCATTTATAACGATGCCAGTAAATCATTTATGCATTTGTACCCCCTAGAGCATATGTGATCTTTAAAGCTGCTTCCGCAATTTTGCATCTATTCGCTGGAAGAAAAGCAAAGTTAACATTTTCCAAAAGGATCGAATATAGAATAAAGGGGATGGCGAAGATCACAAACACTTCAGTGAGCTATCACAGTAAACACTAACATTTAGAATTTAAATCTACATTTTATCATATAGTTTAATTTCATTCAAATACTCTATTTTTTCAAAACGGTTCTGAAAAGTTCAGAAAGTTTGAAAAGTATAAAATCGTTGTCGAAAGCCCAAAATCAACACAATCCAACAAAAGGTGATTGACAGTCAAGAACTAACACGGAATACATTGAGGGGGATTTTCTCCCTTCAATGAGTGAATGAGTGAGTGAGTTAAAATTTACAGTCACATCGGCAATATATGTGACTTAAAGGTTCTAAATTAACAATAAACGCAATTAAATTATAGAAAACCTGTCGACGAAGGACAGTAAAATATACTAGGCACATAAAGAAACTGTGCATACAAAAATTTAAAATCTAAATTTATCAAACCTGTGTAGACACATAAGGATTTAAACTCAGAGATTAGTGACATGTATCCAACATGCATGCACGTGCCACGTTCCGTGACGTCAGTGGGTTCGTCCTTGAGACGTGCAATACGTTGTTGCACGTATTCCGGGAAAGAGAAACAGAGCAAATGAATGCCACACAAAACTGTCACTTTGGAAAGCTCAACCCCTGCCCT
The DNA here is from genome assembly GCF_003918875.1 of Haliotis rubra. NCBI lineage: Eukaryota > Metazoa > Mollusca > Gastropoda > Lepetellida > Haliotidae > Haliotis > Haliotis rubra. The sequence continues at coordinate 297,038 of NW_025767638.1, forward strand.
TGCGATCGTTCAAAAAATTAAACGGCTATTGAAACGCATAGCATGCCAAGGCTCACGTCTGCACAACGTCATGAGGCCATTGGGATGGTCCGTGGGGGAATGTCTCAACGACAAGTGGCTGCACATGTCCACTGCCACCGGAACACCATTTCTGCACTGGTGAGACGCTACCAGAACACAAATGACGTCATCGATCGGCCACGTTCTGGACGTCCACGTGTAACAACGCCAAGACAGGACAGATGGATAAGGGTGACCCATCTTCGCCACAGGTTTCAGCCTGCAGTGATGACTGCCCGAACCATCCCAGGACTTCGCCGTATCAATCCCAACACAGTTCGACAACGTTTACGTCATCACGGGATCAGACCACGACGTCCCGCCATACGGCCTATCCTGACACAACGTCATCGACAAGCTCGACGAATGTGGTGCCGAAATCATGTCCGCAGACCCTTGTTTTGGTGGAGAAATGTTGTTTTTACAGATGAGTCCAGGTTTAACATTTCCCATAGTGATGGACGTCAACGTGCCTATAGACGCGTGGGAGAACGTTATGCACAGGCCTGTGTCTTGGAGTGGAATCGCTTTGGTGGTGGTTCCGTGATGATTTTGGGTGGAAAACAGCACGCCAAAGAACTCCTTTGGTGATTGTTCAGGGCAATTTAACTGGTGTGGGCTACAGGGATCAGATTCTTCGACCTGCGGCAATTCCTTTTCTGCAACGTCATGGCCCTGGGTTAACATTCCAACAGGACAATGCCCGCCCTCATACGGCAAAGGTTGCTATGGATTTCTTGCAACACCACAACGTTGACTTACTGCCTTGGCCTGCAAATTCACCGGATCTCTCCCCGATAGAGCATGTCTGTGACGAGATGGATCGACGTCTACGCCGTCTTCCTCATCCGCCAGATAACGTCCTTGACCTTGCAACAGAACTTGAGAGAATCTGGCGTGATATCCCACAAGCCTTCCTTGCACGTTTGATAGGCTCTATGTGTCGTCGATGCACTGCTGTTCTCAATGCCGATGGTGGACATACCCGTTATTGAGCTTGTGACATGGTCGTTTGACCCCTGTCCCGCTTGTGGACTCGTGACGTCATTGTGATTGACTTTTCAATTGAAATTCTCAGGACTTGTTATGGTCTCATGATCCCTCCATTAAAGTTTATATGTACCTTTGACATTGTTATCGGTACTTATCAACTGTGATAATATTTTAACAATGCACAGTTTCTTTATGTGGCTAGTATAACTAGAGTATCACAGTTAGAGAATTAAAGCTAGCAAGTAACTTTTAAAAGTAGACAAATAGTGCAGACAATACAATATGAAAAACGGGCTGTAGATCACTAACAACTGAAGGTAGATAACCATGCTAGGGACCATGGTACTTTTGCTACCTGCATGGACCCTAGCTGGATTTACATCAGCCCTTCAGCGTTGGTGATTCTCCCTTCAATGAAAATGAATGAGTATAATGAGGGTGTCAAATGCGACACCTTCAGATGACCACTTCAGTAAGGGTGTGATACCCTAGCAAAGGTTGTATTATCTCTATTTGGAGGAGTCCCTAGTATGATGTATATAACTGTGTTGCTGGCGTCTTCTTGCCCCATTTTTTATGCCTGAGAGCCAAACTCAGTTTTAATTTTCTACAACTAGTTTTAAAAACAAATCTGTGGTATTTTAAAATACATTATCGTATAACTTTATCAAGTCACAATATGGCTGACACGGTCAAACATGTCCTACTTGACTGTATTGATTTTTTCCATCAAAAGGGATAAACATTTCAGTGTCAAAACAATTAAGGATTCTTTTATAATGTAAATTATCATTTAATAATTGGTTTTCAAAGAAATAAAAAAATTTATTAGATAAATTCTGATTATATGCTTTGTAAATGGAAATTGGTATTTTATAACTGGTAGATTAAATTCGTAACTGAGATTGTTAGTGGCTGTATCCTCAAAGGGGGTTAAAGTAGTGTAAAGTTATTGTCCCCCTGAGAGTGTATGTAAGACCACGTCTTTCAAAGTATATTTAATCTTACCGCATTTTATCGTATAATAAATGTATGGCTAGATTTGTCGAAATGTTAATATCTGAAGGGATGGTGTAAATCCAGCTTGGGTCCATGCAGGTAGCAAAAGTATGGTCACTATAAGTATGGTGGTCTACCATCAGTTGTTGGCAATCACTGGATTGCCTGGTCCAGACTCGATTATTTACAGACCACCGCTTTATACCTGATATATTGGTGAGTGCTCCGTTGTGTCCCTTGCTTACCATGACCGTTGGACAATAAAATAACTTTTCGCTAAAATGCATATTTGCTATACATAATATAAATGTTCAGAAATATATAATTGAATATCAAAATATCAACTTAATATGGGTTTATCGTCTCTTTTTAATTATTTATTTGGAATCTATACAAGCATCCATACACCTCCAGTGTGGAATTCATTTACTAATTCAATTTGCCAAGATGATACCAGTAAACCTGGGGTACATGTGAGTGAGTGGGTTGGGTTTTACTCCGCTTTTACTAATATTCCTCCGTCATATAGCTTGAATATTGATGGGTGCGTCGTAAAACTAAACTCACTCACTACTAATATTCTAGCAATATCACGATGGGGACACTAGAAATGGTCATTACATGTTGTACCCACGTGGGGAATCGAACCCGGGTCTTCGGTATGACGATCGAACTCTTTTACCACTGTCCTACTGAGCTTTAACCTTTGTCAGTTTGCAACTTCATGGTAATCAGACGAAAATACCGTTATATGACGAGAAACCGTTCTAATTTGTTTGGCAACTTGTTTGATAGCCTGTTTACTTGTAGTCATTAAGAACAGTTCGCCTACCAGGAACTGGGTTGTTGTTATTCGCATCGAGGACATCAAACACCACGTTTGGAGAAAAGATGAAGCCGGATGGCCCAAGTTCAGACCCCCAGGAGCCAGACGATTGCGTGTTGAAGATTGCGTCAGGTCTTGACCAGCGGATGGACAGAAGGAACACAGTGTTTCCAGCCTCAGTCCCTCGTACGTGAATATCTGTACTGTAAAAGTAAAGATCTGGGTTAGAATTGGTGCTTGGTTGATGCATGTCATCCCATTATTTCAATGTAGAAATAGACAAATAACAGTCGTCATAACACAATAACATTGGTTAATGCTCATAACATTAGTCATTAGTTCTAGATGCCAGGGACCCGTGCAGATCCGGGGTAGAATAGGTCTTAAGCAACCCATACTTGCCACAAAAGCGACTATGCTTGTCGTAAGAGGCGACTTACGGATCAGGTGGTCAGGCTTGTTTGACGTGGTTGATACATGTCATTGGTTCCCAATTGCGCAGATCGATGCTCACGCTGTTGATCACTGGATTGTCTGGTCCAGACTCGATTATTTACAGACCGCCGCCATATAGCTGGAATATTGCTGAGTGCGGCCGACAGATATTGCAAAGTAAAAAAAGTTATTTTGATAGGTCTCTACATACCACCCGAGGGGTCGACATACTACACATCGTCGTGGGAAACCAACAAGTATAGAACTACTTGATCAGTGGTTCTCAGAGAGCCTGGATATTCTTTCTGACTGTCATATAGTTATCACCAGTGATCTGAACTCCAGGGTTGGGACAGGCAATGAACCACCTGAACCACAACCAAACTCTCTGGGAGATGTGTTCCCTGACGAAGAGTTAGTGCCTCTTGACAACAGACAATCTTGTGATAACTCAATCAATAGATTTGGTAGAATGCTAATGGAAATGTGTTATACGTACAAGCTGTATATTTTAAATGGTCGTGTGCAAGGAGATAAAACTGGCAGGTTTACGTTCATATCTAGCCAGTGTTCTTCGGTAAATGATTATTGCATTGCCAATATGGATGCGTTTGAACTGATTGAATCGTTTCATGTAGAGGCCCAAGTAGAGGAAGATCATATGCCATTAACGGCAAAACTTAAACTCTATGAGCAAAGCCACCAGCTAGAAAATAATTATAATACTGACAGAAACTGCTCTGACAGAATTGTATGGAACCATACTAAGCCATACGTGTACACCGACAGCATAAAACAGCTTGCTGACACCTTTGTTGAAGCAACAAGATTAGTTGATACAGATGTTGACCACGCTCTAGACTTGTTTGTACAAACAGTACTTGGTGCAGTGGACTGTATGAAAAAACGTAACAAAAAGTGTATTTCAAATGGGTTTTTTTATAAATATTGTAAAAGTAAAAAATACTTCACTCGCAAAGCCTTGCGTCGATTCCAAAGAAATAAATCTGAGGAAAACTGACGTAATTATTGCAAACAGAGGAATTTATATAAGGGTATCTGTAAGCGCACAAAGCTCCTGCATGAGTGCAACAAAGCTGATGCATTAAAGCAAGCAACCAGTAACCCAAAGACGTTTTGGAGTATAGATTCGGGAAAATTTCCAACAAGCTGGACAAAGTCTATCGTTGTCCCAATACACAAAAAGGTGATAGAAATAACCCCGACAACTACACAGGCATATCGTTGTTAAGCGTCTTGAGCAAAATCTATACTGGTGTGCTCAATAATAGACTGAAAGTTTGACAGAACTAAAAGATAAAGTTCCAGAAACACAGGCAGGCTTCCGATCTCGTTATTCAACCACAGATCACATATTCACACTAAATTCTATCGTCGAAAAATGCTTTATGAAAAACGAAAAGCTTTATGTCGCCTTCATAGATTTCGAAAAGGCGTTTGATTATGTGAAAAGAAATAAACTTTGGTTTTGCCTTTAAACAGAACGGGTTAGGGGAAAATGCTGTCAGCACTCAAAGCAATTTACATATCTGTACAAGCTTGCGTAAAATGCTCTTCTTCAGATATTACCGATTTATTCAATTGCCCAAATGGAGTGCGCCAAGGATTCATCCTAAGCCCGTTGTTATTCTCATTATTCATCAGTGAACTGTCAAACTCTGTAAATGAATGTGGTAGACACGGCATGCAATTATTCCCTGATTTATATGAACTATTCCTACTTCTATTTGCAGATGATGTCATCCTCGTATCTGAATCAATTGTCGGCCTTCAAAACCAGTTAAATATTCTTGAAACGTTTTCAGACAATTTGGGGTTAACTGTTAATCTTGATAAAACACATATTATTGTGTTCAGAAAAGGGGGCATTCTTTCGAATAAGGAAAAGTGGTTTTATAAAGGAAACCAAATCGCCACTGTAAATAGTTACAAGTATTTAGGTGTCTGGTTTTCAAGTAACTTAAAATGACGAAATGCATTTCAGGCTTGGCAAGCCAGGGTAAAAGAGCATTGATGGAAATCATTGTCAAACTAAACAAGATTTGAATGATTGACCCGAATATATATTTTAAAAATCTTTGATTCTCAGGTGATGCCGATATTATATGGCTGTGAGATTTGGGGAGTCAAGCAATATGAATTATTGAAAAAGGTACATCTTCTAGCCTGCAAACGATTTTTAAGGGTAGGAAAACAAACCCTAATACTATTGTATATGGCGAATGTGGTTGCTATCAAATATATATAAATGCTTACTTACGGCTTTTACGTTATTGGCTAAACTTGCTCAAAATGAGCGAGTGTAGATTACCCAAAAAGTGTATTATATGCTAAGATATTTTGATGACATTGGAAAAAGATTTGGGTATCGTTCATAAAAATATTTTGTTTTCTCATGGCTTTGGATATATCTGGATTAACCAATCTGTTGGTGATGAACTTTCTTTTGTACAATGGTTTAAAACATCATTGATAATGAATTTCCTCAAAGTTGGACTTCCACTTTGAATAACAGCTCTAGATATGTGATGTATAGAGAATATAAATTCATATTTGAACCAGAAAGATACCTGTGTATCATATATTAGAAAAAAAAGGTGCGCTCTACTTACACCAAATTCAGATGCAATGTCTTGCTACTACGTTATAATGAAGGTAGGTGGCTATCAATCGAACCTGGTTTACGTTTGTGTCCCATTTGCAACACCTCTGTAGGGGATGAGTATCATTTCACACTTATATGCCACTTGTACAATGAATTGAGAATAACTTTTCTTCCGGAACGCTTTTGGAAATTCCCTTCTATCCATAAATTTAAAAGGCTGATATGTACAACTCAGGAGAATTTAATCAGACGTGTACAGTATTACATTGATCATGCATAAATAAAAGAAATAGGTATTTAGAAACACTTTAGACTTCACTTGTATGCTCTTGTTAACTATGTATAGTTATATCTGGTATATGGGCCCTTGGCCTCGTTACAAATAAACTCCTTTTGACTTTGACTGCGGACTTTGTGTGCCCCTCTGATAAATGTTAATTGAACGGCTCCCACGGTTGAAAGTTGTGAATACATTAATGTTATTTTGAAAGTGGTCAAATGTAACATATGCTATATTTGGGATTACACTTTCTCAGTAAAGTACAGATTCTAGTACTTTTTGGGGGGTTAAGTCCCACCCGGGATTCGAACCCACACCAATCCCAAATATAACATTTTACATTTGACCACTTTCTAAAATGGCATTGTGTATTTCATCCACTTGTTATAACTGAAAGTCCACAGCACCGATACAGATCTGACGACTTGTAGTTAACTTTCGAAAACTTACTTGCTCCCCTCCATCACCAGAACCTCTCACTCTTATCTCCGCCCCAGTGGATAACGGTCCAGGCAGATCAGCAAAAAATGGATTCGCCTGTCATCAAGAGAAGATACCGTGTGATTAAGATATTCTTTCATATTTGCTTGTCTGTTTGTTTGTTACAACATTCCAGCCACACTCTTCACAAGAAAGAAACGCATAGGTGAGTTTGATACAAATTTGATCCAAATGTACTGTCTGTTTCTTTCCAAAATGTCATCTTTGTGTGAATTTAAACAGCTTCAGCGCCAAAGAGTAGCAATTTTAACGTTTTGCCTTATTTTAGAAACGTTTGAGGAACGTCACCAAGACAACATACAAAACAATATGCAAGTGCAAACAAGCGGAAGAGCATGGGGTATCATCACTATAAAAAGGCACACGTTGTGTTTAATTTTGTCATTCGTTTTTGCCTGGAAAAGAGGTAATCATCATGCCACGACTGAGTGGCGCAAATCAAAACATCGCCATAGGCCGCCTTGAAGCCTGGGAGTCGCAGTCTGCAGTTGCCCGACATTTGATAGTGGCTGTTCCGTTTCTGCGGTTTCAACCCGCCCCGACAGATAACAACTCTTGCGTTTTCAATGATGATAGTTTCTTAAACAACTTTTTTGGTGGTGTCCGGAAAATTTTCAAATATAAGAAAGCTGTTGGGTATTAGTAAATGATAAACATGTGCACTATTTATATTTATGTGGCAATTTTTGTACATTGATCAAATTTGCAATTCATTGGTCCGTTTCTGACTCAAACGGACTGTAGTTAAAATGTGGTGTACTGACGATAGGATTTTATAACCTTTAAATATATTTCATACTTTTTGATTGCTGTATAAGGTTCTCTCGTCACGATATGGCTGAAATATTGCCGATGTAACAATAATTTTTCACTCACTCACTCACTCACTCACTCACTCGTTTGAGTCAGCGTGGTTTTAAACCAGTGAAAGACCGGGTAAGAATTGGTCTATAGCGACTCATGCGTGTTGTAATAAACGACAAACGGGGTCGGGTGGTCAGACTCGTTGACTAATTGCGTAGACAGATGCTCAAGCTGTTGATCACTGGATTGTCTGGTCCACACTCGAGTGCGGCGTTAAACAACAAACCAATCATAACTTATAAGCCGATATTCGTCAGTAAACCGACTGTGGCCAATACACCATCGTCAAGTAAAGAAAACAAGACGTTTGTATTCCAACATTTGTCCATAATGACATAGTTTACTTACCGAATATAAAACTGCCTTTTGTCTATTCAGACTGCACATTATACCAAAATAAAATACCAACAGTTATTTCCAAAAGGAAAATATAAGTTGTTATAGAAATAGAAGCGACAAGACCCTTTCCACATCCATAGGAAATCTCGATTGTACAGTTCTGACTGTATCATGAGCAAGTATTTGTTTCAACAGTATTACAGCTGTACGATGTTTGTGGATGATTCTGGAAGACAAAGATACAAGTTCTCTTCTCCGTACCCCTGAGAGTAAGTTTTCATACAACATGTTTTCATTCGTAGAATATATATGTTCCTTTTTCATGTTTGGCTAATTTGGAATACGATCGCCAACGGCCGAGATCTGTAATCACGACTATTTCTTTCTGAGGCATTTTCCTACAATCGCCAGCGGTTGAAGGGATGGTGTAAATCCAGCAGGGATCCATGTAGGCAGCAAAAGTACTGTAAGTCCCCATCGTCCCTAGTATGGTGATCTACCTTCAGTTGTTGGCGATCTATAGCCTGTTTTTATATTGTATTGTCCAAATAGTGCTTTTTAGTTTTCACTATCCAGTCTAGTTTCTACCTTCAGTTTTGGCGATCTATAACCTGTTTTATATTGTATTGTCCAAACAGTGCTATTAGTTTTCACTTTCCAGTCTAGTTTCTACCTTCAGTTATTGGCGATCTATAGCCTGTTTTTATATTGTATTGTCCAAACAGTGCTATTAGTTTTCACTTTCCAGTCTAGTTTTAGTTGTAATTTTGATATTCTACATGTAGTTGTTATACTGTCCTCCACATATTCCATTTCAATGTCAAATATGTTCTCGTCACGATATGGCTGAAATATTGCCGATATGACGTTAAATATTAACTCACTCACTCACTCACTAGTATGTTGATCTTCCTTCAGTTGTTGGCGATGCATAGCCCGCTTTTATACTGCATTGTCCAAAATAACGATGTATTTCATATGCTTCAAATGTATTCTCTCACTGTGATATTCTAGTTTTTTTACTGTCCTTCAAACTAAATTTATTATCATAACATGGCTCTTTTTTTGACAAAATGGCTGAAATAATGGCGATGTGACTATAAATGTTAACTCACTCACTCACATTCCTGTACGTACCGGGGGCGGTGGGGTAGCCTAGTGGTTAAAGCGTTCGCTCGTCACACCGAAGACCCGGGTTCGATTTCCCACATGGGTACATTGTGTAAAGCCCATTACTGGTGTCCCCCGCCGTGATATTGCTGGAATATTGCTGAAAGTGGCGTCAACCTCACTCGCTCACTCCTCTACGTACCTGATCAGTCCAAAGTGTCTGAGCACACTTTCCTATGTCAAGGACTTCAGTGCCAAGAGGGCAGGGTAATGGAGGAGACAGCAGGTAGGTGAACCCACTTCGACAGGCAACGTCCACAGTCTGGTTTACAACTGACAGCGTCAAGGCATTCTCCAAGCGAACCTGGCTGCATTCAGCTGAATATAAATGGACAATATTTGTGAGAAATCACATGCTAAATACAAAACATCAACATCACTGAATAGCCAGCCTGTATTGGACGAAACAGGTAACACTGGGCTTTCAGGTCCGGATAAGATTTCTCGAAATAAAGTTCAGTTTTTACTCAAATTTGAAACTGAGTTTGACACTTTGAAACAGCTGAATTTTTAATTCAACTGCATTTTTAAAATAAAAAAGCTCAAGCAACTTAAGTAATCTATCCACCAAACCAGTTTAATATCGATTTCATTTAATTCTAGAAAATGCATTTTCCTGCGTTTTCTCAAATTTGAGTAAAAGCTCAAACTTAGTCAAAACTCTGACTTAGGGCCTGGTCTTCAGCAACCAGTAAGAGGCGACAGACATGATCGGGTGATCAGGACCGCTCACTTGGACACATATCATCTTATCATATTCGAACTGCATAGATCGATGTTCATGGTGATAATCACTGGATTGTCTGGTCCAGAGGCGATTATTAACAGACCGCTGCCATGCAGCTGGAATAGCCAATAAAGAATTGTGGTCAACGGGTTAACGTAGCATGGATGTCTCTCGTCCCCATGGAGTGGGTGAGTTTAGTTTTACGCCACACTCAGCAATATTCCAGGTATATTGCGGCTGTCAGTAGTGAGTGAGTGACTTAATGTCACATCGGCAATATTGCAGCCATATCGTGACAAGAACAGTTTATATCAATATTCAAATCAATAAATGTATAACGTAAAACCTGTCATCGAAGGACAGTAAAGCCACTAGACTATCACAGCTCTTAATTTAAAACTAGTACGCTATCATAAAAAATATATCACGAGAGACAACAGTATATATAGATCTATAGATCACCAGCAACTAAAGGTTGATCACCATACTAAGGACAATGGGGACTTACAGTACCTTTGCTACCTACATGGACCCTAGTTGATTTACATCATCCCTTCAGCAGCCAGCGATTGTAGTCAAATTTAGTCATAATTAAAATCACAAAAATTCGACGCTTAAAATCCTGGTAGGTTTGAAATTTACTTTGAGAGTTTTGGGACTAACGTACCCTCTCAGTAGGACAATAAGTTTACAATACTTTAACCCCTTGAGGGTACAGCCACCAACAATATGAGTTATTAATTTAAACTTCCCATCATAAAATATTAATCTATTTACAAACCTGTTAACAAATCTAAATCTATTTAAAAAGCAATAATTAAATGAGGACTTATATCAGTAAAAGGATCCTTCATAGTTCGTGATTTGAAATAGATATCCCTTGTGATGGAATATTCAACACGGTCAAGCAGGACATGCTTGACCGTGATTCTTTCATCACAAGGGATACAAAACGGAGGATCCTCACCTTTCAATAGGTACTCATGAGTATATCTTGTGTGACCAATACGACATCGTTGCTGTTACCGTTACAGGCTCCACCATACACAATAGAGCCACAGTCAAGCTTGGAGCGGACCAGTGATCTATATAGTTGAAGGAGGGTAGCTTGATCCCCTCCCCGCTTTGAATTAGAAACGACTTTCAATAAATCGAGTGCTTTCAGGCATTTAGTTTTTAAGGATTTGATATGCGGAAGAAAAGTTAAATGAGTGTCGAAAATTAGACCCAAGAATTTGGCCTCTTTGACAACTTTGATGGGAGTGCCGATTAAAAACAGTTCTGGGTTTTTGTGTGGTTTATATTTACGGCAGAAATGTATGCAATTTGTTTTTGATTTAGAAAATTTAAAGCCGTTTTCAAGACACCATTTATTTATTTTGTTTAAACACAACTGCAGTTGCCGTTCAATAGTATGCATATTCTTACCGCGACAAGAATTATTACAATCATCCACAAAAAAGTGATCCATCAATTGAATCATTTAAAACCTTGGATAAACTGTTGATCTTAATACTAAATAATGTTACAGACAAATTACTGCCTTTTGGGACACCCTGATCCTGATTGTAATGGTCAGACAGGGTTGAACCCACTCGGACTTGAAATTGCCTGTCTGTTAAAAACTGTGATATAAAAAGAGGTAAACGACACCTCAAACCGAAGTCATGTAAATCTTTTTAAATGCCATGCTTCCAGGTGGTATCGTATGCTTTCTCGAGGTCAACGAATATCGATACTGCATGCTGTTTATTTACTATAGCATTTTTAACAAAGGATTTTAAACGTACCAAATGATCCATGGTACTTCGATTTTTCCTGAAACCACATTGATTATTTGTATTATTGGTTTCAAGATACCATGTTAATCTATTATTTACCATTCGTTCCATGGTTTTACAGACACAACTCGTTAAAGAGATTGATCTGTAGTTAGACGGATCAGTATGATCCCGGCCAGGTTTTGGAATGGGAACTACAATGGCATTACGCCATGAAGTTGGGAAATTCTCTGAGGTCCATATCATATCAAATATATTTAGCAACGTTTCCAAACATGATTCGGGCAAATGCTTCAAGAGCTGATAGGGGATACCATCAGCCCCTGTTGCTGTATCATGAGCTTGCTCAAGGGCGGTATGTAGCTCATGTAGTGAAAATAATTCATTATAATCTTCACCATTGTCTGGGTTAGAATTGATTGTTTTCTTCTCCTGTTGTTTCTGGTGTTTTTGAAACTCAGGGACATAATTTAATGATGAAAAGTGTTTGGCAAGAATTTCGCCAATTTTATTTGTTATTTCAACTTTATTAGTTAAGAGATTATCACCATCCTTCAGATGGTGTACAGTAGATTAGAACTTTTGCCCTTTATTCTTTGGACCATGTTCCACACCTTTGACATCTGTGTACGTGAATTTATGTTAGAAATATAGTTCCTCCAAGACTGACGCTTATTCTGTTTAAATGAGCGCCAAACATTGGCATTCAAAATTTACAGATAAGCGCTCCAATTTTACAACCGAAGCAAAGGGCATATTTACAGCTCTAAAATACATTAATAATCAATCAAAACAGAAATAAATTGTGATGTTTTTAGATTCTCTCCCTTGTCTTCAAAAGCACTAAGTGAACACTAAGTCACTCAACAAATCTGTGACACCACTTATGATACCTCATAGGTGTTAGAAGCCTGTGTTTGGATTAGATATGGGAGATGTAATACCAGTGAATCAATAAGTTACCCGAGATTCAACTATCGATTTATTTAAAGGTGAGGAGACAATATTTAGAATCCCTTGTCTCCATACCTCTATCTAGTATGGACGCCGTTAAATATAACATGAACAATTACGTATTTACACTCTTCAAACAAAGAAACACATACGCCAAACCTAAGGAAATGTATTAAAGAGATTGAGACAATACGATGTGCCGTTGAGATTGACATCCAGTGAACGAGGGAAAAACAAAGCGCCTTTGAGCTGAGCTGGATATCGGCGCTATACAAATGTATGTATGTATGTGTGTGTGTGTGTGTGTGTGTGTGTGTGTGTGTGTGTGTGTGTGTGTGTGTGTGTGTGTGTGTGTGTGTGTGTGTGTGTGTGTGTGTGTGTGTGTGTGTGTGTGTGTGTGTGTGTGTGTGTGTGTGTGTGTGTGTGTGTGTGTGTGTGTGTGTGTGTGTGTGTGTGTGTGTGTGTGTGTGTGTATGTATACATGATCTATTACTCTTGAACATAGATGAAGAAAATTTGACACACGGATGAACATATACTTTTCAAAAACATAACATGACAATTTGAATTTTAGGAAAATATTTGACACATACCAGTCCATGCTAAATCCCAGCATGTGGAGGAATGGTTGCCGGCGACAAAACGTTTAGAAAAAAGAAACGTTGAACAAAAACGTAACGTCACACTCACGTCTGTATTGAATCGCTAAAACGCTCCCCTACATGAAATGCACCCCGAGCTGAAGCCTATGGCTGTAGTCTGTAAAAAGCCACATCAACGGTACCTCACATCCATTGCTTTAATCCACTATTGACGCCAGAAGAATGCCAAGACTGACAGAAGTTCAACGACACATTGCCATCGGCCGTTTACAAGGTGGGGCATCGCAGCATGAGGCGGCAAAGCACTTCGGCGTGTCCAGACAGGCAATCTCAGACCTATGGACCCGATACAAAAATACTGGGAGTGTTACCGCCGCCAAGCATCGCTACATCCGGTTGAGACATCTTCGTTCGCGCACCACGACCGCAACATCCACAACAACCCAAATCCCTGGACTGCGCCGAACCTCCGACCAGGCAGTGCGCAATCGGCTACAGGAAGCCGGACTTTTTGCCAGGAGACCAGTTCGACGTAACGTCTTGACACAACGTCACCGGGCTGAACGTCTACAATGGTACAGACAAGGAGTGAGATGGCCGCGGGCAAGATGAAGGACAAGTTTGTTCCCGGATGAATCTCGGTTTCTTCTCAGACGTGCTGATGGACGTTCACGTGTATACAGACGTCAGAATGAACGTTAAGGCGATAACTGTGTAGAGCAGGTCGATAGATTTGGTGCAGGAAGTGTCATGGTGTGGGCAGGTATCCATCATAATGGCCTGACAGCTCTTTCCAGCATGACAATGCTCGACTTCACGTTGCACGTGTTTGCCAGGACTTCCTACAAAAATCGACGTTCAGGTGTTATCACGACCTTCTCGATCACCCGAATTGTCCCCCATTGAACATCTATGGGATATTCTTGACGATTGCGCCACCTCAGACAATACAGGAACTACACGCAGCACGTCAGGAAGAGTAGCAAAACATTCCTTAAGACAGCATTCGGCATCTCCTTTCTTCTACGGGCCGCCGCTGCAGCTTCCAAGCTGTTATCGATGCTCATGGTGGTCACACCAGATACTAACATATTACTCTGACCAAGTGGCTTTAACACTTTCTGGATAATCTTGTTTTGAAATTTGTAAAGTGATGATAGTACTGCAATTGAACAATGATGTCACGTTTGAATCAGTTATAAGCACCCAGTAAATAAACTCCAAAACAGTTTGTTTTTTTAAGAGTATATGTATTGTTGTCACTGTCAGTATTAAGCCAGTTCACGGGGCGGTGGGGTAGCCTAGTGGTTAAAGCGTTGGCTCGTCACGCCGAAGACCTGGGTTCGATTCCCCTCATGGGTACAATGTGTCAAGCCCATTTCTGGTGTACCCCGCCGTGATATTGCTGGAATATTGCTAAAAGCGGCGTAAAACTAAACTCAGTAAGCCAGTTCACTCACTGCATATTTGTGGACACAAGGGGGCGTTCAGGTCAGTACCTGGCGACACCATCCCTTGCAGCTGTCACTGCTCGACACCGCCTTGGAAAGGATTGCACAAGTCCTCGGATTTTTCCTTGGGGAAACTTTGCCATTCCTGGTTGGCAAGTTCTGCACGTGTCTGAGGACGATGGTGACGTTTACGGACGCGTCGGTCAAGTTCGTCCCACAGATGCTCGAACGGGTTCAGATCAGGAACCGGAGGGAAGGACACTGACGTCTGTATTGACGAGATAGGCACTTGTTACACGAGCTCTGTGTGGTCGAGCGTTGTTCTGTTGACACAACTCCCTCTTGCGGTTACAAATAGGAGATGAGGTCGCAGGATTTGGTAGATGTAGCGATTTGCTGTAGTTGAACCCCCACTAGCTCTGATCTACCTGTGTAGGACATGGCTCCCAACACCATGACGCTCTCTCCACCAAATCTGTCCACCTGTCAAACGGAGTTCGGCGCAAAACGTTCGTGTAGACGTCGATAGACACGTTGTCTCCCATCCCATCGTTGCAGGAGGAAATGCGATTGATCGCTGAACCAAACACATTCCATGTGTTCCCCCGGGTTCCATACCTGTATCCTGTTGCACCATTGGACACGTCGTTGTCGGTTTATTCGTGACAGGACAGGACCAACTTTTGGTCGATATGCTCGAATTCCCACTTCTCTCAGACGATTTCTGATGGTTTGGTGCAGCAAATCGGGGACGAAGGTGAAACACCGGATGAATCGGTCCTCAGCAGGAGTGGTCACTCTTAGGTCGAATTGAAGAGGGTATATCGATAGCATATTCGAGATATGGTGCTGTGGTGGACGTTAAAGTGTCCTGGGAGTCCCCTGCTTCCAAACGTCCAATGGCGATATTCCGGAAAGTAGCATTCAATCTACGCATTTTTGTTATCTCAGTTTGTCATAAATTGCGTAATGAAATGATTAATTTGATTTGGCATTTCATAGTCAATGGTTCTACTCATGTGTTCGACACACTGCTCGGGCATGACGTGGAAAGCCTTTTCTGCCAACAATTTTTCATATATCGTTTTAATTTTTTTTATGACAAACGTTTACAAACACATTTTGGGATGCGTTTGCGCGCAATATATTATATTTATTTCCGGTACTGAAAGGCCACAGGCCTGTAGTACAGTGCATTTATAAATCAATATTTACACTTACACGCACGGATAATATACATGAAGAAGGGAAAATAATCAACTTTAGGTTACATTGTGTTCTGAGATATATTCTGTCCTAAACAACATGGCATAGTAAGCAAACATGGACAAGTTTTGAAGTATAGTATGGGTTTTGTTGTTCAACAATGCTGAGAATGTATAAAGGTTTGGATGGGCACAATAATATTTCTTAATATACAACTTTCTGATGGAATTATAAGCAGGGCAAATTAAAAGAAAATGATATTCATCTTCTATTTGGTTAAGATCACATAGTTTGCAAGTTCTATTTTCTTTTTTGACATTTTTAAATCTTCTACTTTCGATAGATAAATCATGTGAAGAACATCTCAATCTGCTTAACGCTATTCTATACTTTTTTACGTTTAGACATGACAGATAAGTTTCGGAGTCAAAAGTACATTTAAACATCTTATAATACAGACATTTACTGGAAAGTGATATCTTTTCAAACCATTCTTGTAAATAGATATCTTTTAATCTTTGTGTTAGTTCTAAAATAAACTTACCCTCAGAATCAACATACTGATCGTTCCATACAAAACCAAACCCTTTCGAGAATAGAAAATGTCTAACAGCAGAAACCCAATTTGTGTGTCCATTTTTATCGAATAGCATCATCATATTGTAACATTTCTTTGGTAGCCTATAAGAAGGCATCTTCAGTAATTTTAACCAGTATTTTATAACTCTGATATTTGTAAATAAGTGCATCGGGTATTTACCACATTCTCCATACACCATTGTATTCATTGTATTGGATTTAACACCAAGAAATCTTTTACATGCTTTCAATTGAACTCTTTCAATATCACTGTAATAATTCAAACCCCATATTTCGGCTCCATACAATAAAATTGGCTTAATTTTGGCATCAAATATTTTAAAGTATGAACTTATATTTATGTCACCAAGTACATTTAATTGTTTAAAGATACCTATCATGACCTTTTGTGCTTGCAAACAAGCGTAATTAACATGTGTTGTCCAAGATAAACAATTACTAAAGAACATACCCAAATATTTGTACGAACTGGTGCAGGAGTGGTCACTCTTGGGTCGAATTGAAGAGGGTATATCGAGAGCATATTCGAGATATGGTGCTGTGGTGGACGTTAAAGTGTCCTGGGAGTCCCCTGCTTCCAAACGTCCAATGGCGATATTCCGGCAAGTAGCATTCAATCTACGCATTTTTGTTATCTCAGCTTGTCATAAATTGCGTAATGAAATGATGAATTTAACTTTGGCATTTCATAGTCAATGGTTCTACTCATGTGTTCGACACACTGCTTGTGCATTACGTGGAAAGCCTTTTCTGCCAACAATTTTTCATATATCGTTTTAATTTTTTTTATGACAAACGTTTACAAACACATTTTGGGATGCGTTTGCGCGCACTACACAACAACCACGACATGATTAACAGGATTCAAATATAGGAAATGTCGATTGCTGTCAAAATATATCTTAATGAACAGCTGAAAACGCCGATGCGTGTCTTTTTGGAAGAGTGTATTTGTTTCACACTAGTTTGTTTTACATGCATATCAATGATAATCTTGTTTGTTTAATGTTCGTTGTCAAAAGTGTTATGAAGTCAGAATGGCTTATTTATTACTGTTTCAATTCTTCCATACTTATTTTAAAATAAATTTACTTTCCAACAGATGCACTTCTGAAAGTTTAAGTTTACCTGCATAGTACTGCCAGCCCGTGTCCTCTGTTCCTCCTGTGTTGACGAACGACTTGTACAGGCGGCATCGTTTGGACGTTGGGTTGTACAGCAGCATGTTACAAAGGGAGTGTCGGTAGCAACGTTCTCCGCACAATATCCGTTCTTCTACGACGCTCTCAGAGACAAAGGCTTCATTAAATAACAGACCGTCCAAAATTCCATGGCGTTGAAAATAGAATCTGTCACATGATGGAAAGACAGATATCGGTTGACACAACACAAGAGTCAACACATAGAACTTCTCTTTGTACATAGTCATCCTCATGTGATACAAGACCGGAGAAAGACACAGCAAAGACTGACATCAGAGTCAAATCTGCCTCAGAATATACGTAGCTACTGCACCTATCGTCCAGATTCAATCACACGTACAAGACACGGCTTTTTGAGCATCAACAAAGGTGGTGTGTTACTTCGACTGAGATTCCACTGGAGTACAAGTACATGAAAATGTATCATTTGAGTTCATCGATTCTTCATCACATCAATACCAATACGTTCCCTACCGATGTCATGACGCGTCCGTTCTCGCGTCGTCTGTTTTGTTTCCGAATCAATAAGTACATTTGCGCATAACAATGCCCCTATCCAAAGGTACCAGGTTATAGTCAACATTCTCCTCTAACGAGTCCATGAATGAAACATGGGCCCTGGTGCGAGGTATAGAGGCATACATTTATTTTTTCCAAACTTCTTCATCTCAACGATGATACAATATTTAACATTATATCGTTTCAAGTAGAGACAGGGACGAATTCCCAAGCGAATTAGGGATGCAAAAGAATATCCAACAGCACATTCGTCATTCACATTCATGTGTATCATTCTTATTAACAGGCTCTAAGCAAATAGTCAGGCCAGAATGTATTGAAGCCACAAGATTAGTGACAATGGGTTACTGATCGTGTAATGTCGTGGAGTGGAGTGGCGCTTCATTTCAGATACAGTGGTGGAATCAATAAAATCGACAAAAACATTTTCTATCTCCATTGTATAATGCGGACGTAATCACAACGGTAAGGAACATCTAACATTGAGAAAGGAGGCAGCACATTTCGTTATAGAATCTCTAGAAAACAATAGAACAAGCGCCATGAAAGGGCAACGCACGCACACTAACAGATTCAGTAACAGATCACCTTAGGGAAATGGGTTTGGTTAAATTTGCCACTGTTCACCCAGCAGAAAATGGGTACCCGGTGGTATAAGTCATATGTCTACTAACCTTCTAGCGCCTCACAGGCAGCTGTGGTTAACCCGGGTAATAATGTCCTTCATGTTGTATGCACTCGGAGCATGACCCTGCGGCATGGAGTTCAGCGCTATGTAAGTGCCTATATTATGATAATGATTATTATTATTATTATTATTATTATTATTATTTTGTTTGTTATACATACAGAAAATATAGACCCATGTCCTCATACATACAAAAAGCATCAGCACCGATTGCAGCTCGTATGAAAAATATACTACCAACAATCATTAGTGATGATCAAAAGGATGTATGAAGGGAGATATATACTGAGAGAAACAAATATAGAATCACCGGAAAATTCAAGCGTTCCTTAAATATTTTCCTGTTTTCATCACCAGCTTTGAATAGCGCTGTGGTGATGAAAACTGGAAAATATTAAAGGAACGCTTGAATTTTCCGGTGATCCTTTATTTGTTTCTCTCAGTATATTGGCGACTGAACTTGACTCATAGCAGACATAATGCAATACACCGAACAAATGAACATACCAGGCTATCTTATACTAATCGACTTTGAAAAAGCATTTGATTCTGTTGAATAGCAACTTTTTGAAAATTGAACATTTATATGATTTTGGACCCTCTATTACACATTGGATTAAAACATTTTACAATGATATAAAGTCAAGTGTTCTAGTAAATGGTTATTCCAGTGATTGTTTGAATATTTAGAGAGGATGTAGATAAGGTGATCCACTTTCACCAAACCTTTTCCTAATCTGTACAGAAATTCGGGCACACGTGTTGAGGGAAAATAAACAAGTAAAGGGTATTAAACTTTTTTAAATTGAATATTTACTAACGCAATTTGCAGACGACACAACACTTATTCATGATGGAACTAGGAAATGCTCTTGGATCTTGGATATACTTAATATATATGCAGAATTTTCTGGGCTTAAAATAAAAATAGAAAAAAACTAAAACAATATAGATTGGTTCGATGCAATACTCAGGCATTCAAACCTGCAAGACCTTTAAACAAGTTTGCTCTCAGAGACCCTTTACTTTAATCAGTATTCTGTTTCAACACAACCAGGCTGAAATGGTTGAAAGACAAACTAAAACAGGTTGATAAGACAAGGCAATGTTGTTAAGAATTGACCTACGTATCGAGAATCGACCTACGAAGAGACCTACGTATCGAGAATCGACCTACGAAGAGACCTACGTAACGAGAATCGACCTACGAAGAGACCTACGTAACGAGAATCGACCTACGAAGAGACCTACGTATCGAGAATCGACCTACGAAGAGATCTACGTAACGAGAATCGACCTACGAAGAGACCTACGTAACGAGAATCGACCTACGAAGAGACCTACGTAACGAGAATCGACCTACGAAGAGACTACGTAACGAGAAGACCTACGTAACGAGAATCGACCTACGAAGAGACCTACGTATCGAGAATCGACCTACGAAGAGACCTACGTAACGAGAATCGACCTACGAAGAGACCTACGTAACGAGAATCGACCTACGAAGAGACCTACGAGATGTTTATGAATTATGGGCAAATATACAATCTTTACAATCAAATGATGACATTGATACTGAAGCTTCACAACAATGTACATGGGCAAAGGACAATATCATCGTAGGTCAAAAACCAATTATTTATAAACATTACTTGAAGAGAAATTTTAAATTCATGTTCTACTGCAAAAAAATGGTAATTTTCTGACCTATAACGAATTTACTTCCTTATACAAAATTAAGACAAACTGTTTAAAATATAGGGGTATCATCAATTCCATCAAATCATATTTACTTTTTTTTAGACTAACTCTTAGTAGCCATTTATTGATGATAACATACATGTTCTTTACAAAGAACGTGAAGGATGCAAGATTTTCTACTCTGTCCTGCTAAGGAAACATACATTACAAGAAAGGCTAAATCACCAACTTAAGAGGAAAACGGATATCAAAGTAGATGTATCAGAACAATTCTTGAAAGTTTTTAACTTTGTTCCTTTTAGAACAACTTATAATACACAACTTAGACTGACTGACTGAGTTTGGTTTTACGCCGCTTTTAGCAATATTCCAGCAATATCACGGCGGGGGACACCAGTAATGGGCTTCACTCATTGTGCCCATGTGGGGATTTGAACCCGGGTCTTCGGCATGACGAGCCAACGCTTTAACCACTAGACTACCCCACCGCCCCCACAACTTAGATGGCTACAAAATAAACTTGTCCATAGAATCATTAATTGAATACAACCGACTTCTTGTACATTTTGTAATGTTGAGATTGAATCAATTATTCACATATTCTGTGATCGTGTACATGTGATAGATACAGACGCAAGATTAATTCTGGATACATATCATTTTTTGGATATAAAGAAAACCGAAATGAGGTAATAAACCTTGTTACCATCGCAACAAAATACTAAATATGTGCAAAGAGATGTTCTAATTTGCATCCATAGTTGGATTAAAAATTACTTACATGCCCTGTATGATATTGACAACTGTACTGCCTTTTCGCACTGTAACTACGGTAAATTCTTCACCTTTTGGTCATCTTGCCATAACCGCTTCACATAAATTACAATAAAAATGTGTTCTTCTGGCCTTGTATCACCCTACGGATTCTCTACCACCTGTGTCCACAATATTGATCGGGTTAATCGGATGAAAGACTGGTAGTGGCCCGATGTCTGTCCTCCATATTCATCGGCGGCGTCCGACTGATCCGATTGCGGTCGGATTGTAATTCGAGGGTGACCTGACACTACCCTGAGACTTCCAACACTCTCCCAACACCAATCCGACAAATCGGTTACTGTGGGTAATGGGACACTGACCCAATACTGGTCGGAATTGTCGCCACAATCGACAGTCCAGTATTAAATGCGGGCTGCACCTCCTCACGGTACTAGTCATGGATCAACTTCCTCCCAACGCTGCAGCCCTGGGCCTTGTTTTATGCTATGCAACAAGATGCAGTGACCCTTGAGGTCCTGAGAAGGAGGCAGAGAAGACCACGTCGTTATTGGGTTCGACCATGGCTGCAAGCTGATAGAAGGCTGTTATATGGGCACTACACCAGACTCATGAATGAACTGAGAATGGATGATACAACGGCACTCTTCAAATACTTGAGAGTTACGCCAGAATGTTTTGATGAACTACTCCAGAGACTCGCACCAAGACTCACGAATGGTGATACCAATGCCGGGAGAGCCCATGAACCTGGTCTCAAGTTAGCCTGCACCCTTGCAGCTGGCGATCGGTATCCATCACTGTCATACAGCATCAGGGTTGCTCGGGAAACCATTTGCAAGTTTATCCCCCGAAGTCTGTCAAGCCATAGTGGATGAGTATGCTGATGAAGTGATAGTGTCCCACCACTGAACAAGAATGGCATTCAATTGCTGAAGAATACGAGAGGCGTTGGAACGTTCCACATGTAATGGGGGCACTTGATGGCAAGCACGTGGCACTAAGGAAACCGAAGAACTCAGACAGTCTCTATCATAATTACAAACATTTCTTCTCAGTGGTCCTCATGTCACTTGTTGATGCGAACTACCGGCTCCTGTAGATAGACACCTCTGGTCAAGGACACATGTCTGACACACAGATATACAATGCATCCGAGCTCAAAGAGACAATGGACAGTGGTCAAATAGGATTCCCCCACCTGAGCCAATGACCAATGACAACCAGAACATGCCATACTTCATGATCGGGGATGACGCCTTTGCTTTTATGAGCGCACATAGTGAAGCCCTACTCGAGAAAGAACTTGACACGTACAGAGCAGATATATCGCATAAGTAGAGCCCGAATAGTCGTGGAGAACGCTTTCGGAATACTGGCAGCCAGATTCCAGTGTCTTCTAGGAACATTACAGCAAGTACCTGACGTTGTGCGTAACATCATCGAAACATGTGTCTGCCTCCACAACCTGATCCGAATACGACACCCAGCCACGATCCATGGTCGGCTGGATACAGAGGATGCAAACCACAACATCATACCTTGAGAATGGAGGAACATGGCTCCCAAACATGAAGTACCAGCTCGCATAGGACCCTTCCGCGACACAGCAGAGGCCAAAGCACAGTGTGAATCCCTAAGACTGTACTTCAACAACCCACTTGGAGGAGCAGTACCTTGGCAGGTGAGGATGATTTGGGATAACTGATTATAGACTGTTTAGTTACCAGGAGTAGACTTAGATGACAACGGATAAACTGTATTGTTACCAACAACTGTTAGCATACTCCAAAGAATATTGAGTCTTGACATTACTAATTTTTGAGCAGTGTTCATGATTTATTGTTCATATGTACGTAATATTTTAAAAGTCTGAACGGCGACTCATGTGTGTGTAAGAAACTTTCGATCAAAATGTTGTGAAGTAGCAATTGCAGCAACTGTTATAGATTTTTTAAAAATCAATCAACAAAAAACATCAGGTAATGAAAATTATGTGCTTCTGAGTTGCCAAAAACGTTTATGCTATGTTAAAGTTGCATCAAGTATTATTGCTAAAATATCAGTTATGGTACTTCGATATGATGTGTTTCCGAACTGTCAAAGAAGCTTATAGTCAAGGCAATATCCTTAAAAAGGAAGTTGTATACCTTTCAATAAAGTGATAATTGAACAGTGTTAAGTTCGGAATGGTCATTTCTAAATTCATTCTTAATTCCAAAAGTTCAAATTTGAATTTAGTAATTGAGTCGAATGTAAGTATAATTGATGCATTTAATAACCAAAGCATGAAAGAGAGATTGATTGGGAGTAATAATTTGTTTAACAAAAAAATGACAAATTTACCCAAGATAATTTTAAACATTACTGTGGAACCTGTGCTTACTTTATTCAACAAACAACAACAAAAAACTTTTTAAACATGGCAAAACACAAAATGTCACTGATAAAACTGGTAACCGATAAAAGTCTAACACTTAAAAATTAAATCAATAAGAACGAAAAACACTTATGTTCGCTTCCTTCTCAGTAATGTCCTCATGTAAAACTAAAATAATTTACATGGTCTTCCTGGCTCACTCCTCATTATTGATAAGTCTGATAAACAAAAGTCCAAAACCTGAAAATGAGATATAACATAACATTTGTGAAAGGTGTAGGGGAGCGTTGAATGGTAGTTCATCCCAGGTATCACGTTCGCCATGTAGGGGTGCCAAATGGAAATTGGATTGTAGGCCAGAGGTGGGGTGATGGCTGCCAGCCAACGCCGCAGGTGTTTTTCCTGACCCTTGAACTGGTACCGGGCTTTGCTGTTGGAGGATCCGAGGGAGGTTGCAGTCATGTGTGTTGATCAAGCGTGAACTGAGAGTCTTGGCGTCTGGTGCTGGCTTCATCTTGTATGTCAAGGAGAAAGTTGCTCAGCAATCGGTTTGCCTTCATATACAAGTCATCAGGGAGTTGCTGCAGCACCGAAACCACGTAGTTGGTGAACTGTTAACGGTCTGGATTATGTGACTGGGGCTTGTCAAGTGTACGCACCACCTGGGCAGAAAGGACCATCAGCTGCTCGCTGTTTTGATCTAGCACATCCATCTCCTGCTGTCTCAAGAACCTTTGCGGTGCCTTACCCTTGCTGCAACTGCTGCATCTGGGTAATGGAGTGCTGTCCTTGCTGGCTCGATATGAAGACTGCTGTTTAGTGGCAGCTTCTCCCTGGTCCTCTGACTCTACCTGTCTTTCCGCCCTTCCCTCCCGAGGTGCTGTTCCTCTGGCCTCAATACGTTCCTGTAGCTGAAAAGATACAAAAGCAAAGAATGTTTTTGGATCTGGAAATATGAAAATATTAATCAAATTTAATATAGAATAATTCAAAATAAAATGTTAAAACTTTATTCCACATTTTTAAAAATATATTGTATTTCACACATATTTTTGTCATATCTGTATACTTAAACAAACAACGGTCCTCCTTTGCACCACATACATGTGATGGGTGAGGAAGTCACAAAGCTGCAGCAGGCGCCTGTTGGTATGAGTAAGGACCTCAGCTCCAGTTCCACTCTTCTGTGCTTTCTTCTTTAGCCGTCCAAGCTTTGTCCTCAAAGTTTCGTACCGCTGTTGCAGCTCTAAACCCGTCCTGTTCATGGCCTGTCCATGGTGTCCCTCCTGAGATCTCTTGATTTGTTGTACAGGCTATAGTTCTCCTTGAGGATTCAGCCATCGCCATCAGGGGCGCGGTGGGCGAGCTGGCTAAGGCGCAAGGCTAGTGATCCAGCAAGGTTGAGGTGCCGTAATCGAGCCCACCTGTGACCGGGTTTAAAAACCTTCGAGTCAACTTTGTGAGCAGACTCTTTCAGTGTTGTCACAACCCCTAGTGTACAGTACACAACACTGTGCACTTAATAGAACCCACGAATCCTTTGGTATATGACCAGATGGTGGCTACATGAATACGTGCAAACACCTAGTTGCGGGTACAGCAATGTGCAGTGAACTCGGACAAACTACTGTGACTATATGTCCCAGTCCACATAGCTGAGAATGGGTACCTCGTTAATAACTACAATAACTCAGTGCGTCTAGTGGCAGCAAGAGTTGTATACTCCCAGGGAGTTGAGATTGATAATACGATGTGCCGTTGAGATTGACATCCAATGATCGAGGGGAAAATTACCAGCTCCTTGAGCATGCACTAGTTGCGTGGATATGCGCACTATATAAATATCCTATGATAATAATCTCCGCTATTTCTTCTTCAGAAAGTACAACGGGAGGCCTCTGGGCCCTTACGTCTCTTTGCCTGGGGCTGAGTATCTTCTCCCTCAGTGTCCCTCACCTTTTCTGCCTCATCTTCATCGCTATCTTCATCTGCGGTAGCAGCATTAGCAGCTGTGATGGCAGTGGATGCAGAACCTGCAGGAGAGTTTGTGGGGCTACTGATGGTGGCAGCAGCAGCAGTCCTGCCTGGCCACACGGTGCCTGATATTTTATAATTTAAAAATATTTAGTTTTACATGACTTACATAAAACTCAATTTCCAAACTTCTTCAAATATTCAGATGAGAATGGATTACAAATATTTCAAAATTACAATATTGTTTATCATAAAAAAGATACTTATTGTGTTCCTTTTTTTCATTTCAATTGTCTAAACTCAGCTGTACCAATAATGCAGGGAGAGCTGTGGGGCTCAGCAGTGATGGGGGCCTGAATACGCTTATCCTCTGCATCTTCAGGAGGAAGAGGAGGCACGGGCGAGTCTTCTGGCTCTTGAGATTGTTGAGGGGTGTTTGGAGGTCGTTTCTTTGCCTTCTGTCCTAGAACATTTTTGTTTAATTCTTGGCACCATCTTCAGGTTCTTGGTGCTGTGCGATGAAAATGTGCAGAGTGAGTGTCGGCTGACCTTCCTTTGTAGTCCGTTGGCCGTCTGATGTCACTGCTTGCTATGCGATATGTGTCGGATGGCAGTTGAGTTAATGAGCGATTACCCTCCTATGTCACAACGGATACCAATCAGACGGTGCTAAATATCATGTTACCATCTGATGAGAATCGAATTGGTGATGGGTGCGTCGGACAGACCGCAGACCGCAGATTGAATCAGATGAGCGTCAGATGACTGTTAATCATCCGACACTTATCAGATTGCCGTCAGACGTCTGCCAAACACGTCCGATAGTTGCACAGCACGAATCTGACACACATCGGACTGACTCTACATTCATCCAACACTGACTCGATTTGCTGACCGGAAATAGCGAACTTAGATCTGAGCTTATCATCGGACAATTTCGCCTCATCGGATCACGCCCGACACATCGGACACTGACCTGATAGTCGACAAACACAAATCGGATTCATCGGACTGTGATACGATACTCTTCGCTGGGCTACCGGAAGGAAAAACTTTGCTTCCGATGAATGACCGTTGAGCCAGAAGTCTCTGTGGAATGTTGACTTCCATTCACACAGTCTGTATTACGTTGAAAAGCACGGGGCAAGAACCAAGTCGGTCATACCTGCTTGGGTTTTCAGCCATATCATTTTGCAGCGATGTACTGGTTCACTCATGAAACATATGAGAGCGAGCTTAGAGGTGTATCCCTTTATGATGAAGGGGCGGTGGGGTAACGTAGTGGTTAAAGCATTATCTCGTCACGCTGAAGACCCGGGTTCGATTCCCCACATGGGTACAATGTGAAGTCCAGGTCTGGAGTCCCCCGCCGTGACATTGCTGGAATATTGCTAAAAGTTTTTGAAACTAAACTCACTAACTCACTTTGTGTTTAAAGGCTCACCATCAAGCATGTTTTGGTTGACTGTATGGACTTTGCAACTGCAAGGGTTTCACAATGGCAAGGATTTCACAATTGCAAGGGTTTCACTTTATCATGGGGTAAAGGGTAAACCTATGAGATCTAAAAGCCGGATAGAATTGGTCTGCAGCAACTCATGCTTGCAGAGGCGACTAACGGGATCTGGTTAATAATAAAAAAATTGCTCAACCAATTTAGGCTCTGAATTCACGTTAAGACTCACGAGTGGGCATTTGTATTTTCACAACTTTAATCAAAGTTCAAGGTATTTTAAGGATGTACTGCATTACAGACTAGTGGACTACACACAAGATACAGGATCAGTAAAACGGAACACACGAGACTAATTGTTCTCAGGTACATGATTCGACTCTTGTTCTTTGATAAATAATGTCAATCAGAAGAAAGAAATGTCACAATACGACAATATTCCAGTTTCATATCTCTGTCATTGCGCTCCTCATGTAGATGGAAAGTCTAACGATTAGTATAATTGTATAAACTTTCACAGATTTCATCTTCAGAGAGAGAGTGTTGGGGTAGCCTAGTGGTTAAAACGTTCTCTCGTCACGCCGAAGACCCGGGATCGATTCCCAACATGGGTACAATGTGTGAAGCCAATTTCTGGTGTTCCCCCCGCGATATTGCTGGAATATTGCTAAAAGCGGCGTAAAATCACACTCACTCATTGCAGAGAGAGAGGGATCAGGGAAAGGGTTGGTTCTTCGGGAACCCATGCTTTTATAAGAGCCACTTAATCCCATTTTTGTAGATCTACGCCCATGATGTCAGTCACTAGGCAGCCTAGATTGGATTATTTACACACGGCATGATATAGCTGGAACATTTCTCTGAGTGCGACGTTAAACACCGAACAAATACAATAATGATGTGATATTTATAGTTGCCGTATAAAGTGTAATATTTGGTCAGGAGAAAAATAATGGGATGTCCCCCGAACTATTGCTGGAATATTGCTAAAAGCGGTCTCAACCTATACTCACTCATTCACCCGGTTGCCATCTGGCAGCTCATTCACTGGCGTCTATTGACTGGGCAGTATGCTTTATTTGGCTGTCTTCAGCATTTACCTCTACAGCATATCAAAGTATACTGAGGCATCCACAAAAAGAAATGTTTGACTCGAGACTTTAAAACTAACACCCAATGTGTTAAAGAAATCTATTTAACAAACGTTTATGGTGGTGGGCGAGCTGTCTGAGGCGCCAGACTAGTAATCCAGAAAGGTTGAGGTGCCGCGATCGAGCCCACCTCTGACCGGGTGTAAAAACCTTGGAGTCAACTTTGTGTGCAGACTCTTTCAGTGTTGTCACAACCCCTAATGTACAGTACACAACCCTGTGCACTTAAAAGAACCCACGAATCCTTTGGTATATGACCAGATGGTGGCCACATGAATACGTGCAAACACCTAGTTGCGGATACAGCAACGCAGTAAACTTGGACAAAGTACTGTGACTATGTGTCCCAGTCCACCCAGTTGTGAATGGGTACCCTCGTATGGATGGGAAAGACACATTAACTCGGTGCGCCTAGTGGCAGCAGGAGTTGTATGCTCCTCAGGGAGTTGAGATTGATAATACGAAGTGCCGTTGAGACTGACATCCTATGATCGAGGGAAAAACAATGCGCTTGTGAGCAGCCTAGCTGGAACTCGGCGCTATATAAATAGATTATAATAAATAATAAATAAATCTTTAATTATAAACATCGAAATGTTTGTACTCATATCGAAATTTAAAATAATGCAGCTGGATCCATCTGGTCCATCAATCACTTGATTGTCTGGTTTGTTTGGCTGGAAAACTGCTGTGCGGCCTGAGGCAAAATATTCTTCCCTATTTTGGCACATTTTGTGAATTGAGGGTGCTGCGGATATGCTTACCCTTTCGCAAACACCTGGTGTCGTCAGTTATTTTCAGTGGTCCAATCATATCATTTCCACAGCTATTTTTCCCTTTTTGTGAGGCGACCCGTGAAGATCCGGGGTAGAATAGGTCTTCAGCAACCCATGCTTGCCACAATAGGCGACTATGCTTGTCGTAAGAGGCGACTAACGGATCGGGTGGTCAGGCTCGCTGACTTGGTTGACACATGTCATCGTATCCCAATTGCGCAGATCGATGCTCATGCTGTTGATCACTGGATTGTCTGGTCCAGACTCGATTATTTCCAGTCCGCCGCCATATAGCTGGAATATTGCTGAGTGCGGCGTAAAACTAAACTCACTCACTTTTGTGAGGTCAACTACATTATTATATCCTATTTGTCTTAAACGTTGATCACCGGATTGTCTGGTCCAGACTCGATTATTTACAGACCGCCGCCATACAGCTGGAATATTGCTGAGTGCGGCGTAAAACTAAACTCACTCACTCACTACAAAGTTATTATGATTTACACAACGGCATAACCTAACAGCAATAGTTTATTATTGACTGCATTTTAGACTTCATCAAGTTATCTTAGTAAATCATTTACTGTAAGTGTCGATGCAAAGCCATGCTTGTAGAAGCAACGAACGGGATCTGGTGGTCAGGCTCGCTGACTCGGCTGATACAATTGCGTAGATCGATGCTCATGGTGACAATGACTGGATTGTTTGGCTGGTACAGACTTGAGTAGTTATGGACTGCCGTCATATAGCTGGAAAATTGACAAGTATGACAAAATGAAACAAGAGAAACCCAATCGCCTAGATCGATAATGCTAGATCGATAGGTGAGTTTGGTGTTGAACAACAAACATTGTTGTAAGGCTTCAATATATGTTATCAGATGCTCAGGTGAACAGACAATGCCAAATGGAAAATTCACAAATACAACGTGTTTCGATTAACTTCTTTGAGGCATTTATAAGTTGGATCAGTCGTGAGTGAGTTAAGATTTAGAGTCACATCGGCAATATTTCAGCCATATCGTGACTCAAATCAAGTATAGAATAAATACATGTAAGTTATTTAAACCTGTAATCGAAAGACAGTAAAACCCAACTAGACTATCACAGTACCAAGGAATAAAACTGGCATCTCTCTCTAAAACTGGAATTAATATTATGACAATACAGTATAAAAATGGGCTATAGATCGCCAACAACCGAAGCTAGATCATCATACTAGGGACCATGGGACTTACAGTGCCTTTGCTACCTGCATGGACCCAAGTTGGATTTACACCATCCCTTCAGTCGCTGGCGATTGAGGAAAACTTCAGCCGAAATTTAAAAGAACACAAATACTACGTTTAAAAATCTGGTAAGCTTAAATTTAACTTTGAAAGTTTTGGACTTACGTACCAGTTGGAGCAGAAAGGAAGGGTAATAATATATACATGAACCACAATAATGCCCCAAAATATCTGAAGAAATGACTATATTTCACATAACTTGTGAGTGGTAGCATGTTTTTTCATGGATTTTTAGCAAACAGCGTCCTGATCATAATTTAGACGCAGACTATGAATAAAATTAATTTTAGTGGTGGTCCGATTAATTGAAATAATCGAAGATTGGTCGCAATGACTAAACGACCAAGCAATCGATCATATTTCTCATAATCGAATACAAACTATTTTGGAACATTTGTTTGCATTAACAATATTTTTCACAAGGTTGGTTTTGTCTGTTACACTTCATAAGACCTACAAGCTCCTTCCAAGCTCCATACTAGTCCTACTCTATAGATGTGAAATTTGCAAATGCATTTTGTGCAATTTGCTGATAAAAACTCACAAGAACTAAATGTTTTTTCTTTATTTTTTGTGCATTAACAAATATAACCAGGAAAATTTGATAAAAGACGCTAATCAATTATTTTCGATGATTGATCGAGTGTAATGAACCAATCATCAATAATGAGATTTTAACCAATTCCCAACACCAGTTAATTTAAGATATTAACAAAACTTTTTTTAACATCGATGATCATCAATGATTTTCCTATCGGCGATGTTTCCGATTACCGATCATTTTAGCCAGCCCTACAATGTACCAGCGTGTAGCGTGTACACACTTTGAACTCCAATCTCTGTCTGACGATAGTCAAGACAAGCCATTCTTTCTCACTGATGTTGTCCATGTATATTGGGACCGCCTCCGTGGTGTAGTGGTTAGAGCGTCCGCCCGGAAAGGGGAAGGTCGCGGGTTCGATCTCCGACCGCATCACACCAAAAGACGTCAAAATATGGTACTTGTTGGTCCCTGTCTGGCGCTCGGCTTTAATGGGTACAACAAGGACTGGTCGGCTCGGAGTCAGTATAATGTGTCTGAGTGGGGTATTCATGCTTCACTGCGGCATGGTATCTCAGTGGGCTAGCACTATAAAACCAGCTTAAGTCTGGGCTAGTACAAGCAGCCGCACATACACATACACACGCATGCACGTCGTCATATGAGCGAAATATTTTCAAGCACGACGTTAAACCCAATTTCACCTCACCTCACCATGTAAATTGACTTGAACTCGGTCGATGTTTCCGCTGGTGGGCCGAGTCCCTGATCTATGTCACTATAAGCTCTTTAGCATTTATTGATTCCGAGTCAAGTACAAAGGGATTTTTGATCTGAGAGACATACCTGCTGAACCCGACTATGTTCTTAAACCCACATTTCTTTACTTACAATAGTAGAATTTCACTTCTCTATACTTTAAATTAGTGAGTGAGTGAGTGAGTTTAGTTTTACGCCGCACTCAGCAATATTCCAGCTATATAGCGGCGGTCTGTAAATAATCGACTCTGGACCAGACAATCAAGTGATCAACAGCATGAGCATCGATCTGCGCAATTGTGTCGACCAAGTCAGGGAGCCTGACCACCCGATCCCGTTAGTCGCATGGGTTACTGAAGGTACATTCTAACCCGGACCTTCTCGGGTCAACTAGTGAGTGAGTGAGTAAGTAAGTAATGCATTACGTCGGTTTTAGCAATATTCCAGCAATATTCCAGCAATATCACAATGGGGAACACCGGCGATGGGCTTCACACATTGTACCCATGTGGGGAATCGAACCTGGGTCTTAAGGATGACGAGCGGACACTTTAACCATAAGCTATCCCGCCGCCTTTCCTCGCTCTAAAGACCGCCTCCGTGGTGTAGTGGTTAGAGCGTCCGCCCGGAGAGCGGAAGGTCGCAGGTTACGCAAAACACCTTTAGAATTTAACCATGTACACGTATGGACTATATGATCATTTGATAAACACTTACAAGCTGATCTGGAGACGATCCATAATCAGCACATGTTGGAGGTTGTAAGTGGTTCTGTCGACGCTGCCGGAATCACCGTGTTATTTATCCTGTTTTGGAAAACAAATACAAATGTCGTCTTGTCATTAAGCCTTCAAGAGTGTTCTACAACGGCACGTCTGACAAGAAGGAGTGGCCTGTTAAATAGAGAAGAAATTGGATTATGAAGTATGACTGTATGTTTGACACTTAATGTATCTTGTTTTGGAAAATCAATACACAGGGCACGTCTGAAAACAAGGAGTAAGTGTCCCGTTATACAAACGAGAACTTGGACTAAGTGCTGGTTTGTACGTGTATATTTGCATATGTGGGAAGATAGTGTGCCGCGTCAATCCCTAACCATCATGTTTTAGTTCAAACATATGCATTTTAACTGCATTGAGTTAGTGAGTTTAGTTTAACGCCGCACTCAGCAATTTACCAGCTATATGGCGGCGATCTGTAAATAATCGAGTCTGGACAAGACAATCCTGTGATCAACAGCATGAACATCGATCTACGCAATTGGGATATGATGA
Source organism: Haliotis rubra (assembly GCF_003918875.1). NCBI lineage: Eukaryota > Metazoa > Mollusca > Gastropoda > Lepetellida > Haliotidae > Haliotis > Haliotis rubra. Next base: position 329,938 of record NW_025767638.1, read on the forward strand.
CATGTGTCAACAAAGACCGCGAGCCCGGCCACCCGATCCCGTTAGTCGCCCCTTACGACAAGCATGGGCTATTGAAGATCAATTCTAACCCGGATATTCACAGATTTCAACCTGCCGACTTGGCTGTTACAGATTATAATTGCTGAATAAGCGCGCGCCAGGTTTATCGAGCACTGGCTTGTATTGTTTCGGCAAAGACATACAGGTATATATGTTCCCAGGTAATTTTAGTGGAACATGGCTGCTGAAGATCACATTTATCAAGAGTGGAGGAATGCCATAGAAATACGTCCTACGGGACAATGCTATAAATATATTAAGACCCTACCATCACTTTATGCCTTTCTCTTATTGCCCAAATATATTAATTATCCACTATTAAAATTCAGAACATCTAATCATTGTTTACCAACTGAGACGGGGCGTTGGAATAATACTCCAAGAGGAAAGAGAACTTGTAAATTATGTTACTCGCCTGCAGTTGTAGACGAGTTCAATTTTATACTAGCCACATAAAGAAACTGTGCATTGTCAAAATATTATCCCAGTTGATAAGTACGATAACAATGTCAAAGGTACATATAAACTTTAATTGAGGGATCATGAGACCATAACAAGTCGGGAGAATTTCAATTGAAAACTCAATCACAATGACGTCACGAGTCCACAAGCGGGACAGGGGTCAAACGACCATGTCACAAGCTCAATAACGGGTATGTTCACCATCAGCATTGAGAACAGCAGTGCATCGACGACGCATAGAGCCTATAAAACGTGCAAGGAAGGCTTGTGGGATGTCACACCAGATTCTCTCAAGTTCTGTTGCAAGGTCAAGGACGTTATCTGGCGGATGAGGAAGACGGCGTAGACGTCGATCCATCTCGTCCCAAACATGCTCTATCGGGGGAGAGATCCAGTGAATTTGCGGGCCAAGGCAGTAAGTCAATGTTGTGGTGTTGCAAGAAATCCATAGCAACCCTTGCCGTATGAGGGCGGGCATTGTCCTGTTGGAATGTTAACCCAGGGCCATGACGTTAAAGAAAAGGAATTGCCACAGGTCGAAGTAGCCCACACCAGTTAAGTTGCCCTGAACAATCACCAAAGGAGTTCTTTGGCGTGCTGTTAATCCACCCCAAATCATCACGGAACCACCACCAAAGCGATTCCTCTCCAAGACACAGGCCTGTGCATAACGTTCCCCCCCACGCGTCTATAGGTACGTTGACGTCCATCACTATGGGAAATGTTAAACCTGGATTCATCTGTAAAAAACAACATTTCTCCACCAAAACAAGGGTCTGCGGACATGATTTCGGCACCACATTCGGCGAGCTTGTCGATGACGTTGTGTCAGGATAGGCCGTATGGCGGGACGTCGTGGTCTGATCCAGTGATTACGTAAACGTTGTCGAACTGTGTTGGGGTGGATACGGCAAAGTCCTGGGATGTTTCTGGCAGTCATCACTGCAGTCTGAAACCTGTGACGAAGATGGGTCACCCTTATCCATCTGTCCTGTCTTGGCGTTGTTACACGTGGACGTCCAGAACGTGGCCGATCGCGATCAATGACGTTATTTGTGTTCTGGTAGCGTCTCACCAGTGCAGAAATGGTGTTCCGGTGGCAATGGACATATGCAGCCACTTGTCGTTGAGACATTCCCCCACGCACCATCCCAATGGCCTCATGACGTTGTGCAGACGTGAGCCTTGGCATGCTATGCGTTTCAATAGCCGTTAGTTTTTTGAACGATCGCAAGGGCAGGGGTTGAGCTTTCCAAAGTGACAGTATTGTGTGCATGTTGGATACATGTCACTAATCTCTGAGTTTAAATCCTTATGTGTCTACACAGGTTTGATAAATTTAGATTTTAAATTTTTGTATGCACAGTTTCTTTATGTGCCTAGTATATATTTCGCTGCCCTGCTTTTCAGGAATCTAGAAGAAAATTCATACCAACCAAATTGCTGAAACACTCGAATATTGTATCTTAAAGAATTTTGTTTACTATATTAGATTTTACTGTTTTAAAAAACCTAGCCAAGTTTATGAATGTTACCTTTCTACTGTAACAAAGTTAGATAATAGACATGCTATACCAACAACTGATTTTCTATAGTATATTGTTACACTCCGCCGCCATTTTGACTGTATGTAATAACTGATGTGTGTGTCATGTGTACTCTAATACCCCATTGGTGGTCTATTGAGAATAAAGTGAAGTGAATTCAAACACCATTGTCGTCGACAACCCTTGAAGATCATGACGGGCCCTTAAACCATTGGGCTACCCCAATGCCCAATGGGCTGCAGAAGGCCCATTCTAACATGGTGTTTCTATTAGGAGTCACCTGAAGATCAGCTTTAAAAATACGAGATATGTTGAGTGGATATGGTGTCCGGCCATTGCTGACCCTTGTCCATTGTTGGTCAGGTTTTATGAGGGGGGCGGTGGGGTAGCCAAGTGGGTAACGCGTTGGCTCGTCACGCCGAAGACCCGGGTTCGATTCCCCACATGGGTACAATGTGTGAAGCCCATTTCTGGTGTCCCCCGCCGTGATGTAGCTGGAATATTGCTAAAAGCGGCGTAAAACCAAAATCGCTCGCTCCATGAGCGGAGGGATTGCGTCTGCCACACGAGACCTATTTCTGTGAATAACACGTCTGAAAACAAAGCAGATCAATACACAATCGATCACATTTTGTATATTTAATCAGCATGACTGAAAACAGAACGACATCTTACATCGCTTTTGTTGATTTTAATCAATAAAAAAATGTTATGGTACTGGGAATTGCGGTGAAACGAGTCAGAATCCACAAACAACAACACATGGAAGTTAACCAAGCACCAGATCAGGGCTCCCTGTAGGCCAATTGCAAGGGAGATTCTCAATAGCATTGTTCCCCAGGATCTTACACAACAATCACTTGATCAATGTGAGTATCGATATACGCAATTGGGATACGACTTGTGTTAACCTAGTCAGCGAGCATGACCAATTGATCCCGTTAAAAATCAAACCGAAACATGAGTCTCATTAACCAATTCAGACAATGACCTACTTTTCAGCCGATCCTAATTTTCTCGTGTGAAAGTGAAAAGAGACACTACAAACAACTATGGTTACACTAAATTCCAATTCCTTGTTTCAAAGAAAATGCTATTTACAAATTAATTTTAATTATAAAGGTTACAAAATCGTATTTCTATATTTTATGTCGAGGTTTAGGCAGTATGTCGTTAATTAAGGCGTCACAGACTTCCCTTGTTTGAAGAGATCGTACAATGATTCACAATTCATCTGGCTCACTGGTTACACCTGTCATGTGTTCTTTGCGCGTGTATTTTTGTAACGTACACTGTGATTGATATAATATCAAGTCCGTACCAGACCGCCAAACTTTTCTAGCGGCCGAGCCTCGTTTTGAGATTTCCACGATTTCCGTTTGACAGAGCACTCTGTACGACAGAGCACGCTGCACGACGTGTTTGCAAGGATTAGAAGGAGCGTAGTGTAACCAGTGTTGCAATATACAAGTGATTAGATGTATCAAATAATACTGATAAATATTGATATATCCAGTTGAAAGGCTAAAAATAATGGACTGCGCTGGTTGCGCAATAGGACGGAACCCAGTCAGTAGGAAACGAGACTGCTGTGTAATCAATGTTTTGACTTGATACTGCACGTGAAAATCCAGGTTAGAACGGGTCTTCAGTAACCCATGCTTGTCGTAAGAGGCGACTAACGGGAACGGGTGGTCAGGCTCGCTGACTTGGTTGACACATGTCATCGGTTCCCGGTTATGTAGATGGCGTGCTGTTGATGTCTGGATCGTCTGACACGATTATTTCCGCAAACAAATTTCTGAAGACCATCTGTTTAATTAAATGGTTGACAAGTCATGTTCTTCTCTTCATAACGTAAAATAAATTCTGTAGAATTAACTTGCACCGTATTGAACTGCATGGTTCGTCTACGCTTTGTAAAGTTGAGAATCCATTCAAGGTGTCCAAATATACAAGAAACCTCAAAGATATGAGGCCCATTATGTCAGTGCTTAATTAAATTTTAACGTAATCAACATCTGCGAAAACCCATTTACCTGGCCGTGTTTGATGAAGAAGAGCTTTGTAGAAGACAAAACTTAGGCTTTTATCTTGAACACGTGTTCTTTAAAATATTTGTTTCCATTTGTAAGTTTGCCATCGATTTTCCCCGGCGGCGTCGGTTGGTTGTTTGACGCGTTCGGCCATGTTTGTTTTCTCAGTCAAGTAGACATGTTTGTCATTTCATCACACGTGTATTTTAGCGACCTGTGTCAAGTTTTCATTCTTAATTTAAATATGCGGATCTCGCCTTCGAAATATCTCGCTTGCATTCCAACTTCCCAAGTACACTGTCGTCAGACTCCCCATTGTTCTCGGTGCCCTTGTCTGGTACCTCCTGATCTCTTGGCGCAGATCAGGAGAGTGCGCGGGTTCTCCACCAGGAGCACAGCCCTTCTCACACTCTGGGTAATGCAGAAGGCTGCAGTGTTGGGGAGTCTTCATATTCTCCGGAAAGTTCTTGGTGGGTTGGTTCGACTAGGCAGCGTTTCCTGGGAGAAGTCCCATTCGCTGTCTGGGCTGCGTGTAGAGGGGGCGAGGGCCCTGAGCTGATGATGAGCCTTACGAGCCTGACTGTGCCAGGATCACCCGAACCCTCTCTGCTGCATCTGTGAAACATAACGATAATGTGTACATTTCTATAGCGCCAAACTCCACACCTGGTATGCTCATAGCACTAACAACGAATGCAACAGCACATTATTACCACGGATAACCAAGCTGCCTGTTAGGCGTTGGAAGGTTACAGTCACATGACTTATCCCAGTGGGTACCCATTTTCTGCTGGGTGAACAGAGGCAATTTTGAACAAACTCACTTGCCTAATGTGTCCTAGGAACTCTCAGGAGAGGAGAAACACGGCCACCCATCCAAGTACACTCCGCGCCCAACGTTCCTTAAATTCAATTGATTTGTGATTTGAGATTTATGCACCACACACCACCACATTGAAAACAACTGTAAAACATTTTGTACCACACAATTTCAAAATAAAAGCTTCATCTGTTAAAATGTCCGTTCTCGTTTTCATGAGAATTATGGCTTTAAAACGTTATGAATGAAACTTTGATGAACAGAATCGACGAAAGTAGTCCCCGGCAAGTCACTATCTCATCCGACCGCCTCCGTGGTGTAGTGGTAAGAGCGTCCGCCCGGAGAGCGGAAGGTTGCGGGTTCGATCCCCGACCGCGTCATACCAAAGGACGTCAAAATATGGTACTTGTTGGTCCTTGCCTGGCGTTCGGCATTAATGGGTACATCAAGGACTGATCGACTCGGAGTCAGTATAATGTGTCTGAGTGGGGTATTCATGCTTCACTGCGGCATGGTATCTCAGTGGGCTAGCACTATAAAACCAGCTTAAGTCTGGGTTAGTACAAGCAGCCGCACATACACATACACACGCATGCACGTCGTCATATGAGCGAAATGTTCTCAAGCACGACGTAACCACTACACCACGGAGGCGGTCTGATGATACGGAAACACACATGGTTAATAAGCTCTATTTATTACACACGTGTTCTGAATGTCTTCATGGGATGATTTTGGTTATTTGAAACAGGTGTTGGGTAATCAGTTGAAAGTTACCCAACGAGTGCTGTGTAACCAAACTAGGTTAGTCAACGATAGTGACGTCATAATGCCGAACTTTCTGTTGCCACCTCGATTTGTTAAATTAGCATTATAACTCCATTCAAGCTGTTTTTTTACCAAAAATGTCAACCAACCAAAACATTAAGTTTGTGGATGATTAAAATTAAATTCGGTGTCCTGGGGATTAGTATTATTTTTCAATTGGATATTCTTAATTGTTATTTTCATCTATAAAGTAGTCGTGACAGAGTTATCTCCCTTTCGTTTTGTTACATCCAACATCGTTTGCTCGATTTGACATCATGGATCACAATGTTTTCCCGTCCTGTGTGTAATAGATAGATCACAAAACGAGTTGGTGTTGAATGTAGAAAATAATCCAACTCAATATTTTTAATACTTTTGGAATTATTATCGAGCGAAAGCGAATGTGTGTTGAATAAAGAAAATATTCCAAGTCAATAATTTTAAACGTTTTGATTTATTTCGCTCGTGAATAAATCAAAACATTTAAAAATATTGACTTGGAATATTTTCTATATTCGCTCGTGAATAAATCAAAACGTTTAAACATATTCAGTTGAAATATTTTCTGTCATCAAAACCCACTCGCTTTCGCTGGTGAATAAATCCAAACGTTTAAAGATATTGAGATGGAATATTTTCTATATTCGCTCGTGAATAAATCAAAACGTTTAAAAATAAAGAGTTGGGATATTTTATATATTCAACACCCACACGCTTTCGGTCGTGAATAAATTAAAACGCTTAAAAATATCTCGTTGGAATATTTTCTATATTCAACATCCACGCACACACACGGAAGGAACACGGTCACTCTGGTCGAGTTAAAAATGTGAACAGATCAGCTGGGGACAATGCTTGTGAAACAAAGTGCAGTTATCTTGAACATAACACTTCGCTTTGAATCACCATACCTCACCTCACCTCACCTCACCTCACCTCACACTCAGCCTGAAGCACTCGTATAATGTCTAGAGCTGTTGATTCTTGAACCGTTTGCCTGATATAATGCAACGATCAGAGTGGTAGAGATATGCTCGCCTCTATGTATTGATACGGGGACAGACTAAAGGACAGAACCTGTTTCATCTGGTTACAGTTTCTTGAAGGCAGGTTGTACCTAAATAAGAGCAGGACGAAGGCTAAAACGATCAGAAAAAAAGGACACCTGCTTTTAACATTGTTTGCTGGAGTTAAAAGCGGAAGGGGTGTGTTATTCACAAGAATTATTCTACTCGTTCAGCATCTGAATGCAAATCAAAGGTGGAAAGTCTAAGTTTGTAAAGAATACATTTGTTAATGATAAATTTGCACTTACTCGTTGCTCTGAACAGGGTTAGAAATCGGGAGCTGTACTGCTTATTTTACATTTTGGACAATTAAAGTCGCCATGTGAAAGTAAATAAAGATTTTGAAGAAATCTGTAAGCTTCCTATTCACATCATAGTGAGTGAGTATGGTTTTACGCCGCTTTTAGCAATATTCCAGCACACCAGAAATGGGCTTCACGCATTGTACCAATGTGAGGCATTGAACCCGGGCGTTCGATTTGACGGGCGAACGTTTAACCCACTGGGCTACCCCATCGTCCATAACAGAAATAGGCTTCACTCGTTCTACCCACGTGTGGAATCGAACTCTGGTCTTCGTAATGAAGAGCGAACGCTTAAACCAGTAGGCTACCCATCCAACCATCATTCATTATGTGGAGCGGGCAAGTGATTCAAGAGTAATTCTTAAAAAAAAAAATGCTCTCGACAAAATGAACAGCGAAACAAAATATTCGATCAGAACAAATATTCAAGGTGAACGCGTGTCCGTGTTGTTTGGCATTCGTCATTGAGTGAGTTTAGTTTTACGCCGCACTCAGCAATATTCCAGCTATATGGCGGCGGTCTGTAAATAAACGAGTCTGGACCAGACAATCCAGTGATCAACAGCATGAGCATCGATCTGCGCAATTGGGAACCGATGACATGTGTCAACCAAGCCAGCGAGCCTGACTACCCGATCCCGTTAGTCGCCTCTTACGACAAGCATGGGTTACTGAAGATCAATTCTTACCCGGACCTTCACAGGTGATTCGTCATTGAAATGCTGGGTGTACCACTATCCTTTTCTGAAAGCGCTAAGCTTGATTCAAGAGATTCAGATTCTTTATTCAATTTCAAAGACCACCAGCCCAGAGTACATGTGTATATATGGTGTAAATACAGTCACAATGCATATCATTAACAATTATAATCTATAATGATTAAGTTTCCCATCACGATACGTAAATGAAGCGTTCGTAAACTTGTCAGTTGTCTCCCTTATACCCCTTTCACACTTGAGGCGGAATGAGCCGGAATGAGCCGGAATGCTGTCGGAATGAAAATTCCTGGAGATTCCTGGAAATTCGAACTGCATTCCTAAACTTCTTACTCCATTCCGAATGCACTCCAACTATTCGTGTCAATTCTTGTAACAAGCCCGAATGTTTTGAACATGTTCAAAACTTTCGAGTAACATTCGAAGTGGAAAAATATCGAACAGCATTTGAAGTGCATTCTAACTACATTCTAAGTATTCTTACTGCATTCTAACTGCATTCTACGTATTCTGAACGTACTCTAGGGAGAATCGAAAAGGCAAGCCACTTCAAATCCTGCAAGAATGTCCCGAATGCGCCTCGAATGTACTTCGATTGCTGCTGGAATGTAGGTGGAACATTCTTCAAACGTATCGGAATATTTCGAATGCATTTGGAATACAGCTCGGTGTACATCGAATACACCTCGAATACAGTCAGAATGTCCCGAATGCTCTTCCAATAAGCCCTGACGTCATCAGAACACCGCCGAATCGCATAAAAAACGTAGCCACTGTCACTGAAACTGTTTTGTTTCTGAACACCAACATCCTTAGGTCCTTTTCTCCTTGGGTCAGGTCGATTTGCAAAGGTCAGCATGTTATTTCTTTTGATTGCATCTGTTACAGGCACAGATATCTGCACCAGTCTCTCTTCGACATAATCTGCATGCAGGGCTTTGCCAGCTTCAGAGATTTGTAACAGACTGTTCACGATGGACGGCTCCATGACAGTTTGGGTATCCAGAGCAACAAGCGTCTTTTTTAAATTTGACTTGTAAATGATGTCCTTCCTCATGATGAGCTGTTGCCTGGGGTGAAAGGTCATGTGTTGATTCAAACTCCTTTACCATCCGCATACAGTCTGATCCTGCAAGCATATAAAGGGTAAGTGCTTCAGGATTCTCATAAAGACCAGTTGCTCCACCGTGTTCCTGGAGGGATTTGTTGGACTGTTCATGGGCTTAGTCCTTGGCCATAAGACTGAACTTCTTGGATGATTTCTGAACAACGAAATTGCCCTTCATAAATTCATCATGTATCTCAGGGTGATTCTTGCTAAGTTCAACCATGTCACGTACATATACTGGAAGCCAACGTGCATAGTTTGTGTGGTCCAGTGCGTGAAACCAATCACAAAGTTCGTCACATGATTGTACATAAAGTAGGAAGTCTCCTTCCCTCAAGGACCTCACAAAACGAGCCATGAGCAGTTCTAATTCAGTGATAGTAGACCAGTATTTGAACTGTGGAAAACTTTGAGAATGTTGATCCCACATGTTGAAGGATTCCGGTGGACCCATGACACGCTTGCAATATTCAGAGTATGCATTCTGCTTGAGGATGTTCAGCGATATGAGGGAAACCTGGTGGGCATATCTTGTGCGCTTGATGTGATGCTCATTGAGGGTTGACTTAGCTCGACCAGATGTGAGGATCTCTGCTTGAGTTAGTACCCTTGCCCACCCTGAGTCACGTAGCAGCTTCCCTATCATTAGATGCATCTTGTCTTCGATGTGCAATGCACCCACCATAGCAACAAGCTTGTCTTCTCCGTAAGCATCTGGGAACTGCCATTGGAGGAGTTTTATAATGGCATATAGTGGCTGATCTGCTCCAAGTACTGTGGTCTGGCCCGGGTTGAGGAACCCGCACAGACAAATCCATAGCATGTTTCATAGAAGATGCAGATGCTGCTTTATCCGGGAAGAAAGAATATCTACCAATCTCTGCTGGAAGTTTCACAGATCTGTCACTTGCAAGAGACGAGTTGTACCCTGCCCAGGTGATGATGTCACCCTCTTCTACTGGACTCTTGTTCAATCCCTATGAGACGAGTGTTAGCCATGCCTGATCCTTATCCATTGAATCTTCTACAAGGAGACTTGGTCGGACTTGGTTTGTAGTAGATTTTGGAGCATAGACATCTGTCTCAGAGAGTTCTACTGGTTGTTGAATCGTATAAAAGTCCGGCAACTTTGGAGGGATTGTGTCCATTGGATCCTGTTTTATCGGAGCATGCTTTACTCCCATATTCTCCTTTGATAGATGATTGGTCACATTGAGTGCATAGCCATGAAATTCATCTTGTGAGAAATTTCCTTGTGCTTTGCTGTCAAGATTATCCACATCATGTGTAGTGAACAATATTATTTTTTTTTCTGAAATGGCATTTTCTACATAAATCGATAAGAAACTATAAAAAAAGCATGTTCTTAGAAAAAGAAAGAGGATATATTTTGTATTTCTTCGTTTGTTTATTGACATTTTGATGTTTTTGGTCCACCCTCTAGATCTTATTTTTCATCTAACTTCTTTAATATCATTCACACAACTTTTATTTATATATCACTGTAAAGCTCTTTTTAGTGTCTTTCATTTGATATACAACATGATTATGTACAATTTATGACAATTTATTACTAAAAATTTTCTTAAATCGGGGTGGCGGCCATTTTGTTTTTTTGTCCAATATGGCCGCCACAGGGGGCGGCCATCTTGGCGCCCGTCAGAAATAAGCTTAGTATGTCTTAAGCTACCTCTGTGCCAAATTTGGTGCTTTTGGAAGAATCTGAACCAAAATATCCCTATGCCCCCTGACTACAGGGTAGATTTCTTTGTACAGTATCTATAGTCTATTTCATTATTATACCATGTATTATTATAAGTCTTTATGCCAACACACATTTTGTATATCATTATAAACATGTGATCACTTAAGTCACCTGTGTGATATTGCATCGCGTAATACCTGTATATGATTGTCGATAGGCACATTTATCCATTATATTTATTAGGATGTTCATCAGATGTGATTTTATGTTATGTATATCGTGAATATTATTGTTATTACAGGGTGTCTTCTTCCACCAGGATATGGAAATAAACATATCTCACTCATAACCCGTAGTCTGTGGTTAATAACACATTGGAACTCCACTATATCATGGCTGCCACAGGAACACAACTATCAGCGATACAAATGTATTCCTATTTCTTGGAAGCATAATGTAAGGCAGGATGTTTTATAGTCAGGCGGAGCGGAAGAAAATCTATTAATTAATATTTTATGGCCTAAAGTAGCGAATATGGTTTCGAGTAAAACATAGACACGCTCATGTTAGCCGACTGCTACGGATTGGTCTGTTAGAAGTTTATTTGAATGAATATGCTAGTCGTATATGATATTACATCATGGAGAACTTCACTGGTCTGTGATTATTTCTATAACTGACGGTGTAGCTGCGAATTGTTGCGGCTTTAAGCAATATTTTATCACTCACTGACGTTAATATTATATCCAGCTTCCGGTCACTTTCATGTTTTCAATTTTATTGGACATTCATGTTCACAATTTCATACGTTAATTTATATTGTGCATGTTGAGGATTTTTAAGTACACAGGAAATTGTAACAACGGGAGCCGACCTATATACACTACACTTCGTGTGTGTAAATTACATAGCATTTTCAAGCTCTGTCCGAATTTGGCTAAATGCTACTTGGGAAATGAAAAGCATGAAAGGAGCATAACCACAGCAGTACTAACATGCGCATGCGCCTTGACCTTATGATATTATGCATGCGCAAAGACAGCGTCTAAAACGCGAGATAGCGAGATCGCGTGAACGCGAGAAAATGAAATGTCGCATTCTCGCGTTCTCGCGATTTCGTGTTTTTGTGGCCTTATTTGACAAGTCGAGATTGCGAGATTTGACAGCATGTACACATGTTGCATTTTCGCGTTGTCGACTTTTGACAAAAATCCTATGTACCAAAAACACGAGAATGCGAGATCGCGAGAACGCGAGATTTAGGCCAAATCTCGCGTTCTCGCGATCTCGCATTCTCGCACTTTTGGCAATTTTAGCTTGTTTCCAAAGGTCGAGATCGCGAGAATGTCCCTTACAGTATTCCATAGTAAACAGATCTTTCTTGTTTACTGCTTGATAACTTGAGTCCTTTACAACTGAAAAATCCACACAGTCGAGAAGGGATGATCACTGGATTGTCTGGTCCAGACTCGAATTTTTACAGACCGCCGCCATATAGCTGGAATATTGCTGAGTGTGGCGTAAAACTAAACTCACTCACTCACTAAGTAGTTCATCACAATATTCCATGTACTTTATTATTGGTTATACAATTTTCATATCGATAATCATTAATAATTATTCCCATCGATGATGTTATCGATCTGTTTAGTCACCCTTACAGTGTGGCCAAATGTGCTTGATGGTGAACCTTTCATCACAAGGAATACATTTTGGAGGGTCGTCCACGTCCTTTCCAGCAGATATTCATGAGTATACCGACTGTGGTGAGTGAGCAAGTTTAAGTGTGCGGGGGCGCGGTGGGCGAACTGGCTAAAGCGCCAGGCTAGTGATCTAGCGAGCATGAGGTGACGGGATCGAGCCCACCTGTGACCGGGTGTAAAAACCTTGGAGTCAACTTTGTGTGCAGACTCTTTCAGTGTTGTCAAAACCCCTAGTGTACAGTACACAACCCTGTGCACTTAAAAAAAACCACGAATCCGTTGGCATATGACCAGATGGTGGCCACATGAATACGTGCAAACACCTAGTTGCGGGTACAGCAACGTGCAGTAAACTTGGACAAAGTACAGTGACGATGTGTCCCAGTCCACCCTGCTGTCAATGGGTACCTCGTAAGGATGGGAATGCCACAATAACTCGGTGCGCCTAGTGGCTGCAAGAGTTGTATACTCCTCATGGAGTTGAGATTGACAATACGATGTGCCGTTGAGATTGACATCCAGTGAACGAGGGAAAAACTAAGCGCCTTTGATGAGCTGTGCTGGATATCGGCGCTATACAAATGTTAGTATGTAATGTAATGTAAAAAGTGTACGTTGCATCGGCATTATTTCAGCCACATAGATACGAGAAAAAGTCTGCAAATATCAACAAGTCCATTTTTAGTACAAAGTTCAAGCAGAATATGCTTAATGGATATACGCTTAGGTTCATCTCCATCTGCTTTAAGTAGTAAACCGACTGTGGCCAATACATCATCGTAAAATTACCTCATCATCCCCATCTGCTTTAAGTAGTAAACCGACTATGGCCAATACATCATCGTAAAATTACCTCATCATCCCCATCTGCTTTAAGTAGTAAACCGACTATGGCCAATACATCATCGTAAAATTACCTCATCATCCCCATCTGCTTTAAGTAGTAAACCGACTATGGCCAATACATCATCGTAAAATTACCTCATCATCCCCATCTGCTTTAAGTAGTAAACAGACTATGGCCAATACATCTTCGAAAAATTACCTCATCATCCCCATCTGCTTTAAGTAGTAAAAACAGACTATGGCCAATACATCATCGTAAAATTACCTCATCATCCCCATCTGCTTTAAGTAGTAAACAGACTATGGCCAATACATCATCGTAAAATTACCTCATCATCCCCATCTGCTTTAAGTAGTAAACCGACTATGGCCAATACATCATCGTAAAATTACCTCATCATCCCCACCTGCTTTAAGTAGTTAACCGACTATGGCCAATACATCATCGTAAAATTACCTCATCATGTCTTATCTGACAACCCAGGCAGGTATAACCGATTTTTTTTTCACTTTGTGAAGTCAATTCCTTCCTACCTGGACTGTGTAACTTTTGAAAGTGGGTTTGAAATCACAATGCTGTATAAGCAGTGGAGGTAGCTGTTTGTCAAGTGTTACCTCCTATGACTACATGACCTAATGGTTCTCGACGCACCAAATGGTCTATGGTACGTCTGGGATGGTGTTTTCGCAAACCACATTGGATATTACTGGGGAGGCGATTGTCTCCTGGTGCCAGAGAAATCGATTGCTGGCCACACCTTTCATGGTTTTACATACACAGCTAGTGAATAATATAGTTTGTAAAACAATGGTTGTTGATACCATGAAAAATATGTGTTGCGATACTTTTTATCATGTGGATAGACAGACTGGGCACTGTGCTCCTAGTACTCGTATATTTAAAATGAAAAGCAGACTAGCAGTTGTGAGAATATTACAATCATTGTCTTTATTGCTAAAACTAAACTCACTCACTCTCTTTAACGGAGCAAGATACAGCAGTAATAAGAATGTTGACCCGTGAAGATGTATGGAATTGATCTTCAGCAACCCGTGCTTGTCGTACGAGACGACTATCAGGATCGGATGGCTTGGCTGACACATGTCATCGTATCCGAATTGCGAAGATTAATGTTCTTGATGTTGATCACTGGATTGTCTGGTCCAGACTCGTCATAGCGGAAATATTGCTGAGTGCGGCGTTAAACAACAAGCAAACAAAGAGCAATAAGAACAGCGTAAGCACGTACCGTACCCTATACCATTATTCATGCGAGAGTGTTGAAATCTAATCGAGTCTGGACCACAAATCCTGTGATCAACAGTATGAGCATCGATCTACGCACCCGGGATGAGATGGCATGTATCAACCAAGTCGGGATCTTTCCTGACATCTGGAGTGAGTGAGTGAGTTTAGTTTTCCGCCGCACTCTATGATCTACACTGTCATTACTTTAGTCTCATTACAATTGTACTGCTACTCTATTTTGAACCATCAACTTAGGTACTCATTACGTATCCAAGCACTTAATTTGACAAGAACTTCGATCTGGTATGGCATTTTACGTAAGAACCCATCTCTGAATCACATAATCTTATCTGCTAAGAGGTATATTTACACTTGCTTTTGAAAAAACAATTCCAAAAGTTAAAAAAACAATATTCACCAGTGAAAAATTCATTTCCAGAAGTAATAATAAGCTTTTTAGCCAAATGGTTTCCTCTCATCCCAGAATTTAATCCTGAATGACTGTTTACCCAAAACACATTACTGATGTCGATATTTATCATACTATATCTCTATCGAGTCCACAAGCTGGTATGTACACATATTCCTCTATATGCTTGTATTCAACGTATTTGGAACAATAAAAAAAACTTAGGTAATCAGTAAAATACATTTGTTAATCATATCACAATCGTCTTAGTTTGTCGGTGTACGTACAGATGTTGGACTAACCTTTTGTTTCCACACGTTATATTGAACTGTAAGCTATCAAATTATTATAAATATATCTTCAAAATCTGTAGGAGTGAGTCAGTTAAGATTTATAGTCACAGCGGCAGTATTTCAGCCATATTGTGACTAAACAAGTTATATATTCGTGATACATCAACTCAGGTGATAAAAAGGACAGTTAAGACGACTATAATATATAGATGAATAAGTTATCTTTATTTCCCCAATAATGTCGGAGAGTACTTTGATTTTTTACATGAATACAAAATACATGATTATATACAAATCATATTACAATGGGAAAGAATGAGTGAGTGAGTGACTTTAGTTTTACGCCGCTTTTAACAATATTACAGCAATATCACACATTGTGCCCATGTGGGGAATCGATCCCGGGACTTCGGCGTGACGAGCGAACGCTTTAACCACTCGGCTACCCCACCGCCTAAATGGGAAAGAAAGTTAAGCATATGTATGTATAATACACTGGAGTGAGTGAGTGAGTTTTACGCCGCACTCAGCAATATTCCAGCTATATGGCAGCGGTCTGTAAATAATCGAGTTTGGACCAGACAATCCACTGATCAACAGCATGAGCATCGATCTGCGCAATTGGGAACCGATGACATGTGGCAACCAAATCAGCGAGCCTGACCACCCGATCCCGTAAGTCGCCTCTTACGACAAGCATGGGCTACTGAAGATCAGTTCTAACCCGGACCTTCAAGTGTCATAATACACTGGAGGTGATGGAATGAAATACGATTCATAGGTAAATCCTGCGCTGTAGGTTCCACGAACTAATTCTCCTGGCATCAATGTCAATGAAATGGGCCCACGTGTGGATGTCAATGTTGTCCACTTTGAGGGTGATGCCACCAAGTAGAGTGATAGTTCTGATGTCATCAGAGCTACTCTCCCGATTAATGTATGTCTCGAACAATTGTTCATACATGGTATATCTGCGTCTAAACAGTTCATTGCAGTACAATAACTGGTGCTGCACAATATTATCCGCCTCCTCATCACAAGTAAGTCCAGCACTGATCGGTAGTATCCCCAGCTTCACCAGGGCGTACACAGGCCTACTGTACAGATCAAACTGTAAGCACATGTTCCACAGTCTATGGGACGAGAGGCCCGTGTTCATAGCAGTAAACCGTTGTAAGTCTGGGTCCAATCAACACCCCCCGCCTGAGGTTGCTGAGTTGAGTGATCAGATCGTTGACGTAAAGGAGGAATATCCAGGCAGATAACACTTCCTTGCCCCACTCCTTGTCTGATTGGGACAGTACGACTCGTGATGCCGTTGTATTGAACACAAGCAGACGCTTCTTTGTACGAGTGTCTGATCAAGTGCCACGCCTGTCCGGTAGCACCTGTATCAAACAATTTGAATAACAGACCATTATGCCAAATCCTGTGGAATACCTTTTCATTATCCAGGAATCAAAAAGATATTTGATTCTCTCTCCATGCAATATGCTATTGTCTCTTTCAGTATATGAACAGCTATGTTTGCACCGTGTTCTTTTCTAAATCCAAATTCAAGTTTGTTGGAAAGTCAGGATTAGCCGCGTGGCGATAACATAAATTGATCTTCTTAACATTATCCATTAGTTCGAAATATAGTGATTTCATTGTGATCAGAAAATGACAAGTAACGGAAATAAATAAAACTTTTAAGAAACTGTCTTATTGTCCTTCAACTACTTCAACTAGAAGAGCAGACAGTAAGTATATTAGCTAACTTTGTTTTCATTCGTTTATAAATTTATAACTTTCTTAGTCACGATATGGCTGAAATACTGCCGATGTGACTTTAAATTATAATTCACTCACTCACTCACTCAACTAGGAGAGTCCACTTTTACATCATAGGAGTGACACAAGTTCATCATTGCGTAATCAACAGTTAACAGACCATAAAATGTTCTAAGACAGAAGGCGAATTGGTACAGCTTGTTCAGCTTGACCTGATCAAGTGAATACTAATGCGTTACGTGACCGTGTCACAACTGGTTGGGTCTATTATTGTGAAGGGTTGCACCTCTGTCAGTTGATTGTCAACATGTTCGAACAGCCGAGACAAGGTCGCCGTTTAACATTCTCTGCTCCCCTATTTAATGAGGTTAACTCCACCTGCCGTTTATGCCATTTGACCTCCTGGGTCATGCATATGTAGAGTAGCTCAGGTCAAGCTGAACACGCTGTATGTAGGCGAGTACAGAACACACCATATCAGATTTAACAGTCTGGGTAATGCAATGGCAAAATATAATCAAGAAAACAAATGATGTCACGGGTACTTCACTTCCACAGACTCAAGGCGGCTGAATTTGATGTAAAGTTTCGCGGCCTCCTGCACAGAAATCCGTATTGGGGCTTCATAGAAGTTGTTGCCATCGATGAAAATCTGAAATTAATAACAATAATAATAATTAAAGTTGCAAGCAACATTGAGGGCTCCTTGGCTTGGATATTTTCTAGGCATTTGGTACCTGTCATGCAGATGTCGAAAGCAGTAAAGGCTGTAGCTGATATGGATTATATCATTGTCAGTAATGATAAATACTTCAGCAGTAAACTTTGAATTCTTATGTTTGAGGGTTAGATACAAAGGATTGTGTTGTATGGTATGGGTAATTACACTTATGGCTTTGGAAACAGCTGTTGGCTTGATTAGAAAATCGAAGAAAAAAGAATAATGCACGTTCAATTGCTAATAATTTATTTCTTTTTACTGAAAATGTGGTTGTTTTTGGTGTTTATTTTCGGGTGAGTGTAGATAACATTTCCATTTAAATACGTATCAACAACAGCCAAGTTGAAATGTGACACGAAGCGCCCGTACTCTGTATTTGTGTAGCATGTACCAATATCCACAACGCTGTTTCTCTCACGTTGAGCTTGGTGGACACATGTCATCGGTTCACAATTGCGCAAATCAATATTCATGCTGATAACCACTGGATTGTCTGGTCCAGACTCGATTATTTACAGACCGCCACCATACAGCTTGAATATTGCTGAGTGTGGCGTAAAAACTAAACTCACTCACTCACTCACTAACACGCTGACGCAAGTGAACTTGTGATTTCACAGCAATTAAGGTACTTCAGTAGTTTGTATCAGTATCCATTACACTGTTACACTCGGGCTGTTCGAACTGAATTTGTGAATCGAGAGCAGGTTTATATACTGGAAATACACGTAACACCTCGATACAGGTCACTATGAAGTTTTAAAATCCATGCAAACTGCAGAAACCCCAAATGTTACCGAAAGCGCATTACTCTTTGGGCATTGCAAAGCCGGCGAGTTGGTGGTCTTGAACGATTTTACTAGCGCTTCCTTCAGCTAGACCAGGGTTACCCCCCTTAGACCACAGCTACAACTTTTACTATGACCCGGCACGCTCATTCATTGACAGTCTTTAAAAGCTGCCTAAAAACATACCCCTTACAAAGGATTGAATTACAATGAAGATATAAAACCTATACTGCACTGTATTTTAATTTTGTGTAGCGCTAGCCCTCGTCATTGTCAATTGAAATTAACATCGTCTCCCCATATCTGCACTTAGTCCACGCTTTGCAGTGGTAGTCTCTTTATAGGAGATATTTGTTCTCCCGCGTGAGCGCTCATCTGATAGTGAACTACCTGAAGGAAGTCTGTATCATAAATTGTAAATGTGTAATGTGACTAACAAATTGCCTGCTTTTAAATTTATTGCTATGACTTTTTCTGTTTTTAAATGACACTGTAATGAATATATAGGTTTTGAAATAAAACACATTTTGACTGTGTACTTACAATGTCTATTAATGCAGACTTGTTTTCGTCACTATGTGGCTGAAATAATGCCGATGTGACGGAAAGCCCAACTCAACTTATAGGAGATATCATAAGGGGAAAAATTAATTTTGCAAAGTGGCGCCAAGGAATCCCATGCACATGTTGAGATGTAGATATAGATGTAGATGTCATGAACATGTGACTGAATACTTACGTATTAGTTTTCCATTACTATCCGTGCTGTCACGGTAAATAAACGTGTACAACTTGCCTGCGTCTGTGGGGAATCGATAACAAACAGCGCGAGAACCTGTGAAGGAGCAGCCATAATCGTCTTCGCGCTTCCTACAGACTGTTGCATGTTTTGCACGGGTAATCTGCCGTGTGTCGTAAATGTGTGAGAAACTTTTGAAACATTCGGCAATGTATCCCTGGGCCGTCGGTGATATAAAGTACTGCCATATAGCTTGAATATTGCTGAGTGCGGCGTATAACTAAACTCACTCATTCACTCACTCTAACGCTGACGCAAGTGAACTTGTGATTTCACAGCAATTAAGGTACTTCAGTAGTTTGTATTAGTATCCATTACACTGTTACACTCGGGCTGTTGCAAATGAATAGTGAATCGAGAGCAGGTATATATACTGGAAATACCCTAACCGCTCGATGATGGTCACATATGAAGTTTTCAAATCCATGCAAACTGCACAAGACAGAATTGATTGGCAAACGCGCGCATTACCCTTCGGGAATTGCAAAGCCGGCGAGTGATGGGTGTGGACATAATTTTACTAGCGCTTCCTTCAGCTAGACCAGAGTTACCCCCCTTAGACCACAGCTACAACATTTACTATGACCCGGCACGCTCATTCATTGACAATCTTTGAAAGCTGCCTAAAGACATACCCCTTACAAAAGATTGAATTACAATGAAGATATAAAACCTCTACTGCAGTGTATTTTAATTGTGTGTAGCGCTAGCTCTCGTCATTGTCAATTGAAATTGACATCGTCTCCCATATCTGCACGTTGACCACGCTTTGCAGTGGTAGTCTCTTAAAAGGAGATATCGTCCTTGCGCCTTCCTTCCGACTGTCACATGCTTTGCACGGGTAATCTGCGTGTCGTAAATCTCCGAGAAAGTTATGACACATTCCAGTCATCACAAAGTCGGCGAGTGAGTGGATATTTAGGATTTTCAGGGCTGCCTCTAACCACGAAACAGTGATACCTTTAACATGTATGTTAGAATAAAAAGTGATCAGCAAACCATACACATATACACTGACAATTTCCATAGCCCTCAGTAGAAAACCAATCAAGATTAGCAACTGTAGTGAGGAAAATAGGATATTATTTGTACCTCCGTTGTCTTTGCAGCTATGTTGCTGCAACTGGTACAAACAAGGTGCACTGGCGGCATAAAGGCATATCCAAATTTTGGTCGAAATCGGACGGTTGGTTTCAGAGATACGGGTGTTTAAAGCTGGAAAACATGAGTTCCGAGGACAAGAAAACTTGACCCCTGGTCGCCGGTCGGCGGGGGTCATGTAAAACAACTTCAGAACTGTGGGCACCATGGTGATTTTTTTCAAGCGATTCTTCAAACGACACGGTGAATAAACGTGTACAACTTGCCTGCGTCTGTGGGCAGTCGATAGAAAAACAGCTTGAGTTCGTGTTTGAAGGAGCAGACATAATCGTCCCCGCGCTTTCTTACAGACTGTCGCATGCTTTGCACGGGTAACCTGCTGTATAGTTAATGTGGGAGAAACCTATGACACATTTGGTAATATAAACCTTGGCTGTCGGTGATATAAAGTACTGCCATATAGCTTGAATATTGCTGACTGCGGCGTAAAACTAAACTCAATCAGTCAGTCACACTAACGCTCACGCAAGTGAACTTGTGATTACACAGCAGTTAAGGTACTTCAGTAGTTTTGTATCAGTATCCATTACACTGTTACACTCGGGCTGTTGCAACTGAATTTGTGAATCGAGAGCAGGTATATATACTGGAAATACACGTAACACCGCGATACAGGTCACCTATGAAGTTTTAAAATCTATGCAAACAGCACCGAATTGTTAGCAGAAGCGCATTACTCTTCGGGCTTTGCAAAACCGGAGCCGATTTTACTAGCGCTTACTTCAGCTAGACCAGAGTTACCCCCCTTAGACCACAGCTAGAACTTTTACCCTGACCCGGAACGCTCAATCACTGACAATCTTTAAAAGCTGCCTAAAGATATACCCCTTACAAAAGATTGAATTACAATGAAGGAATAGCACCTCTACTGCAGTGTATTTTAATTTTGTGTAGCGCTAGCTCTCGTCATTGTCAATTGAAATTGACATCGTCTCCCATATCTGCACGTTGACCACGCTTTGCAGTGGTAGTCTCTTTATAAGAGATATCGTCCTTGCGCTTTCCTTCAGACTGTCGCATGTTTTGCACGGGTAATCTGTCGTGCTGTAAATGTCGATTAAACTTATGATACATGGGCATCTGGGTGATTTTTTTCAAGCGATTCAGTCCACTGGTGCTCTTTGTAGGAGTGGAACAAAATCCGGCGGAATAAGAAATAATAATAATAATAATAAAAACCGAACGATTACAATAGGTCTCCTGCCTAAAGGCAAAGGAGCCCTAATAATAAAAACACGAACGATTACAATAGGTCTCCTGCCTAAAGGCAAAGGAGCCCTAATTACAAAATCGTTATTTTTGAGTTTTTCGGGGTTTTGACCCCGGAACTTGATAGTATATCAAAAATGCTTTCTAATGGTCAAGTTCACCAAGGTCACGGGGGTCAAGGTCACTTGACCGGTCCGTCACAAGACAAAAACAAGTTTTTTGGCGAGCTAAGACGCCATTGTTATTGCCTCTAGGGTGAAAGGAATTAATGTTTCTGCTTTGCCCAGACCCGATGTATCATATGCGCTGGTCAGATTTAATGACAAATATGTCCGCCGTCTGTCCGTACGTCTGTCAGCCAAAATACTGTATAGTTAGTATCTCCGGAACTATTAAACGTACAGAGTTGGGATTTTGCACACAGCATCCCCTCGACTGTGCCTCATAATGCTGTAAAATTCAAGTCATTTGGATTTCAACTTCTGTTGCTATGGTCAACCTGAAAATGAAAACTTCAATCCAAGATGGCGGCCAAACGGCTAGAGATATCGAGCTGGGACTACCAGACAAAATGATCGGCATCTCATGACCAAGTCACATACCAAATATGGAAGCGATTTGGGCAATAGTGGTGGAGTTATAAGCTGTTTTATGCCGTTTTGGACACATAATGCATTTGTGCAATTTTCAATGCCATATGGCCGCCAAACAATCAAATTTTTGATATGCATGTAAGAACACGAAATGTTAAGCATCTTATGTTGATGCATACTGCCAAGTTTTACTGTCTTCCGTGCAGAACTTGAGCAGCTATGCTGTTTATAATGTAGTATCATCAGAATCTGACGAAATCCAATATGGCCGCCAAGCAATACACGTTTTGACATGCACCCAAGAACAAAAAATGTTCAACACACTTAGTTACTACGTACTGCCAGATTCTAGCTGCATAGTTGAAATAGTTATGACGCTGCGATTTTTTGAAAATACATTTTAGTACAAAATAAACAACAGAAGCAAACATCTAGATATCCGTAACTAATTAAGATATCGCAACATAGCTTATGGGCATCAATATTTGAGGTATATATTGTATATCTGCACATTTACAGCGTTCTGCAGTTCATACATTCAGAGTTATGGATTGCGAAAATGCCTACCCCAAAATCTGCAAATTTCCGATAAACATCTTCAATCCAATATGGCCGCCGCATCACGTGACTTTTGACATAGGACCAAGAACAGAAAATGTTCAACAACCAAAGTCAACTTCAGAACAATCGTTTAAAGTGTTGTGTGTGGTAAGTTTCGTTTGGCAC
Organism: Haliotis rubra; assembly: GCF_003918875.1. Lineage (NCBI taxonomy): Eukaryota > Metazoa > Mollusca > Gastropoda > Lepetellida > Haliotidae > Haliotis > Haliotis rubra. The sequence continues at coordinate 352,844 of NW_025767638.1, forward strand.
AGAACAGCCAAGTAGCCCGTGAAAGTTTTTGAAGACAACTTTTGCCCAAAAGTAGCGTCCAATATGGCGGCCATCATATAAACATAGGCACATTTGACGATGCTACTGTGTAGAAACATGCATAGACACAAAGTATGCAAGGTTTGAAAGCCGTAGCCCTTGTAGTTTCAGTGCAGCACATTTTGGGAGAAAAGTAGTCAGGATTTTGCTGAAAAACATTACCAAAAACTTGAATCCAAAATAGCGGCCAAACGGTGCATTTTAGCGACTCGACCGGTCAAGGCGAAATTGTAGACATTTTGATTGCGCATCTGCTCAAGAAATTTTGGTAGTCATTGGATCAGTAGTTTTGCAGATATTTGCTGCTGAAATTGAAATTTTTTAATTAATTTTCAATTATCTGCCCTTTGCTATTGGGCATAGAACCTTGAGATTTTTGCACAAACAACTTCAGCACTGTGGGCATCTGGGTGATTTTTTTCAAGCGATTCAGTCCATTGGTGCTCTTTGTAGGAGTGTCACAAAATCCGGCGGAATAAGAAATAATAATAATAATAAAAACACGAACGAACGATTAATAATCAATGAAGATTGCCTAGATCGATGCTCATTATGTTGATCACTAATGTCTGGTCCAGACTTGATGTACAGACAGCCGCCACATACATGATTGCGGCGTTAAACAACAACCAGCTTACTGTTGGACCACTGTTCATGCTTGGTGAATATCATCCTTATTGCTGTTGTCACTGTTATTTAATAACATCTTTAGGCACCCGTGAACAGCCACCTCCTCGTGGTGGGTGCTGGAGGTAACGCTAAGAGCTCTTCAACCCACCGTTGTGGACCCGGGGGTTGGTCCACCAACCCGTTTGCCGTGGGTTGCGCCCCACGGTGGAGGACGAGAGTCTGGTGGTTGAGGGCACTGGTTCCAGGAACAGCGTTCCTTTGTACACCACTTCGCCCCTTACTTCACCTAGACGGATGGTTGAATGGGCCCGGTTCAACCAATCGGCTGGTCATGCCAAGTCCTGTTCATGTCTATTTTGCTGCAATTTCAATAAACTATGTAACATTTCTGTTAGATGCATTGGCTTGCGATTATTATGTTTGAATTTCCCTTTGTAATTTGCCCAGAGTCGTATGCTCAGAAGGCGGTGGCTCATGGGCCAATCTGGTAGAATAATAAATTTATATTATTCTGCTTGAGTATATCATCCCAGTATCCTTGGTGCTGCAAGTAGGAGGTCCACTTGTTTTTAACACTGTCCTTGTGATACTCTCGAAGAGGTGGGATTGAAAAGAGACTTTACACTTGAGTATTATTTAACGTGTATATATATATTTAAAGTCACCACTTTTGTTAAACGAAGTTTTGTTATTTTAAATATGGCTAAATATTCCCACAATCGCCAGCGGATGAACTAATTGTTCAAATCCAAATAGGGCCCTTGCAGGTAGCAAAAGCACTGTAAGTCCCCATTGTCCCTAGTATGGTGGTCTACCTTCAGTTCTTGGCGATCTATAGCCCGTGTTTTGTATTGTATTGTCTTCTTTAATTAAAAGGTTTTAAATTTAATTACTAGTTTTAAATTTATATCTGTGATGATTTAGTTGTTATACTGTCCTTCACTGACAGGGTTTTATAATTTACCTATAATTGTTATTAAATTATAACTTGATATATTCACGATATGGCTGAAATACTGCCGATGTGACTAAAAAATTTAACTCATTCACTCGTTTATGAAAAAAGTGAAAGGTTTGGTATCTAACGAGCGAAAGCGAGATATTTTTTTCTAACGTTGGGAGAGTAATAAATAAAACAATAAACGATGTCCTGTGTAATACCATATTTGTGAAACTCGTGAATGGTATTTGTGTCTAACGGATCCAGACGGGATGCAGGGAGGTTTATTAAATGACCACTGAAACTCGTGAAAACGGGTGAAAATGAACTGTGCACCCCACCTACCCTTTCTCAAAAAGCTGTATCCGCCCCTGATCTAACGAGCGAAAGCGCATACTTCAAAGTTTGTTTTGTTATGAGAGTGTGTTTTTTGTATAATTTGTAATATCACATTCATTAAGTGATAATTATTATGGGTCACAAGGTTTAAAGTTTTGAGTGTGGGTTTTGGCTCGCATCTCGCATCATAAATATATTCAATGGCAATAGTATTTGTAGGGGCACGCCTTTTTGATAGCACTTCAGAGTTGCCTCCCTTGGCTGGCTTGTTAATCTTGTTGACTTCCGGCTCTCCCGGCTTAGCCTCACAGAATTCCTAAACGTTCCGAGAGGCTAATGATTCAGCCAAGCTTTGCTAGAATGCTCGAGAACTTTGTAAGAGCTATATAAAGGTTGGTTGTTGAGTTGTGCGATGGGGCTTTCACATGACTGGATTTGTACACACCTGTCTGCCATCGTCAACTTGACCAACATTTCAAGATCGACCGCGCTTGTCTATTTAACTGCTGTCATTGTAAACAAATTCAATCAGTATATCTGTTCTGACTGTAAATGTCAAGGCTGGTGAGTTTATATTTTAGATTTGTGACCCAATATTTTAGATTTGTGTCTCAATTGCATTGTACCAGAAATCTGTCATTGTCATTCATTGTAGCTTGCTCATTGTTTCTTCAATATATTATTGAATATTTTAGACTTGTATGTGTTCTATTTTGCTGGTTCAAACGGGACTCTTAAACCTTTTGTCACGGCAAATTGCTAAACGTAACAGTTTCAAGAGGAAAAACATATACTAAGCCCCAAACATGGAGAAATAAATGACATAACGCAACTACATTTTGACCTTCACCTTCACTTCGTCCAACCCCTACATAAATTATTGCTATTTTGATAAGTACAAAGTGTATAAGCCCTGACGAAAGTTGAAGAATTTTTTACATCGCTCTTCGGTGAGTGAGTGAGTAAATGTTGCTTAAAGAACGAATAATCTTTTGTTGTTGTTTTACTCTTTTAAGCATTACATAAGAAAGACTGAGCGATTAAAAGTTGCGAAAAGTCGTCTGCTTCACTCTCACCCGCCAACGAAACCACAGACAGGTTACGTAACTCTGTCGCCAGAGCACTGCAGCGAACCGGAAGTGAGGAAAGATTTTCAGTTAGTTGTATATAAAGTGTGTATAAGCTCGTCATTTCTCGACGTCAATGAAGACATGCCGAATCGTTGCGCTGCCGTCCATTGCTCCCAGGGGTCGGGTGATGGTGTCACCATGCACTGATTTCCTTCAGACCCGCAGTTCGTGCTAAATGGGTTATGCTTGTGAGTGCGGAGCGGCGTTGTGGAAGCCTGTAGTATATAATAAATCGGATTGCTCGACCCTTACCGCGCTTCCAAGATAGCAAATGCTATTTAGATTTGTTTTCATCGAGTTAAAAGATCAAAACTACTTACTAGTTGTAGTAAATGATTGATGACCGAAAGGATTTTGCATGACACAACCTGTAACATAACGATTTGTGTGTGGTGGAAGTGACAATAATATTGTAAGTAGTATTATATTGACACCCACCTCGCTTCCAAGAGAAAAATTGTTATGTTATAAGCTATGTCATGCAAAATCCCATTGGCCATCAATCAATTACATATTTTACTACCAGTAGAAAGTAGTTTTGATTTTGTTACTAGGTGAAAACAAACCTAATCTAGCATTTATTCTCAGACTGGCGGATGTTCGCGACAGGGCACCGACATTTTTAAAAATCGTGACGTCACCGACTGAAGTCAGTTCGAGAATCAATTAGATTTTGGTTTGTTTTCATCAAGTTAGAAAATCAAAACTCCTTTCTACACGTACTTAAATCTGTATTTGAATCATGACCAAATGGATTTTGCATGACACAACTTTACGACAACATTACGATTTCTTTCACGGAAGCGAGGTGGGGGTCGAAGTGACAATATTGCATGATACATAACTTACTTGCTACATTCACGTGGTTAACGTCCACTCACCAATATGTAGATACTAGTTGATCGTTTTCACTATCACTAGCGTCTGGCTTAAACAAATAAGGCTTAGCGATTGTTTCATCATTGGTATCCGAGGAACAGTCACTGCTTGAGGACTGGCTATCCATGGGAAGGGAAAGATTGTCGCTGTCTGAATTACTTCCGGACATGTCAGAGTCTTTGTACCGAAACGCCAACCCACTTAATTAACCATATCTAAATCACTTGACATAAATGGTTTAACACCCGCGCCGAGTAAATTGGCGAACAAAAGCTAAACCTAGCCAACAGGTAACCGTTATGACAACAAGCGTTTTGAAAGAATCGTTGTTGTAACTCGGAAGCTAGGCAAAGCAGGTGACAAGATTAAATGACAGTAGATTGTGTAAACATACAGCTTTCATTTTCACAACAATTGTCACGATTCTACAGCGTGCCTCACTTGCATACCTCACATTACGTCACGGAGACGCGCCCCTCTGATTGGTTGAAATTTCGTTCGCGGGAGAGAATTGTGCACTGTTGTCAAAAAGGTCGATTTATGTTAATTAAATGTCGAAATGAGTAGTTTTAATGATGGGGTTTCATTTATAACGATGCCAGTAAATCATTTATGCATTTGTACCCCTAGAGCATATATGATCTTTAAAGCTGCTTCCGCAATTTTGCATCTATTCGCTGGAAGAAAAGCAAAGTTAACATTTTCCAAAAGGATCGAATATAGAATAAAGGGGATGGCGAAGATCACAAACACTTCAGTGAGCTATCACAGTAAACACTAACATTTAGAATTTAAATCTACATTTTATCATATAGTTTAATTTCATTCAAATACTCTATTTTTTCAAAACGGTTCTGAAAAGTTCAGAAAGTTTGAAAAGTATAAAATCGTTGTCGAAAGCCCAAAATCAACACAATCCAACAAAAGGTGATTGACAGTCAAGAACTAACACGGAATACATTGAGGGGGATTTTCTCCCTTCCATGAGTGAATGAGTGAGTGAGTTAAAATTTACAGTCACATCGGCAATATATGTGACTTAAAGGTTCTAAATTAACAATAAACGCAATTAAATTATAGAAAACCTGTCGACGAAGGACAGTAAAATATACTAGGCACATAAAGAAACTGTGCATACAAAAATTTAAAATCTAAATTTATCAAACCTGTGTAGACACATAAGGATTTAAACTCAGAGATTAGTGACATGTATCCAACATGCATGCACGTGCCACGTTCCGTGACGTCAGTGGGTTCGTCCTTGAGACGTGCAATACGTTGTTGCACGTGTATTCCGGGAAAGAGAAACAGAGCAAATGAATGCCACACAAAACTGTCACTTTGGAAAGCTCAACCCCTGCCCTTGCGATCGTTCAAAAAATTAAACGGCTATTGAAACGCATAGCATGCCAAGGCTCACGTCTGCACAACGTCATGAGGCCATTGGGATGGTCCGTGGGGGAATGTCTCAACGACAAGTGGCTGCACATGTCCACTGCCACCGGAACACCATTTCTGCACTGGTGAGACGCTACCAGAACACAAATGACGTCATCGATCGGCCACGTTCTGGACGTCCACGTGTAACAACGCCAAGACAGGACAGATGGATAAGGGTGACCCATCTTCGCCACAGGTTTCAGCCTGCAGTGATGACTGCCCGAACCATCCCAGGACTTCGCCGTATCAATCCCAACACAGTTCGACAACGTTTACGTCATCACGGGATCAGACCACGACGTCCCGCCATACGGCCTATCCTGACACAACGTCATCGACAAGCTCGACGAATGTGGTGCCGAAATCATGTCCGCAGACCCTTGTTTTGGTGGAGAAATGTTGTTTTTACAGATGAGTCCAGGTTTAACATTTCCCATAGTGATGGACGTCAACGTGCCTATAGACGCGTGGGAGAACGTTATGCACAGGCCTGTGTCTTGGAGTGGAATCGCTTTGGTGGTGGTTCCGTGATGATTTTGGGTGGAAAAACAGCACGCCAAAGAACTCCTTTGGTGATTGTTCAGGGCAATTTAACTGGTGTGGGCTACAGGGATCAGATTCTTCGACCTGCGGCAATTCCTTTTCTGCAACGTCATGGCCCTGGGTTAACATTCCAACAGGACAATGCCCGCCCTCATACGGCAAAGGTTGCTATGGATTTCTTGCAACACCACAACGTTGACTTACTGCCTTGGCCTGCAAATTCACCGGATCTCTCCCCGATAGAGCATGTCTGTGACGAGATGGATCGACGTCTACGCCGTCTTCCTCATCCGCCAGATAACGTCCTTGACCTTGCAACAGAACTTGAGAGAATCTGGCGTGATATCCCACAAGCCTTCCTTGCACGTTTGATAGGCTCTATGTGTCGTCGATGCACTGCTGTTCTCAATGCCGATGGTGGACATACCCGTTATTGAGCTTGTGACATGGTCGTTTGACCCCTGTCCCGCTTGTGGACTCGTGACGTCATTGTGATTGACTTTTCAATTGAAATTCTCAGGACTTGTTATGGTCTCATGATCCCTCCATTAAAGTTTATATGTACCTTTGACATTGTTATCGGTACTTATCAACTGTGATAATATTTTAACAATGCACAGTTTCTTTATGTGGCTAGTATAACTAGAGTATCACAGTTAGAGAATTAAAGCTAGCAAGTAACTTTTAAAAGTAGACAAATAGTGCAGACAATACAATATGAAAAACGGGCTGTAGATCACTAACAACTGAAGGTAGATAACCATGCTAGGGACCATGGTACTTTTGCTACCTGCATGGACCCTAGCTGGATTTACATCAGCCCTTCAGCGTTGGTGATTCTCCCTTCAATGAAAATGAATGAGTATAATGAGGGTGTCAAATGCGACACCTTCAGATGACCACTTCAGTAAGGGTGTGATACCCTAGCAAAGGTTGTATTATCTCTATTTGGAGGAGTCCCTAGTATGATGTATATAACTGTGTTGCTGGCGTCTTCTTGCCCCATTTTTTATGCCTGAGAGCCAAACTCAGTTTTAATTTTCTACAACTAGTTTTAAAAACAAATCTGTGGTATTTTAAAATACATTATCGTATAACTTTATCAAGTCACAATATGGCTGACACGGTCAAACATGTCCTACTTGACTGTATTGATTTTTTCCATCAAAAGGGATAAACATTTCAGTGTCAAAACAATTAAGGATTCTTTTATAATGTAAATTATCATTTAATAATTGGTTTTCAAAGAAATAAAAAAATTTATTAGATAAATTCTGATTATATGCTTTGTAAATGGAAATTGGTATTTTATAACTGGTAGATTAAATTCGTAACTGAGATTGTTAGTGGCTGTATCCTCAAAGGGGGTTAAAGTAGTGTAAAGTTATTGTCCCCCTGAGAGTGTATGTAAGACCACGTCTTTCAAAGTATATTTAATCTTACCGCATTTTATCGTATAATAAATGTATGGCTAGATTTGTCGAAATGTTAATATCTGAAGGGATGGTGTAAATCCAGCTTGGGTCCATGCAGGTAGCAAAAGTATGGTCACTATAAGTATGGTGGTCTACCATCAGTTGTTGGCAATCACTGGATTGCCTGGTCCAGACTCGATTATTTACAGACCACCGCTTTATACCTGATATATTGGTGAGTGCTCCGTTGTGTCCCTTGCTTACCATGACCGTTGGACAATAAAATAACTTTTCGCTAAAATGCATATTTGCTATACATAATATAAATGTTCAGAAATATATAATTGAATATCAAAATATCAACTTAATATGGGTTTATCGTCTCTTTTTAATTATTTATTTGGAATCTATACAAGCATCCATACACCTCCAGTGTGGAATTCATTTACTAATTCAATTTGCCAAGATGATACCAGTAAACCTGGGGTACATGTGAGTGAGTGGGTTGGGTTTTACTCCGCTTTTACTAATATTCCTCCGTCATATAGCTTGAATATTGATGGGTGCGTCGTAAAACTAAACTCACTCACTACTAATATTCTAGCAATATCACGATGGGGACACTAGAAATGGTCATTACATGTTGTACCCACGTGGGGAATCGAACCGGGTCTTCGGTATGACGATCGAACTCTTTTACCACTGTCCTACTGAGCTTTAACCTTTGTCAGTTTGCAACTTCATGGTAATCAGACGAAAATACCGTTATATGACGAGAAACCGTTCTAATTTGTTTGGCAACTTGTTTGATAGCCTGTTTACTTGTAGTCATTAAGAACAGTTCGCCTACCAGGAACTGGGTTGTTGTTATTCGCACGAGGACATCAAACACCACGTTTGGAGAAAAGATGAAGCCGGATGGCCCAAGTTCAGACCCCCAGGAGCCAGACGATTGCGTGTTGAAGATTGCGTCAGGTCTTGACCAGCGGATGGACAGAAGGAACACAGTGTTTCCAGCCTCAGTCCCTCGTACGTGAATATCTGTACTGTAAAAGTAAAGATCTGGGTTAGAATTGGTGCTTGGTTGATGCATGTCATCCCATTATTTCAATGTAGAAATAGACAAATAACAGTCGTCATAACACAATAACATTGGTTAATGCTCATAACATTAGTCATTAGTTCTAGATGCCAGGGACCCGTGCAGATCCGGGGTAGAATAGGTCTTAAGCAACCCATACTTGCCACAAAAAGCGACTATGCTTGTCGTAAGAGGCGACTTACGGGATCAGGTGGTCAGGCTTGTTTGACGTGGTTGACACATGTCATTGGTTCCCAATTGCGCAGATCGATGCTCACGCTGTTGATCACTGGATTGTCTGGTCCAGACTCGATTATTTACAGACCGCCGCCATATAGCTGGAATATTGCTGAGTGCGGCCGACAGATATTGCAAAGTAAAAAAAAAGTTATTTTGATAGGTCTCTACATACCACCCGAGGGGTCGACATACTACACATCGTGTGGGAAACCAACAAGTATAGAACTACTTGATCAGTGGTTCTCAGAGAGCCTGGATATTCTTTCTGACTGTCATATAGTTATCACCAGTGATCTGAACTCCAGGGTTGGGACAGGCAATGAACCACCTGAACCACAACCAAACTCTCTGGGAGATGTGTTCCCTGACGAAGAGTTAGTGCCTCTTGACAACAGACAATCTTGTGATAACTCAATCAATAGATTTGGTAGAATGCTAATGGAAATGTGTTATACGTACAAGCTGTATATTTTAAATGGTCGTGTGCAAGGAGATAAAACTGGCAGGTTTACGTTCATATCTAGCCAGTGTTCTTCGGTAAATGATTATTGCATTGCCAATATGGATGCGTTTGAACTGATTGAATCGTTTCATGTAGAGGCCCAAGTAGAGGAAGATCATATGCCATTAACGGCAAAACTTAAACTCTATGAGCAAAGCCACCAGCTAGAAAATAATTATAATACTGACAGAAACTGCTCTGACAGAATTGTATGGAACCATACTAAGCCATACGTGTACACCGACAGCATAAAACAGCTTGCTGACACCTTTGTTGAAGCAACAAGATTAGTTGATACAGATGTTGACCACGCTCTAGACTTGTTTGTACAAACAGTACTTGGTGCAGTGGACTGTATGAAAAAACGTAACAAAAAGTGTATTTCAAATGGGGTTTTATAAATATTGTAAAAGTAAAAAATACTTCACTCGCAAAGCCTTGCGTCGATTCCAAAGAAATAAATCTGAGGAAAACTGACGTAATTATTGCAAACAGAGGAATTTATATAAGGGTATCTGTAAGCGCACAAAGCTCCCGTATGAGTGCAACAAAGCTGATGCATTAAAGCAAGCAACCAGTAACCCAAAGACGTTTTGGAGTATAGATTCGGGAAAATTTCCAACAAGCTGGACAAAGTCTATCGTTGTCCCAATACACAAAAAAGGTGATAGAAATAACCCCGACAACTACAGGGGCATATCGTTGTTAAGCGTCTTGAGCAAAATCTATACTGGTGTGCTCAATAATAGACTGAAAGTTTGGACAGAACTAAAAGATAAAGTTCCAGAAACACAGGCAGGCTTCCGATCTCGTTATTCAACCACAGATCACATATTCACACTAAATTCTATCGTCGAAAAATGCTTTATGAAAAAACGAAAAAAGCTTTATGTCGCCTTCATAGATTTCGAAAAGGCGTTTGATTATGTGAAAAGAAATAAACTTTGGTTTTGCCTTAAACAGAACGGGTTAGGGGGGAAAATGCTGTCAGCACTCAAAGCAATTTACATATCTGTACAAGCTTGCGTAAAATGCTCTTCTTCAGATATTACCGATTTATTCAATTGCCCAAATGGAGTGCGCCAAGGATTCATCCTAAGCCCGTTGTTATTCTCATTATTCATCAGTGAACTGTCAAACTCTGTAAATGAATGTGGTAGACACGGCATGCAATTATTCCCTGATTTATATGAACTATTCCTACTTCTATTTGCAGATGATGTCATCCTCGTATCTGAATCAATTGTCGGCCTTCAAAACCAGTTAAATATTCTTGAAACGTTTTCAGACAATTTGGGGTTAACTGTTAATCTTGATAAAACACATATTATTGTGTTCAGAAAAGGGGGCATTCTTTCGAATAAGGAAAAGTGGTTTTATAAAGGAAACCAAATCGCCACTGTAAATAGTTACAAGTATTTAGGTGTCTGGTTTTCAAGTAACTTAAAAATGACGAAATGCATTTCAGGCTTGGCAAGCCAGGGTAAAAGAGCATTGATGGAAATCATTGTCAAACTAAACAAGATTTGAATGATTGACCCGAATATATATTTTAAAATCTTTGATTCTCAGGTGATGCCGATATTATATGGCTGTGAGATTTGGGGAGTCAAGCAATATGAATTATTGAAAAAGGTACATCTTCTAGCCTGCAAACGATTTTTAAGGGTAGGAAAACAAACTCCTAATACTATTGTATATGGCGAATGTGGTTGCTATCAAATATATATAAATGCTTACTTACGGCTTTTACGTTATTGGCTAAACTTGCTCAAAATGAGCGAGTGTAGATTACCCAAAAAGTGTATTATATGCTAAGATATTTTGATGACATTGGAAAAAAGATTTGGGTATCGTTCATAAAAAATATTTTGTTTTCTCATGGCTTTGGATATATCTGGATTAACCAATCTGTTGGTGATGAACTTTCTTTTGTACAATGGTTTAAAACATCATTGATAAATGAATTTCCTCAAAGTTGGACTTCCACTTTGAATAACAGCTCTAGATATGTGATGTATAGAGAATATAAATTCATATTTGAACCAGAAAGATACCTGTGTATCATATTAGGAAAAAAGGTGCGCTCTACTTACACCAAATTCAGATGCAATGTCTTGCTACTACGTTATAATGAAGGTAGGTGGCTATCAATCGAACCTGGTTTACGTTTGTGTCCCATTTGCAACACCTCTGTAGGGGATGAGTATCATTTCACACTTATATGCCACTTGTACAATGAATTGAGAATAACTTTTCTTCCGGAACGCTTTTGGAAATTCCCTTCTATCCATAAATTTAAAAGGCTGATATGTACAACTCAGGAGAATTTAATCAGACGTGTACAGTATTACATTGATCATGCATAAATAAAAGAAATAGGTATTTAGAAACACTTTAGACTTCACTTGTATGCTCTTGTTAACTATGTATAGTTATATCTGGTATATGGGCCCTTGGCCTCGTTACAAATAAACTCCTTTTGACTTTGACTGCGGACTTTGTGTGCCCCTCTGATAAATGTTAATTGGAACGGCTCCCACGGCCGAAAGCTGTGAAATACACAATGCCATTTTAGAAAGTGGTCAAATGTAACATATGCTATATTTGGGATTACACTTTCTCAGTAAAGTACAGATTCTAGTACTTTTTGGGGGGTTAAGTCCCACCCGGGATTCGAACCCACACCAATCCCAAATATAACATTTTACATTTGACCACTTTCTAAAATGGCATTGTGTATTTCATCCACTTGTTATAACTGAAAGTCCACAGCACCGATACAGATCTGACGACTTGTAGTTAACTTTCGAAAACTTACTTGCTCCCTCCATCACCAGAACCTCTCACTCTTATCTCCGCCCCAGTGGATAACGGTCCAGGCAGATCAGCAAAAAATGGATTCGCCTGTCATCAAGAGAAGATACCGTGTGATTAAGATATTCTTTCATATTTGCTTGTCTGTTTGTTTGTTACAACATTCCAGCCACACTCTTCACAAGAAAGAAACGCATAGGTGAGTTTGATACAAATTTGATCCAAATGTACTGTCTGTTTCTTTCCAAAATGTCATCTTTGTGTGAATTTAAACAGCTTCAGCGCCAAAGAGTAGCAATTTTAACGTTTTGCCTTATTTTAGAAACGTTTGAGGAACGTCACCAAGACAACATACAAAACAATATGCAAGTGCAAACAAGCGGAAGAGCATGGGGTATCATCACTATAAAAAGGCACACGTTGTGTTTAATTTTGTCATTCGTTTTTGCCTGGAAAAGAGGTAATCATCATGCCACGACTGAGTGGCGCAAATCAAAACATCGCCATAGGCCGCCTTGAAGCCTGGGAGTCGCAGTCTGCAGTTGCCCGACATTTGATAGTGGCTGTTCCGTTTCTGCGGTTTCAACCCGCCCCGACAGATAACAACTCTTGCGTTTTCAATGATGATAGTTTCTTAAACAACTTTTTTGGTGGTGTCCGGAAAATTTTCAAATATAAGAAAGCTGTTGGGTATTAGTAAATGATAAACATGTGCACTATTTATATTTATGTGGCAATTTTTGTACATTGATCAAATTTGCAATTCATTGGTCCGTTTCTGACTCAAACGGACTGTAGTTAAAATGTGGTGTACTGACGATAGGATTTTATAACCTTTAAATATATTTCATACTTTTTGATTGCTGTATAAGGTTCTCTCGTCACGATATGGCTGAAATATTGCCGATGTAACAATAATTTTTCACTCACTCACTCACTCACTCACTCACTCGTTTGAGTCAGCGTGGTTTTAAACCAGTGAAAGACCGGGTAAGAATTGGTCTATAGCGACTCATGCGTGTTGTAATAAACGACAAACGGGGTCGGGTGGTCAGACTCGTTGACTAATTGCGTAGACAGATGCTCAAGCTGTTGATCACTGGATTGTCTGGTCCACACTCGAGTGCGGCGTTAAACAACAAACCAATCATAACTTATAAGCCGATATTCGTCAGTAAACCGACTGTGGCCAATACACCATCGTCAAGTAAAGAAAACAAGACGTTTGTATTCCAACATTTGTCCATAATGACATAGTTTACTTACCGAATATAAAACTGCCTTTTGTCTATTCAGACTGCACATTATACCAAAATAAAATACCAACAGTTATTTCCAAAAGGAAAATATAAGTTGTTATAGAAATAGAAGCGACAAGACCCTTTCCACATCCATAGGAAATCTCGATTGTACAGTTCTGACTGTATCATGAGCAAGTATTTGTTTCAACAGTATTACAGCTGTACGATGTTTGTGGATGATTCTGGAAGACAAAGATACAAGTTCTCTTCTCCGTACCCCTGAGAGTAAGTTTTCATACAACATGTTTTCATTCGTAGAATATATATGTTCCTTTCATGTTTGGCTAATTTGGAATACGATCGCCAACGGCCGAGATCTGTAATCACGACTATTTCTTTCTGAGGCATTTTCCTACAATCGCCAGCGGTTGAAGGGATGGTGTAAATCCAGCAGGGATCCATGTAGGCAGCAAAAGTACTGTAAGTCCCCATCGTCCCTAGTATGGTGATCTACCTTCAGTTGTTGGCGATCTATAGCCTGTTTTTATATTGTATTGTCCAAATAGTGCTTTTAGTTTTCACTATCCAGTCTAGTTTCTACCTTCAGTTTTTGGCGATCTATAACCTGTTTTTATATTGTATTGTCCAAACAGTGCTATTAGTTTTCACTTTCCAGTCTAGTTTCTACCTTCAGTTATTGGCGATCTATAGCCTGTTTTTATATTGTATTGTCCAAACAGTGCTATTAGTTTTCACTTTCCAGTCTAGTTTTAGTTGTAATTTTGATATTCTACATGTAGTTGTTATACTGTCCTCCACATATTCCATTTCAATGTCAAATATGTTCTCGTCACGATATGGCTGAAATATTGCCGATATGACGTTAAATATTAACTCACTCACTCACTCACTAGTATGTTGATCTTCCTTCAGTTGTTGGCGATGCATAGCCCGCTTTTATACTGCATTGTCCAAAATAACGATGTATTTCATATGCTTCAAATGTATTCTCTCACTGTGATATTCTAGTTTTTTTACTGTCCTTCAAACTAAATTTATTATCATAACATGGCTCTTTTTTTGACAAAATGGCTGAAATAATGGCGATGTGACTATAAATGTTAACTCACTCACTCACATTCCTGTACGTACCGGGGGCGGTGGGGTAGCCTAGTGGTTAAAGCGTTCGCTCGTCACACCGAAGACCCGGGTTCGATTTCCCACATGGGTACATTGTGTAAAGCCCATTACTGGTGTCCCCCGCCGTGATATTGCTGGAATATTGCTGAAAGTGGCGTCAACCTCACTCGCTCACTCCTCTACGTACCTGATCAGTCCAAAGTGTCTGAGCACACTTTCCTATGTCAAGGACTTCAGTGCCAAGAGGGCAGGGTAATGGAGGAGACAGCAGGTAGGTGAACCCACTTCGACAGGCAACGTCCACAGTCTGGTTTACAACTGACAGCGTCAAGGCATTCTCCAAGCGAACCTGGCTGCATTCAGCTGAATATAAATGGACAATATTTGTGAGAAATCACATGCTAAATACAAAACATCAACATCACTGAATAGCCAGCCTGTATTGGACGAAACAGGTAACACTGGGCTTTCAGGTCCGGATAAGATTTCTCGAAATAAAGTTCAGTTTTTACTCAAATTTGAAACTGAGTTTGACACTTTGAAACAGCTGAATTTTTAATTCAACTGCATTTTTAAAATAAAAAAGCTCAAGCAACTTAAGTAATCTATCCACCAAACCAGTTTAATATCGATTTCATTTAATTCTGGAAAATGCATTTTCCTGCGTTTTCTCAAATTTGAGTAAAAGCTCAAACTTAGTCAAAACTCTGACTTAGGGCCTGGTCTTCAGCAACCAGTAAGAGGCGACAGACATGATCGGGTGATCAGGACCGCTCACTTGGACACATATCATCTTATCATATTCGAACTGCATAGATCGATGTTCATGGTGATAATCACTGGATTGTCTGGTCCAGAGGCGATTATTAACAGACCGCTGCCATGCAGCTGGAATAGCCAATAAAAGAATTGTGGTCAACGGGTTAACGTAGCATGGATGTCTCTCGTCCCCATGGAGTGGGTGAGTTTAGTTTTACGCCACACTCAGCAATATTCCAGGTATATTGCGGCTGTCAGTAGTGAGTGAGTGACTTAATGTCACATCGGCAATATTGCAGCCATATCGTGACAAGAACAGTTTATATCAATATTCAAATCAATAAATGTATAACGTAAAAACCTGTCATCGAAGGACAGTAAAGCCACTAGACTATCACAGCTCTTAATTTAAAACTAGTACGCTATCATAAAAATATATCACGAGAGACAACAGTATATATAGATCTATAGATCACCAGCAACTAAAGGTTGATCACCATACTAAGGACAATGGGGACTTACAGTACCTTTGCTACCTACATGGACCCTAGTTGGATTTACATCATCCCTTCAGCAGCCAGCGATTGTAGTCAAATTTAGTCATAATTAAAATCACAAAAATTCGACGCTTAAAATCCTGGTAGGTTTGAAATTTACTTTGAGAGTTTTGGGACTAACGTACCCTCTCAGTAGGACAATAAGTTTACAATACTTTAACCCCCCTTGAGGGTACAGCCACCAACAATATGAGTTATTAATTTAAACTTCCCATCATAAAATATTAATCTATTTACAAACCTGTTAACAAATCTAAATCTATTTAAAAAGCAATAATTAAATGAGGACTTATATCAGTAAAAGGATCCTTCATAGTTCGTGATTTGAAATAGATATCCCTTGTGATGGAATATTCAACACGGTCAAGCAGGACATGCTTGACCGTGATTCTTTCATCACAAGGGATACAAAACGGAGGATCCTCACCTTTCAATAGGTACTCATGAGTATATCTTGTGTGGCCAATACGACATCGTCGTATGATGACCTCTTCAAATCTGGACTGACAACCCAAGTAGGTGTAACCACTGTAGGGTTTTATTTCATGTAATTTATTGATACCTACTTGGGTGTCCCGCTTCTTCTGCATTAGATCACAGATATAAGATCTAATGACAGCTTTATAATCAGAGTATGGAATAAGAAGTGGTGTCACAGATTTGTTGAGTGCTGCCTTGGCAGCAAGATCGGCCATTGTATTCCCAGAAATGCCAGCATGACTGGGTAACCAACAGAGGACGATGTCGTATTGGCCAGTAGCAAGATCATTATATAATTCAATAATTTCTATTAAAAGTGGATGTTTGCAAGAAAGATTTTTAATAGCCTGAAGGCATGAAAGAGAACCGGAAAAGATTATGTATTGTTTGTACTTTGGGTGTTTTTGAATATATTTTAAGGCTGTTAGTATGGCGTTTCCTACTGCTATAAAACTAGGGCCGCTATTTGGTATTCGAGAAGATATTGTTTTGGATCCAATGACAGTGGCACAAGACAGCACCACCGTCCTTGGACCCATCTGTAAATAAGGATTTGTATGTATTATATTTACTTTTTAACTGATTAAATTCTTGTTTATATTGTAAGTCATTAGTTTCTGATTTTTAAACTTTGTCAGTGTTAGACAACGTCTGGTCTCACCAATTGCCAAGGAGGAGGAGAAAGAAGACGGGAAGGAGATATTGTTCAAGGTCAATGCCAGCAGCAGAAATAAATGGTTTAATTCTGAGCACAAGAGGCGGAACAAGGGAAGATTCTTGTTGTATAAATCCTCATAGAGGGGATTGAAGACACAGTTGAAAGCAGGGTTCGATTCGTTAGAATATGTATTTGTAATATATTGTAATGATAATTTCATACGGCGTTGTGCAAGAGATGGTTCATCTGCCTCGACATAGAGACTGTCAACAGGAGATGTTCTAAAGGATCAAAGTCTTATACCTTGGTGGTGGACAGATTCTAATAGTCTGAGGTTGCTGTTACCGTTACAGGCTCCACCATACACAATAGAGCCACAGTCAAGCTTGGAGCGGACCAGTGATCTATATAGTTGAAGGAGGGTAGCTTGATCCCCTCCCCGCTTTGAATTAGAAACGACTTTCAATAAATCGAGTGCTTTCAGGCATTTAGTTTTTAAGGATTTGATATGCGGAAGAAAAGTTAAATGAGTGTCGAAAATTAGACCCAAGAATTTGGCCTCTTTGACAACTTTGATGGGAGTGCCGATTAAAAACAGTTCTGGGTTTTGGTGTGGTTTATATTTACGGCAGAAATGTATGCAATTTGTTTTTGATTTAGAAAATTTAAAGCCGTTTTCAAGACACCATTTATTTATTTTGTTTAAACACAACTGCAGTTGCCGTTCAATAGTATGCATATTCTTACCGCGACAAGAATTATTACAATCATCCACAAAAAGTGATCCATCAATTGAATCATTTAAAACCTTGGATAAACTGTTGATCTTAATACTAAATAATGTTACAGACAAATTACTGCCTTTTGGGACACCCTGATCCTGATTGTAATGGTCAGACAGGGTTGAACCCACTCGGACTTGAAATTGCCTGTCTGTTAAAAACTGTGATATAAAAAGAGGTAAACGACACCTCAAACCGAAGTCATGTAAATCTTTTTAAATGCCATGCTTCCAGGTGGTATCGTATGCTTTCTCGAGGTCAACGAATATCGATACTGCATGCTGTTTATTTACTATAGCATTTTTAACAAAGGATTTTAAACGTACCAAATGATCCATGGTACTTCGATTTTTCCTGAAACCACATTGATTATTTGTATTATTGGTTTCAAGATACCATGTTAATCTATTATTTACCATTCGTTCCATGGTTTTACAGACACAACTCGTTAAAGAGATTGATCTGTAGTTAGACGGATCAGTATGATCCCGGCCAGGTTTTGGAATGGGAACTACAATGGCATTACGCCATGAAGTTGGGAAATTCTCTGAGGTCCATATCATATCAAATATATTTAGCAACGTTTCCAAACATGATTCGGGCAAATGCTTCAAGAGCTGATAGGGGATACCATCAGCCCCTGTTCATGTATCATGAGCTTGCTCAAGGGCAGTATGTAGCTCATGTAGTGAAAATAATTCATTATAATCTTCACCATTGTCTGGGTTAGAATTGATTGTTTTCTTCTCCTGTTGTTTCTGGTGTTTTGAAACTCAGGGACATAATTTAATGATGAAAGTGTTTGGCAAGAATTTCGCCAATTTTATTTGTTATTTCAACTTTATTAGTTAAGAGATTATCACCATCCTTCAGATGGTGTACAGTAGATTAGAACTTTTGCCCTTTATTCTTTGGACCATGTTCCACACCTTTGACATCTGTGTACGTGAATTTATGTTAGAAATATAGTTCCTCCAAGACTGACGCTTATTCTGTTTAAATGAGCGCCAAACATTGGCATTCAAAATTTACAGATAAGCGCTCCAATTTTACAACCGAAGCAAAGGGCATATTTACAGCTCTAAAATACATTAATAATCAATCAAAACAGAAATAAATTGTGATGTTTTTAGATTCTCTCCCTTGTCTTCAAAAGCACTAAGTGAACACTAAGTCACTCAACAAATCTGTGACACCACTTATGATACCTCATAGGTGTTAGAAGCCTGTGTTTGGATTAGATATGGGAGATGTAATACCAGTGAATCAATAAGTTACCCGAGATTCAACTATCGATTTATTTAAAGGTGAGGAGACAATATTTAGAATCCCTTGTCTCCATACCTCTATCTAGTATGGACGCCGTTAAATATAACATGAACAATTACGTATTTACACTCTTCAAACAAAGAAACACATACGCCAAACCTAAGGAAATGTATTAAAGAGATTGAGACAATACGATGTGCCGTTGAGATTGACATCCAGTGAACGAGGGAAAAACAAAGCGCCTTTGAGCTGAGCTGGATATCGGCGCTATACAAATGTGTGTGTGTGTGTGTGTGTGTGTGTGTGTGTGTGTGTGTGTGTGTGTGTGTGTGTGTGTGTGTGTGTGTGTGTGTGTGTGTGTGTGTGTGTGTGTGTGTGTGTGTGTGTGTGTGTGTGTGTGTGTGTGTGTGTGTGTGTGTGTGTGTGTGTGTGTGTGTGTGTGTGTGTGTGTGTGTGTGTGTGTATGTATGTATGTATGTATACATGAGTCTATTACTCTTGAACATAGATGAAGAAAATTTGACACACGGATGAACATATACTTTTCAAAAACATAACATGACAATTTGAATTTTAGGAAAATATTTGACACATACCAGTCCATGCTAAATCCCAGCATGTGGAGGAATGGTTGCCGGCGACAAAACGTTTAGAAAAAGAAACGTTGAACAAAAACGTAACGTCACACTCACGTCTGTATTGAATCGCTAAAACGCTCCCTACATGAAATGCACCCCGAGCTGAAGCCTATGGCTGTAGTCTGTAAAAAGCCACATCAACGGTACCTCACATCCATTGCTTTAATCCACTATTGACGCCAGAAGAATGCCAAGACTGACAGAAGTTCAACGACACATTGCCATCGGCCGTTTACAAGGTGGGGCATCGCAGCATGAGGCGGCAAAGCACTTCGGCGTGTCCAGACAGGCAATCTCAGACCTATGGACCCGA
This sequence comes from Haliotis rubra, assembly GCF_003918875.1. Lineage (NCBI taxonomy): Eukaryota > Metazoa > Mollusca > Gastropoda > Lepetellida > Haliotidae > Haliotis > Haliotis rubra. Next base: position 372,697 of record NW_025767638.1, read on the forward strand.
TACAAAAATACTGGGAGTGTTACCGCCGCCAAGCATCGCTACATCCGGTTGAGACATCTTCGTTCGCGCACCACGACCGCAACATCCACAACAACCCAAATCCCTGGACTGCGCCGAACCTCCGACCAGGCAGTGCGCAATCGGCTACAGGAAGCCGGACTTTTTGCCAGGAGACCAGTTCGACGTAACGTCTTGACACAACGTCACCGGGCTGAACGTCTACAATGGTACAGACAAGGAGTGAGATGGCCGCGGGCAAGATGAAGGACAAGTTTGTTCCCGGATGAATCTCGGTTTCTTCTCAGACGTGCTGATGGACGTTCACGTGTATACAGACGTCAGAATGAACGTTAAGGCGATAACTGTGTAGAGCAGGTCGATAGATTTGGTGCAGGAAGTGTCATGGTGTGGGCAGGTATCCATCATAATGGCCTGACAGCTCTTTCCAGCATGACAATGCTCGACTTCACGTTGCACGTGTTTGCCAGGACTTCCTACAAAAATCGACGTTCAGGTGTTATCACGACCTTCTCGATCACCCGAATTGTCCCCCATTGAACATCTATGGGATATTCTTGACGATTGCGCCACCTCAGACAATACAGGAACTACACACAGCACGTCAGGAAGAGTAGCAAAACATTCCTTAAGACAGCATTCGGCATCTCCTTTCTTCTACGGGCCGCCGCTGCAGCTTCCAAGCTGTTGTCGATGCTCATGGTGGTCAAACCAGATACTAACATATTACTCTGACCAAGTGGCTTTAACATCCCTCTGTAGTTTTACCAAACACTTTCTCGATAATCTTGTTTTGAAATTTGTAAAGTGATGATAGTACTGCAATTGAACAATGATGTCACGGTTGAATCAGTTATAAGCACCCATTAAATAAACTCCAAAACAGTTTGTTTTTTAAGAGTATATGTATTGTTGTCACTGTCAGTATTAAGCCAGTTCACGGGGCAGTGGGGTATCCTAGTGGTTAAAGCATTGGCTCGTCACGCCGAAGACCTGGGTTCGATTCCCCTCATGGGTACAATGTGTGAAGCCCATTTCTGGTGTACCCCGCCGTGATATTGCTGGAATATTGCTAAAAGCGGCGTAAAACTAAACTCAGTCAGTCAGTAAGCCAGTTCACTCCCTGCATATTTGTGGACACAAGGGGGCGTTCAGGTCAGTACCTGGCGACACCATCCCTTGCAGCTGTCACTGCTCGACAGCGCCTTGGAAAGGATTGCACAAGTCCTCGGATTTTTCCTTGGGGAAACTTTGCCATTCCTGGTTGGCAAGTTCTGCACGTGTCTGAGGACGATGGTGACGTTTACGGACGCGTCGGTCAAGTTCGTCCCACAGATGCTCGAACGGGTTCAGATCAGGAACCGGAGGGAAGGACACTGACGTCTGTATTGACGAGATAGGCACCTGTTACACGAGCTCTGTGTGGTCGAGCGTTGTTCTGTTGACACAACTCCCTCTTGCGGTTACAAATAGGAGATGAGGTCGCAGGATTTGGTAGATGTAGCGATTTGCTGTAAGAGTTGAACCCCCACTAGCTCTGATCTACCTGTGTAGGACATGGCTTCCAACACCATGACGCTCTCTCCACCAAATCTGTCCACCTGTCAAACGGAGTTCGGCGCAAAACGTTCGTGTAGACGTCGATAGACACGTTGTCTCCCATCCCATCGTTGCAGGAGGAGATGCGATTGATCGCTGAACCAAACACATTCCATGTGTTCCCCGGGTTCCATACCTGTATACTGTTGCACCATTGGACACGTCCTTGTCGGTTTAGTCGTGACAGGACAGGACCAACTTTTGGTCGATATGCTCGAATTCCCACTTCTCTCAGACGATTTCTGATGGTTTGGTGAAGCAAATCGGGGACGAAGGTGAAACACCGGATGAATCGGTCCTCAGCAGGAGTGGTCACTCTTAGGTCGAATTGAAGAGGGTATATCGATAGCATATTCGAGATATGGTGCTGTGGTGGACATTAAAGTGTCCTGGGAGTCCCCTGCTTCCAAACGTCCAATGGAGATATTCCGGAAAGTAGCATTCAATCTACGCATTTTTGTTATCTCAGTTTGTCATAAATTGCGTAATGAAATGATGAATTTGATTTGGCATTTCATAGTCAATGGTTCTACTCATGTGTTCGACACACTGCTCGGGCATGACGTGGAAAGCCTTTTCTGCCAACAATTTTTCATATATCGTTTAAATGTTTTTATGACAAACGTTTACAAAGACATTTTGGGATGCGTTTGCGCGCAATATATTATATTTATTTTCGGTACTGAAAGGCCACAGGCCTGTAGTACAGTGCATTTATAAATCAATATTTACACGCACGGATAATATACATGAAGAAGGGAAAATAATCAACTTTAGGTTACATTGTGTTCTGAGATATATTCTGTCCTAAACAACATGGCATAGTAAGCAAACATGGACAAGTTTTGAAGTATAGTATGGGTTTTGTTGTTCAACAATGCTGAGAATTTATAAAGGTTTGGATGGGCACAATAATATTTCTTAATATACAACTTTCTGATGGAATTATAAGCAGGGCAAATTAAAAGAAAATGATATTCATCTTCTATTTGGTTCAGATCACATAGTTTGCAAGTTCTATTTTCTTTTTTGACATTTTTAAATCTTCCACTTTCGATAGATAAATTATGCGAAGAACATCTCAATCTGCTTAACGCTATCCTATACTTTTTTACGTTTAGACATGACAGATAAGCTTCGGAGTCAAAAGTACATTTAAACATCTTATAATACAGACATTTACTGGAAAGTGATATCTTTTCAAACCATTCTTGCAAATAGATATCTTTTAATCTTTGTGTTAGTTCTAAAATAAACTTACCCTCAGAATCAACATACTGATCGTTCCATACAAAACCAAACCCTTTCGAGAATAGAAAATGTCTAACAGCAGAAACCCAATTTGTGTGTCCATTTTTATCGAATAGCATCATCATATTGTAACATTTCTTTGGTAGCCTATAAGAAGGCATCTTCAGTAATTTTAACCAGTATTTTATAACTCTGATATTTGTAAATAAGTGCATCGGGTATTTACCACATTCTCCATACACCACTGTATTCATCGTATTGGATTTAACACTAAGAAATCTGGACCCGTGAAGATCCGGGGTAGAATAGGTCTTCAGCAACTCACGTGCTTGCCATAAAAAGCGACTATCTTGTCGTAAGAGGCGACTAACGGGATCTGGTGGTCAGTTTCGCTGACTTGGTTGACACATGTCATCGGTTCCCAATTGCGCACATCGATGCTCATGCTGTTGATCACTGGATTGTCTGGTCCAGACTCGATTATTTACAGACCGCGGCCATATAGCTGGAATATTGCTGAGTGCGGCGTAAAACTAAACTCACTCACTCACTAAGAAATCTTTTACATGCTTTCAATTGAACTCTTTCAATATCACTGTAATAATTCAAACCCCATATTTCGGCTCCATACAATAAAATTGGCTTCATTTTGGCATCAAATATTTTAAAGTATGAACTTATATTTATATCACCAAGTACATTTAATTGTTTAAAGATACTTATCATGACCTTTTGTGCTTGCAAACAAGTGTAATTAACATGTGTTGTCCAAGATAAACAATTACTAAAGAACATTCCCAAATATTTGTACGAACTGGTGCAGGAGTGGTCACTCTTGGGTCGAATTGAAGAGGGTATATCGATAGCATATTCGAGATATGGTGCTGCGGTGGACGTTAAAGTGTCCTGGGAGTCCCCTGCTTTCAAACGTCCAATGGCAATATTCCGGAAAGTAGCATTCAATCTACGCATTTTTGTTATCTCAGCTTTTCATAAATTGCGTAATGAAATGATGAATTTAACTTTGGCATTTTATAGTCAATGGTTCTACTCATGTGTTCGACACACTGCTTGTGCATTACGTGGAAAGCCTTTTCTGCCAACAATTTTTCATATATCGTTCTAATTTTTTTATGACAAACGTTTACAAACACATTTTGGGATGCGTTTGCGCGCACTACACAACAACCACGACATGATTAACAGGATTCAAATATAGGAGTGAGTGAGTGAGTTAATATTTAACGTCACATCGGCAATATTTCAGCCATATCGTGACGAGGACATTTGATATTGAAAAACAATATATATATATAGATATTATAAAAACCTGCCGACAAAGGACAGTAAAGCAACTAGAGTATCACAGATATATATGTAAAACTAGTAATTGAATCTAAAACATTTTAACTATAGGGGACAACACAATATAAAAATGGGCTATAGATCGCCAACAACTGAAGGTAGATCACCATACTAGGGGCCATGGGGACTTATATTACTTTTGCTACCTGCATGGACCCTAGCTTGATTCAAATATAGGAAATGTCGATTGCTGTCAAAATATATCTGAATGAACAGCTGAAAACGCCGATGCGTGTCTTTTTGGAAGAGTGTATTTGTTTCACACTAGTTTGTTTTACATGCATATCAGTGATAATCTTGTTTGTTTAATGTTCGTTGTCAAAAGTGTTATGAAGTCAGAATGGCTTATTTATTACTGTTTCAATTCTTCCATACTTATTTTAAAATAAATTTACTTTCCAACAGATGCACTTCTGAAAGTTTAAGTTTACCTGCATAGTACTGCCAGCCCGTGTCCTCTGTTCCTCCTGTGTTGACGAACGACTTGTACATGCGGCATCGTTTGGACGTTGGGTTGTACAGCAGCATGTTACAAAGGGAGAGAAGATGACAACGTCCCGCGCACAATAACAGTCTACCTTCGACATGCTCAGAGACAAAAGCTTCGGTAAACAACAGACCGTCCAAACTTACATGACGCCGAAGATGAAGTCCACAAAATGATGAAAAGACAGATATCGGTTGACACAACACAAGAGTCAACACATAGAACTTCTCTTTGTACATAGTCATCATCATGTGATACAAGACCGGAGAAAGCCACAGCAAAGACTGACATCAGAGTCAAATCTGCCTCAGAATATACATGGCCACTGCACTTATCGTCCAGAGGAGTGCGTGATTCATTCACACGTACACTACACGGCTTTTTGAGCATCAACGAGCCATCCACACAGGTGGTGTGTTACTTCCACTAAGATTCCACTGGAGTACAAGTACATGAAATCATATCATTTGAATTCATCGATTCCTTATCACATCAATACCAATACGTTCCCTACCGATATCATGACTCGTCCGTTCTCGCGTCGTCTGTTTTGTTTCCGAATCAATAAATACATTTGCGCATAACAATGCCCCTATCCAAAGGTATCAGGTTATAGTCAACATTCTCCTGTAACGAGTCCATGAATGAAACATGCGCCCTGGTGCAAGGTATAGAGGCATACCTTTAATTTTTCCAGCCTCTAATTTTTTAGAGACAGGGACGAATTCCCAAGCGAATTTGAGAGGCAAAAGAATATCCAACAGCACATTCGTCATTCACATTTATGTGTATCATTCTTATTAATAGGCTCTAAGCAAATAGTCAGGCCAGAATGTATTGAAGCCACAAGATTAGTGACAATGGGTTACTGATCGTGTAATGTCGAGTGGAGTGGCGCTTCCTTTCATATACAGTGGTGGAATCAATAAAATCGACAAAAACATTTTCTATCTCCATTGTATAATGCGGACGTAATCACAACAGCAAGGAACATCTAACATTGAGAAAGAGGCAGTACATTTCGTTATAGAATCTCTAGAAAACAATAGAACAAGTGCCATGAAAGGGCAACGCACGCACACTAACAGATTCAGTAACAGGCCACCTTAGGGAAATGGGTTTGGTTAAATTTGCCACTGTTCACCCAGCAGAAAATGGGTACCCGGTGGCATAAGTCATATGTCTACTAACCTTCTAGCGCCTCACAGGCAGCTTGGGTTAACCCGGGTAATAATGTCCTTCATCTTGTATGCACTCAGGGCATGCCCCTGCGGCATGGAGTTCAGCGCTATGTAAGTGCCTATATTATTATTATTATGTTTTACAGATTAAACATTGTATGCAGCAGAGAGGGTTCGGGTGATCCTGGCACAGTCAGGCTGGTAAGGCTCATCATCAGCTCAGGGCCTTTGCCCCCTTCTACACGCAGCCCAGACAGCGAATGGGACTTCTCCCAGGAAACGCTGCCTAGACGAACCCACCAAGAACTTTCCGGAGAATATGAAGGCTCCCCAACACTGCAGCCTTCTGCATTACCCAGAGTGTCAGAAGGGCTGTACTCCCGGTGGAGAACCCAGGCACTCTCCTGATCATCGCCAAGAGATCAGGAGGTACCAAACCAAGGGCACCGAGAACAATGGGGACCAAGGCGACAGTGTACTTGGGATGCAAGCGAGACATTTCAAAGGCGAGGTCCGCATATTTATCATGCTTTTCCTGAATCTAGCCAATCACATTGGTGTCAAAAGGGACAGAAAATTCAATGATATAAATAAATTCATTGGCTTTATCAAAAAGGACAAGATCCGGTTTGTTGGCAGGAATTCTTCTGAGGCTGTACATGGGCCTATTCCACAGAAGTTTGAATGCATCATTTTCCATGACGCCCTGGACATGTTCAGGGTCGTACCATGGATGGACCTCGGAGTCAAAGCCACAGGCATGTCGGAGACGGTAGTAAAAGCAACGAACCATGCCATCATGTCGTTTAAGATATGCTGTTTGTGCCAAGGAAGGGCATCCACTGACAAGGTGTTGGACAGTCTCTGTGAATTCATTGTAAAGCCGACATTTCATAATGATATTTTCTTTAAGAATCACATTTAGGCGATTGCGAGTAGGAAGTGACTGGTCCTGAGCAGCAAAAAGGAAGCCCTCAGTTTCACATTTAAGACCAGCCGACTTCATCAAGGTAAAGGAGTCGGTGGGATTGCTATTCTGTTCAACACACTGCATGTACACACGATGCAATGGCTTCTCAGAAAGCTTATCCACAAAAGACCGACTCTGGGCAGACTTGGTGAAGGACTTCACCTGGTTTACTCCCATCACTGTACCGTCCAGCAGTACATCGCCATCAACAAAATCAACCTCAAATCTCAGATTCTGTCCAACAACCTTGGCACGCTTAAAATAGCTGTGGAATTCCTTGCTTTCATGCATCACTAGAGGATCATCCGATAAATAAATATATGCAAAAGTACACAATAAAATTCTATCATGAAGAGCCTCCACATTAATCAAACCCCGACCTCCAGAATTGATTGGCATGTATAAACGGTTAAGAGAGGAACGAGGGTGGTGGGCTCTGTTATCAGACATGATCCTTCTGGTCACGCGGTCAAGACTCTGGATGTCTTGTTTCGTCCAGTCAACTACTCCAAAGGAATAGGAGAGGACTGGCACAGCAAACGTATTGGTGGCTTTGTCCTTGTTACGAGCATTTAGCTCTGAGCTCCAGATTTTCTTTAAACGAGATTTGTACTCAGCCCGAAGTTTTTCTTGAATTTGCGCATTCTGGAGCTCGTCTGGAACTTGCATTCCAAGATAGGTGTAGGCCTGATCTTCCACAAGATGCTCAATAACTCCTCCTCCTTGTAACTTGACCGATCCATCATTAACTACCTTGCCACGTTTCAAATGAAGAGTATTACATTTGTCAAGTCCAAATGTCATGCCAATATCATTAGAAAAGGACTCGAATTATTATTATTTTGTTTGTTATAGTACATAGAAAATATAGACCCATGTCCTCATACATACAAAATAGCATCAGCACTGATTGCAGCGCGTATGAAAAATATACTACCAACTATCATTAGTGATGATCAAAAAGGATGTATGAAAGGGAGATATATACTGAGAGAAACAAATAAAGGATCACCGGAAAATTCAAGCGTTCCTTAAATATTTTCCTGTTTTCATCACCAGCTTTGAATAGCGCTGTGGTGATGAAAACTGGAAAATATTAAAGGAACGCTTGAATTTTCCGGTGATCCTTTATTTGTTTCTCTCAGTATATTGGCGACTGAACTTGACTGGTAGCAGACATAATGGAATACACCGAACAAATGAACATACCAGGCTATCTTATACTAATCGACTTTGAAAAAGCATTTGATTCTGTTGAATAGCAAGTTTTTGAAAATTGAAGAATAATATAATTTTGGACCCTCTATTACACATTGGATTAAAACATTGTACAATGATATAAAGTCAAGAGTTCTAGTAAATGGTTATTCCAGTGAATATTTAGAGAGGATGTAAACAAGGTGATCCACTTTCACCAAACCTTATCTGTACAGAAATTCGGGCACACATGTTGAGGGAAAATAAAAAAGTAAAGGGTATTAAACTTTTTGAAAATGAATATTTACTAACGCAATTTGCAGACGACACAACACTTATTCATGATGGAACATGGAAAAGCTCTTGGATCTTGGATATACTTAATATATATGCAGAAGTTAGAAATAGAAAAAAAACTAAGACAATATAGATTGGTTCGATACAATACTCAGGCATTCAAACCTGCAAGACTTGCAAACAAGTTTGCTCTCAGAGACCCTTTACTTTAATCAGTATTCAGTTTCAACACAACCAGGCTGAAATGGTTGAAAGACAAACTAAAACAGGTTGATAAGACAAGGCAATGTTGTTAAGAAGAGACCTACGTATCGAGAATCGACCTACGAAGAGACCTACGAGATGTTTATGAATTATGGGCAAATATACAATCTTTACAATCAAATGATGACATTGATACTGAACCTTCACAGCAATATACATTGGCAAAGGACAATATCATCGTAGATCAAATACCAGTTATTTATAAACATTACTTGAAGAGAAATTTTAAATTCATTAATGTTCTACTGCAAAAAAAAATGGTAATTTTCTGACCTATAACGAATTTACTTCCTTATACAAAATCAAGACAAACTGTTTAAAATATAGGGATACCATCAACTCCATCAAATCATATTTACGTTTTTTTAGACTAACTCTTAGTAGCCATTTATTGATGATAACATACATGTTCTTTACAAAGAACGTGAAGGATGCAAGATTTTCTTCTCTGTCCTGCTAAGGAAACATACATTACAAGAAAAGCTAAATCACCAACTTAAAAGGAACACGGATATCAAAGTAGATATATCAGAACAACTCTTGAAAGTTTTTAACTTTGTACCTTTTAGAACAACTTATAATACACAACAATGGCTGCAATATAAACTTGTCCATAGAATCATTAATTGAATACAACGGACTTCTTGTACATTTTGTAATGTTGAGATTGAATCAATTATTCACATATTCTGTGAGCGTGTATGTGATAGATACAGATGCAAGGTTAATTCTCGATACATATCATTTCTGGATATAAAGAAAACCGAAATGAGGTAATAAACCTTGTTACCATCGCAACAAAATACTAAATATGCGCAAAGAGATGTTCTAATTTGCATCCATAGTTTGTTGGATTAAAAATTACTTACATGCCCTGTATGATATTGACAACTGTACTGCCTTTTCGCACTGTAACTACGGTAAAGTCTTCACCTATAGGTCATCTTGCCATAACCTCTTCACATAAATTACAATACAAATTTGTTCTTCTGGCCTTGTATCACCCTACGGATTCTCTACCACCTGTGTCCATATTCTACATATAATACTCAAAAGAAGTTAAGGGTCAAACGAAATGGGTACATCAAAATTACAATAGGCAATTTTGAGACTATTAGGACAGGAAACTTTCTGTATGGGTGTTATTTGGACTGAAGACGTCGTAAGTGTATGAGAAATGTTATCATTACCCGTTCCCTTAGGTAATTGTCAAATTTAACAGTAAATTCGGACTTCTTGATTTGAGCCATGAACTCGGCCACACTAAACTGACCCTCGTCCTCGAAACAGCCAGTATGCCACCTAATGCACATTTTACACGTGCTGTCCATGGCTGTCATTTTATTGTCCCCCGCCGCAGCGCGGAACGGGGGACTATGTATTCAGCGGCGTCCGTCCGTCCGTCCGTCCGTACGTACGTACGTCCCGATTCTTGTTAACACGATATCTGATGAACTGTTGTACCCAATGTCTTCAAATTTGGTGACAGCCTACATTGGGGGATTTCACAGACACCAGTTTATTTAGGTGGCCTTGACCTTATTTTCAAGGTCACCATGACACTTTGAACACTTAACTCTTGTTAACGCGATATCTCATGGACTGTTGTACCCAATGTCTTCAAATTTGGTGACAGCTCACATTGGGGTATTACACAGACACCAGTTTACTTGGGTGACCTTGACCTTATCTTCAAGGTCGCCACGATACTTTGACCGCGTTTTAAAGGCGATATCTCATAAAACACTCCCTTCAATGTTTTCAAGTTGGTTGACAGCGTACATTGGGTGATCATGCAGACACCAGTCATTTCAGGCATCTTGTATGTGACCCAAACATAAAAAGTACTAAATATAGATATTCCATTCTTTAACGGCGGGGGACATTGCAATATCAGTGGCAAACACTTGTGAATGCAAATTGTCACAATAAAAAGACCAAGCATTTTCAAATTGGCCTCATTTGAAATTTGAAGATGGTCAGACGCCAGCTCAGCATCCAAGACAGAGAAAGGGCAATAGGTTGGCTTCAAGATGGTCAAACCAAAGGAAGTGTTGCTAGGCGACTAAATGTAAGCCAGAGTGTTATTGGGAGACTATGGCAAAGGTTCAGGACAACAAATGCTGCCCAGAATCGGCCCGTTCCGGAAGACCTCGATCAACAGCCTGTGATGGTCACTACTTGATGATGATGGCTTTGCGACAGCGATTTGTTAACCCAAGACATCTTCGGGTTCAGCTGAGAGCTGGCCGTGGCACCAACGTATCCGATCAGACAGTTCGAAATCCACGGTTTGCGTTCTCGACGTCCTGCAGTGCGACCACCACTACTTGAGCGGCACAGAATAGCTCGCAGAGATTGGTGCCGACGGCATGTTCGTTGGAACCGTGGACAGTGGGCACAGACAATCTTTTCTGATGAATCCCGCTTCACACTCCAGGTTTATGATGGTCGTGCCCGTGTTTATGATGGTCGTGACGTAAACGCTGCCCAACGTTTACCTTTCGGAGGCGAAAGTTTGTTGGTCTGGGTGGGTGTCTCAGTGCACCACAGAACTGCTTTCTACATCGGCAATGGGAATTTGACTGGTCTTCGATATCTCAACGAGATTAACCAACCTCTGGTAATGCCACTTCTTCGTCAATTTGGACCAGGGGATGATAGCGCTAGACCCCATCGTGCCAGGGTCGTGACAGACTTTCTGCAGCAGCAGAACGTTCAGCACATGGTGTGGTCTGCTTATTCACCCGATTTGTCACCAATTGAGCATGCCTGGATGAGTTAGGACGAAGAATTCGAGCTTATCACGTCCCTGCCATCAATCTCCAGGAACTGGGTCAACGACTAGTCACAGAATGGGCAGCAATCCCTCAACAGTATTTCAGACGCTTAATGAACAGCATGTGTCAAAGTTGTCAGGAATGCATCCATGCTAACGGTGGCTACACGAGTTACTAAAGATTTCTGGCATTGTGTGAACTCTGATTTTGGGGTACTTGACTTCGATGACTTTTGAAATAAAGTTGAGGTTTTGTTTTTGTCATTGGTTGTCACAATTCCATGTCCATATCTTATACGTATATTCCAAAATACTTGTGACCCTTAACTTGTTTTGAGGAGCATATATAGATATAATATACATGTACCACAAATGCAACAATTATCCGACAGAGATCCAATATTGATCGAGTTAATCGGATGAAAGACTGGTAGTGGCCCGATGTCTGTCCTCAATATTCATCGGCGGCGTCTGACTGATCCGATTGCGGTCGGATTGTAATTCGAGGGTGATCTGACACTACCCTGACACTTCCAACACTCTCCCTACACCAATCCGACAAATCGGTTACTGTGGGTAATGGGACACTGACCCAATACTGGTCGGATTTGTCGCCACAATCGACAGTCCAGTATTAAATGCGGGCTGCACCTCCTCACGGTACTAGTCATGGATCAACTTCCTCGCAACGCTGCAGCCCTGGACTTTGTTTTATGCTATGCAACAAGATGCAGTGACCCTTGAGGTCCTGAGAAGGAGGCTGAGAAGAAGGCTGAGAAGACTACGTCGTTCTTGGGTTCGACCACGGCTGCAAGCTGATAGAAGGCTGTTCTGTGGGCACTACACCAGACTCATGAATGAACTGAGAAGGAGGATACAATGGCACTCTTCAAATACTTGAGAGATACGCCAGAAGTCTTTGATGAACTACTCCTGAGACAAGCACCAAGACTCACGAATGGTGATACCAATGCCAGGAGAGCCCATGAACCTGGTCTCAAGTGAGCCTGCAACCTAAGACACCTTGCAGCTGGCGATCGGTATCCATCACTGTCATACAGCTTCAGGGTTGCTCGAGAAACCATTTGCAAGTTTATCCCCCGAAGTCTGTCAAGTCATAGTGGATGAGTATGCTGATGAAGTGATAGTGTCCCACCACTGAACAAGAATGGCATGCAATTGCTGAGGAATACGAGAGGCGTTGGAACGATCCACATGTAATGGGGGCACTTGCATGGCCCCCATGCATGCAGTACCAGCTCGCATAAGACCCTTCCGCGACACAGCAGAGGCCAAAGCACAGCGTAAAACCCTAAGATTGTACTTCAACAACCCTCTTGGAGGAGCAGTACCTTGGCAGGTGAGGATGATTTGGGATAACTGATTATAGACTGTTTAGTTACCCGGAGTGGACTTAGATGACAACGGATAAACTGTATTGTTACCAACAACTGTTAGCATACTCCAAAGAATATTGAGTCTTGACATTACTAATTTTGAGCAGTGTTCATGATTTATTGTTTATATGTACGGAATATTTTAAAAGTCTCAACGGCGACTCATGTGTGTGTAAGAAAATTTCGATCAAAATGTTGTGAAGTCGCAATTGCAGCAACTGTTATAGATTTTTTAAAATTCAATAAAAAGAAACATCAGTTAATGAAAATTATGTGTTTCTGAGTTAGCAAAAACGTTATATGCTATGTTAAAGTTGCATCAAGTATTATTGCTAAAACATCAGTTATTGTACCTGGATATGATGTGTTTCCGAATTGCCAAAGAAACTTATAGCCAAGGCAATGTTCTTAAAAAGGAAGTTGTATGCCGTTCAATAAAGTGATAATTGAACAGTGTTAAGTTCGGAATGGTCATTTCTAAATTCATTCTTCGTTCCAAAACTTCAAATTTGAATTTAGTAATGGAGTCGAATGTAAGTATAATTCATTCATTTCATAACCAAAGCTTGAAAGAGAGATTGATGGGGAGTAATAATTTGTTTAACAAAAAAATGACAAATTTACCCAAGATAATTTTAAACATTAATGTGGAAAATGTGCTTACTTTATTCAACAAAAAAAACAAACAACTTCATAAACATGGCAAAACACAGAATGTCACTGATAAAACTGGTAACTGATAAAAGTCTAACACCTAAAAATTAAATCAATAAATCGAAAAACACTTATGTTCGCTTCCTTTTCAGTAATGTCCTCGTGTAAAACTAAAATAATTTACATGGTCTTCCTGGCTCACTCCTCATTAATGATAAGTGTGACAAAGAAAAGTCAAAAACCTGAAAATGAAATACAACATAACATTTGTGAAAATGACACACACACACACACACACACATACATACATACATATGTCGCCGGATGTATTTCCCTATACATTTGCGTATCTCTTACGTTATTCCTCTCTGCTCATTTACGAGCGCTTCTTCTATCACTCTTACTCTGGTTGTAATACCAGTAGTATCTCGTGCATTACCTGTTCCGTGACATCTCGTGCATTACCTGTTCCGTGACGTAGGCATCTTCATATTTGCCACTTCATGTCACTCAACGGCCGAGGTGAGTTGATACACCCCTCGGCCATACATCATATTATATTGATGTCCATGTGTATTTTACAGGTATGTACCTTTTGTGTCTACTTTCTTTATCATCCTCTAAACGTATTATCGTAAAGGTGCGCGATATACTATAGCATTGATATAATATCTATTATATTGCTATTATAAGGCATCGCGTTCCACGAAATTACTAATTAAACACTGGCACCAGCACGTAAGTAAGTGTGAGTGATGTCTGCTTCTTTCAATTTGCGCATAATATTCAAAGTGCAATATTACATAAAATGCTGTAAAGACCATCTTATAAATGGTAACATTCGTGCGATCTTCATATTTGGACTTCATGTCACGCCACGGCCGAGGTGAGTTGATACACCCCTCGGCCATGCATAATATTATACTGATGTCCATGTGTATTTTACAGAATAAACAGATTTTAATCAACCACGCCTCAGTCCGCCTCATACATACATACATACATACATACATACATACATACATACATACATACATACATACATACATACATACATACATACATACATACATACATACATACATACATACATACATACATACATACATACATACATACATACATACATACATACATACATACATACATACATACATACATACATACATACATACATACATACATACATACATACATACATACATACATACATACATACATACATACATACATACATACATACATACATACATACATACATACATATCCTTTTAAATCATGTCCTCATTGGTATCATATCAAGTACCAAACTATAATGGCTCACTCCTCATTACTATTCTTAAAGGCTCCATTGGCCATCCCTGCTCGACCTTTGGTAACCCTAATCACCCTGTCTCTGTGAAGATTGCTGGATCTGCTGCTGGGGCATCTGAGAAGCATCGTTCGCCATGTAGGGGTTCCAAACACTGGTGGAAATTGGATTGGTAGGCCAAAGGTGGGGTGGTGGCTGCCAGCCAACGCCGCAGGGGGGGTTCCTGACCCCTAAACTGGTACCGGGCCTTGCTGTTGGAGGATCCGAGGGAGGTTGCAGTCATGTGTGTTGATGCTGCGTGAACTGAGAGTCTTGGCGTCTGGTGCTGGCTTCATCTTGTATGTCAAGGAGAAAGTTGCTCAGCAATCGGTTTGCCTTCATATACAAGTCATCAGGGTGTTGCTGCAGCACCGAACCCACGTAGTTGCTGAGCTGCTAACGGTCTGGATTCTGTGACTGGGGCCTGTCAAGTGTACGCACCACCTGGACAGAAAGGACCATCAGGTGCTCGCTGTTTTATGATACGATAATCTAGCACATCCGTCTCCTGCTGTCTCAAAGACCTTTGCGGTGCCTTACCCTTGCTGCAACTGCTGCATCTGGGTAATGGAGTGCTGTCTTTGTTGGCTCCATGTGAAGACTGCTGTTTAGTGGCAGCTTACCCCTGGTCCTCTGACTCTACCTGTCTTTCCGCCCCTCCCTCCCGAGTTACTGTTCCTCTGGCCTCAATATGTCCCTGTAGCTGAAGAGATACAAAAGCAAAGAATGTATGTGGATGTGGAAATATGAAAAATTTATCAAATATTATATAGAATAATTCAAAATAAAATGTTTTTAAACATTTTATTTTGAATATTCTATAATATTGATAAATTTTCAAATCATATCAAGTACCAAACTATAATGGCTCACTCCTCATTACTATTCTTACACCCTATGGTAGCAGCCTTTATTCCACATTTTTACAATATATTGTATTTCACACATATTTTGTCATATCTGTATACTTCTACTAACAACGTTCCCCTTTGCACCACGTACATGTGATAGGTGAGGAAGTCACAAAGCTGCAGTAGGCGCCTCCGCTCCAGATCCACTCTTCTGTGCTTTCTTCTTTAGCCGTCCAAGCTTTGTCCTCAAAGTCTCGTACCGCTGTTGCAGCTCTAAACCCGTCCTGTTCATGGCCTGTCCATACTGATCCCACAGACGTGCTCTGGCCTGGGTGTCGCTCCTGAGATCTCTTGATTTGTTTACAGGCTATCGTTCTCCTTGAGGATTCAGCCATCTCCATCAGGGGCGAGCTGTCTGAGGCAACAAACTAGTAATCCAGCTTGAGGTGCCGGGATCGAGCCAACCTGTGACTGGGTGTAAAAACCGTGGAGTCAACATTGTGAGCAGTTTCTTTCCGTGTTGTCACAACCCCTAGTGTACAGTACACAACCCTGTGCACTTAAAAGAACCCACGAATCCGTTGGTATATGACCAGATGGTGGCCACATGAATACGGGCAAACACCACGGGTACAGCAACGTGCAGTAAACTTGGACAAAGTACTGTTACTATATGTCCCAGTCCACCCAGCCGTGGATGGGTACCTCGTATGGATGGGAAAGACTCGGTGCAAGAGTTGTATGTGTTGAGATTGATAATACGAAGTGCCGTTGAGACTGACATCCTATGATCGAGGGAAAAACAAAGCGCCTGTGAGCAGCCTAGCTCGAACTCGGCGCTATATATATAGATTATAATAAATAGTAAATAAATCTTTGATTATAAACATCGAAATGTTTGTACTCATATCGAAATTTAAAATAATGCAACTGGATCCATCTGGTCCATCAATCACTTGATTGTCTGGTTTGTTTGGTTGGAAAACTGCTGTGCGGCCTGAGGCAAAATATTTTCCCCTATTTTGGCACATTTTGTGAATAGAGGGTGCTGTGGATATGCTTACCCTTTTCGCAAGCACCTGGTGTCATCTGTTATTTTCAGTGGTCCAATCATATCATTTCCACAGCTATTTTTCCCTTTTGTGAGGCGACCCGTGAAGATCCGGGGTAGAATAGGTCTTCAGCAACCCATGCTTGCCACAAAAGGGGACTATGCTTGTCGTTTGAGGCGACTAACGGGATCGGATGGTCAGGCTCGCTGACACATGTCATCGTATCCCAATTGCGTAGATCGATGCTTATGCTGTTGATCACCGGATTGTCTGGTCCAGACTCGATTATTTCCAGTCCGCCGCCATATAGCTGGAATATTGCTGAGTGCGGCGTAAAACTAAACTCACTCACTTTTGTGAGTCCAACTACATTATTATATCCTATTTGTCTAAAACGTTATTGACCCGTGAAGATCCGGGTTAGAATGTGCCTTCAGTAACCCATGATTGTCGTAAAAGGCGACGAACGAGATTGGGTGGTCAGGCTCGCTGATTTGGTTGACACATGTCATCGTATCCCAATTGCGTAGATCGATGCTCATGATGTTGATCACTGGATTCCGGTCCAGAGTCGATTATTTACAGACCGCCGCCATACAGCTGGAATATTGCTGAGTGCGGAGTAAAACTAAACTCACTCACTCACTACAAAGTTATTATAATTTACACAACGGCATAACCTAACAGCAATAGTTTATTATTGACTGCATTTTAGACTTCATCAAAAGTTTTCTTAGTAAATCATTTTCTGTAAGTGTCGATGCAAGCCATGCTTGTAGAAGCAACCAACGGGATCTGGTGGTCAGGCTCGCTGACTCGGCTGATACAAATGCGTAGATCGATGCTCATGGTGACAATGACTGGATTGTTTGGCTGGTCCAGACTTGAGTAGTTATGGACTGCCGTCATATAGCTGGAAAATTGCCACGTATGACAAAATGAAACGAGAACCCCAATCGTCTAGATCGATAATGCTAGATCGATAATTGAGTTTGGTGTTGAACAACAAACATTGTTGTAAGGCTTCAATATATGTTATCAGATGCTCAGGTGAACAGACAATGCCATATAGAAAATTCACAAATGTACCTTGTTTCCATTAACTTCTTTGAGAGGCATTTATAAGTTCGATCAGTAGTGAGTGGGTTGAGTTTTAGAGTCACATCGGCAATATTTCAGCCATATCGTGACTAAATCAAGTATAGAATGAATACATGTAAGTTATTTTAACCTGTCATCGAAAGACAGTAAAACCAAACTGGCATCTCTCTCTAAACTTGGAATAAATATTATGACAATAGTAGTGTACAACGTTACCCTGGGGTCTTTTTCAAGATGGCGGCACATCCGGTCCCCCTGGGCGCCGCCATCTTGGATCAAGATGGCGACGCCCAGGGGACCGGATGTACCACCATCAGGGGGAGATCACTCGGGTTCCGGTTCCGGCGGGTGCGTACGCATCGCGATGACGTCACGACCGGTTCCGCTGGGTGCACGCATGACGATGACGTCATCTCCGGGCCAAGATGGCGGACGGGTTTCAAGAGGGCGGCCCATCTGGTGAGATCGCGTGGATTCTCGTGGGATCTCGCGAGCGTAGACGCCTTTCAAGATGGCGGAACGGGCGAGCGGCGGACGGGACGGAGAGGGAAGGAGAGGGAGAGGAAAGGAGAGGGAGGGAGGGAGGGAGAGGGGGTGAGGCGGACGATTGCGTGGCTAGAGAAGTGTGTGTGTGTGTGTGTGTGTGTGGTTAAAAGCTTTTGGCACTCAGGTTTTCTTTCGAGCGAGGTGGGTGGCCCTGAAAAGGGCCGTTGGTATGGGTGGGTGAGAGATCACCGAGGTATCTATTGTGGTGATGGTGGTGCACTGGAGGCAGTGCTGCTGGAATCGTCCATGGGTTCAACAAACTCCAAGATGCGTTGAAGTAGAGAGTACATGGTGTCTATGCGATCTTGAACAAGGAGGACCTTGTCATGGAGTAGAGCCAGTAGATGTTTGCTTTCAAGTTTACTCACTTTCTTTGGCGGTTCTCTTGACTGGTGGGTGGATGCCAGTCTTTTCTGGGTCTTGTTAGAGCAGTTCATACTCTTATGGTCCTCTTGACCACAGTGACGACAGGGATGTGGACAGGCGTAACTGAGAGATGACCTTCTTTTTCCACAGTTGTAGCAGGTGTTGTTATCGTGCTTGTTGTTGTCCTTAGTCTTCTTGGGACATACGTAATGGCGATGACCTTGAGCACCACACTCGGTACAGGTCACCTTGGGACAGTGTAGATAACTGTGGTCATCTGTTTCACACAGACGGCAACGGAAGGAGGCGGAGGCGGAGGTGGGCTTCTAGTTTCAGTGAGCAACTGATGGGGAGAGCTGGAAAACCTCGAGTTTATATAGCTGGGTTGATGACGTCACTTTGACGCATCTGGTTCGCACCAGTTGCATCCGGTTCGCACCACTCTCATCCTGACTCAACAGGTCGATAGGCTAGTGTGACGTCATGGGGTATGTCATCATTCCTATAAATAACATATGAGCTCATGGTGTGCACTGCCACGCTTAGGACGACCTATTTTGACGTCATAGGGTGGCGTGACCTATATAAACCAGGCTCAGCGTGGGTCTTACCAGTTCTCACCATGCCGTCACCACGAATGAATGAAGATGAGCTTGAAGAGGAGCCTGTGCCTTACCAGTTGGAGCGGACGATCCAAAGAACCACCAAGAAATTCCGGACTGGTACCCAGCGCTACAACCTGACGTTCAATCCAGCTTGGCTGCAGCGTCAACAGCCTGAAGACCTTCCCGTCGTTCTCAGAGAACAGTTTGATGCAGTGTTAGCAGATTTGAGGGACGATGTGGACGGACAGGATGGTGGTCGTGTGGGATTGGCCCTGGAACACCCAGCCCTGGATTCAGACATCCGAGTCCCATTTCAGCGGATGGGTGACCTGCAGGGGAACACATCATGGCCCAAGTGGAAAAAAGTACAACAAAGCAAACCACGATTTACATATCGATGACACCATGGACATTTTCTTACTGCATGTAGAGGATCCTGATCGTATAGGTGAGGGACACGGACGGCCAAGGCACCTTGTTGGCTTAAACACTTTCCTGGAAAAGAAACAATGCATCGTTCAAATCAAGAATGAGGATCAGCTCTGCTTTGCCCGTGCCCTGGTCGTGGCCAGTCACCACGAACACAAACCCGATCCTGTGACCAAAGAATGGACGAAGGAATGGCGATACATACGTGACAAACGAAGACCAGCGCAGCTGAAGGCTGCCAAGGGTTTGTTTCGGCAGCTCAAGATCCCCGAAGGGCCTTGTACAGGGCGTGCCACGTGGGAGTTGATCAGTCAACGTTTGGCCCCTTACTATCAGCTCAAAGTCTACTCCCAAGATGTGATGAATCGCCTCCTGTACAAGAGTGAAGTGCCTCAACCCACCAAGATCCTTCACTTGTATCACCACCATCACCATTACGATGTCATTACATCCATGACTGCCTTCACACGTTATAGTTGCTATTGTGAAACTTGTGACCAAGGATACGACCACGCTGAAGATCATCGCTGCACCCGAGAATTTCAATGCCATTGGTGCCAATGTCTTGGATACTGTGGCGACGTGGACAATGAAGGGCTCTCCTGTCTCCAATGTGGCGGATGGTTCCGAAACTCGTACTGCTTTCAACGTCATCAGATGGCCTCTGCCAAACATCCCAGCACCTGCTCCACCATCCACACGTGTCATCGATGTCTTGCCAAAGTCAATGTGAGAAAAATCCAGGTAAATCTTTGTAAGATCTGCAAAGAACCCTTGAAACCCAACCACCAGTGTTACATGTCCGTCATCGAACCACCGAAACAAAATGAAGACGGTGAAAAAATGGATGAAGACAAAGAACGACAACAGCGTCAGTTCATCTTCTATGACTTTGAATGTACTCAAGATCAAGGGACTCATTTTCCCAACTTGTGTGTGGTGCATCTGGGATGTGGACAATGTATTTCCAAGGCTTCGGATCAGTTGTGTGACAAGTGCCCCTTGCGTAAGGAAGGAGAAGGGCCTAGCCGTATCAAAGTGTTTCGGGGATCTACGACCTTGAAGGACATGGGCGACTGGCTGATGCGTCTGGCGGAAAAGAAAGAGAAGCAGAAGAGGAAATGTAAGGCATCCCAGCAGCAACCGTCAGGCCGTGCCTCGAAACAACCCAAACTGTCATCACCAGAACCCGATGATGATGATGTAGAACAAGACAACAACGACAAAGAACAAGACGACGAAGACGACATTTCCCCTACCATTGATGATGACGACGTTTTGGTCATTGCTCACAACTACCGTGGGTATGATGGACACTTGCTCCAACAGTACTTTCATCAATATCTCGTGAAAGCACCCCAGGTCACACTTCGAGGGAATCACATCTTGCAGATGACCGTGGGACGCCTTGTTTTCAAGGATTCACTCAACTTCCTCACGATGGCTCTGAAGCAGTTTCCAAAAACGTTTGCATTGACGGAACTCAAGAAAGGCTACTTCCCTCACTTCTTCAACACCGAAGCTCACCAAGGCTATGTGGGTCCTTATCCTCCCATGTCTACCTACGATCGGGTTCAGCTGAGAGCTGGCCGTGGCACCAACGTATCCGATCAGACAGTTCGAAATCCACGGTTTGCGTTCTCGACGTCCTGCAGTGCGACCACCACTACTTGAGCGGCACAGAATAGCTCGCAGAGATTGGTGCCGACGGCATGTTCGTTGGAACCGTGGACAGTGGGCACAGACAATCTTTTTCTGATGAATCCCGCTTCACACTCCAGGTTTATGATGGTCGTGCCCGTGTTTATGATGGTCGTGACGTAAACGCTGCCCAACGTTTACCTTTCGGAGGCGAAAGTTTGTTGGTCTGGGTGGGTGTCTCAGTGCACCACAGAACTGCTTTCTACATCGGCAATGGGAATTTGACTGGTCTTCGATATCTCAACGAGATTAACCAACCTCTGGTAATGCCACTTCTTCGTCAATTTGGACCAGGGGATGATAGCGCTAGACCCCATCGTGCCAGGGTCGTGACAGACTTTCTGCAGCAGCAGAACGTTCAGCACATGGTGTGGTCTGCTTATTCACCCGATTTGTCACCAATTGAGCATGCCTGGATGAGTTAGGACGAAGAATTCGAGCTTATCACGTCCCTGCCATCAATCTCCAGGAACTGGGTCAACGACTAGTCACAGAATGGGCAGCAATCCCTCAACAGTATTTCAGACGCTTAATGAACAGCATGTGTCAAAGTTGTCAGGAATGCATCCATGCTACCGGTGGCTACACGAGTTACTAAAGATTTCTGGCATTGTGTGAACTCTGATTTTGGGGTACTTGACTTCGATGACTTTTGAAATAAAGTTGAGGTTTTGTTTTTGTCATTGGTTGTCACAATTCCATGTCCATATCTTATACGTATATTCCAAAATACTTGTGACCCTTAACTTGTTTTGAGGAGCATATATAGATATAATATACATGTACCACAAATGCAACAATTATCCGACAGAGATCCAATATTGATCGAGTTAATCGGATGAAAGACTGGTAGTGGCCCGATGTCTGTCCTCAATATTCATCGGCGGCGTCTGACTGATCCGATTGCGGTCGGATTGTAATTCGAGGGTGATCTGACACTACCCTGACACTTCCAACACTCTCCCTACACCAATCCGACAAATCGGTTACTGTGGGTAATGGGACACTGACCCAATACTGGTCGGATTTGTCGCCACAATCGACAGTCCAGTATTAAATGCGGGCTGCACCTCCTCACGGTACTAGTCATGGATCAACTTCCTCGCAACGCTGCAGCCCTGGACTTTGTTTTATGCTATGCAACAAGATGCAGTGACCCTTGAGGTCCTGAGAGAAGGAGGCTGAGAAGAAGGCTGAGAAGACTACGTCGTTCTTGGGTTCGACCACGGCTGCAAGCTGATAGAAGGCTGTTCTGTGGGCACTACACCAGACTCATGAATGAACTGAGAAGGAGGATACAATGGCACTCTTCAAATACTTGAGAGATACGCCAGAAGTCTTTGATGAACTACTCCTGAGACAAGCACCAAGACTCACGAATGGTGATACCAATGCCAGGAGAGCCCATGAACCTGGTCTCAAGTGAGCCTGCAACCTAAGACACCTTGCAGCTGGCGATCGGTATCCATCACTGTCATACAGCTTCAGGGTTGCTCGAGAAACCATTTGCAAGTTTATCCCCCGAAGTCTGTCAAGTCATAGTGGATGAGTATGCTGATGAAGTGATAGTGTCCCACCACTGAACAAGAATGGCATGCAATTGCTGAGGAATACGAGAGGCGTTGGAACGATCCACATGTAATGGGGGCACTTGCATGGCCCCCATGCATGCAGTACCAGCTCGCATAAGACCCTTCCGCGACACAGCAGAGGCCAAAGCACAGCGTAAAACCCTAAGATTGTACTTCAACAACCCTCTTGGAGGAGCAGTACCTTGGCAGGTGAGGATGATTTGGGATAACTGATTATAGACTGTTTAGTTACCCGGAGTGGACTTAGATGACAACGGATAAACTGTATTGTTACCAACAACTGTTAGCATACTCCAAAGAATATTGAGTCTTGACATTACTAATTTTGAGCAGTGTTCATGATTTATTGTTTATATGTACGGAATATTTTAAAAGTCTCAACGGCGACTCATGTGTGTGTAAGAAAATTTCGATCAAAATGTTGTGAAGTCGCAATTGCAGCAACTGTTATAGATTTTTAAAATTCAATAAAAGAAACATCAGTTAATGAAAATTATGTGTTTCTGAGTTAGCAAAACGTTATATGCTATGTTAAAGTTGCATCAAGTATTATTGCTAAAACATCAGTTATTGTACCTGGATATGATGTGTTTCCGAATTGCCAAAAGAAACTTATAGCCAAGGCAATGTTCTTAAAAGGAAGTTGTATGCCGTTCAATAAAGTGATAATTGAACAGTGTTAAGTTCGGAATGGTCATTTCTAAGTTCATTCTTCGTTCCAAAACTTCAAATTTGAATTTAGTAATGGAGTCGAATGTAAGTATAATTCATTCATTTCATAACCAAAGCTTGAAAGAGAGATTGATGGGGAGTAATAATTTGTTTAACAAAAAAATGACAAATTTACCCAAGATAATTTTAAACATTAATGTGGAAAATGTGCTTACTTTATTCAACAAAAAAAACAAACAACTTCATAAACATGGCAAAACACAGAATGTCACTGATAAAACTGGTAACTGATAAAAGTCTAACACCTAAAAATTAAATCAATAAATCGAAAAACACTTATGTTCGCTTCCTTTTCAGTAATGTCCTCGTGTAAAACTAAAATAATTTACATGGTCTTCCTGGCTCACTCCTCATTAATGATAAGTGTGACAAAGAAAAGTCAAAAACCTGAAAATGAAATACAACATAACATTTGTGAAAATGACACACACACACACACACACACATACATACATACATACATATGTCGCCGGATGTATTTCCTATACATTTGCGTATCTCTTACGTTATTCCTCTCTGCTCATTTACGAGCGCTTCTTCTATCACTCTTACTCTGGTTGTAATACCAGTAGTATCTCGTGCATTACCTGTTCCGTGACATCTCGTGCATTACCTGTTCCGTGACGTAGGCATCTTCATATTTGCCACTTCATGTCACTCAACGGCCGAGGTGAGTTGATACACCCCTCGGCCATACATCATATTATATTGATGTCCATGTGTATTTTACAGGTATGTACCTTTTGTGTCTACTTTCTTTATCATCCTCTAAACGTATTATCGTAAAGGTGCGCGATATACTATAGCATTGATATAATATCTATTATATTGCTATTATAAGGCATCGCGTTCCACGAAATTACTAATTAAACACTGGCACCAGCACGTAAGTAAGTGTGAGTGGTGATGTCTGCTTCTTTCAATTTGCGCATAATATTCAAAGTGCAATATTACATAAAATGCTGTAAAGACCATCTTATAAATGGTAACATTCGTGCGATCTTCATATTTGGACTTCATGTCACGCCACGGCCGAGGTGAGTTGATACACCCCTCGGCCATGCATAATATTATACTGATGTCCATGTGTATTTTACAGAATAAACAGATTTTAATCAACCACGCCTCAGTCCGCCTCATACATACATACATACATACATACATACATACATACATACATACATACATACATACATACATACATACATACATACATACATACATACATACATACATACATACATACATACATACATACATACATACATACATACATACATACATACATACATACATACATACATACATACATACATACATACATACATACATACATACATACATACATACATACATACATACATACATACATACATACATACATACATACATACATACATACATACATACATACATACATACATACATACATACATACATACATACATACATACATACATACATACATACATACATACATACATACATACATACATACATACATACATACATATACATACATACATACATACATACATACATACATACATACATACATACATACATACATACATACATACATACATACATACATACATACATACATACATACATACATACATACATATCCTTTTAAATCATGTCCTCATTGGTATCATATCAAGTACCAAACTATAATGGCTCACTCCTCATTACTATTCTTAAAAGGCTCCATTGGCCATCCCTGCTCGACCTTTGGTAACCCTAATCACCCTGTCTCTGTGAAGATTGCTGGATCTGCTGCTGGGGCATCTGAGAAGCATCGTTCGCCATGTAAGGGGTTTCCAAACACTGGTGGAAATTGGATTGGTAGGCCAAAGGTGGGGTGGTGGCTGCCAGCCAACGCCGCAGGGGGGTTCCTGACCCTAAACTGGTACCGGGCCTTGCTGTTGGAGGATCCGAGGGAGGTTGCAGTCATGTGTGTTGATGCTGCGTGAACTGAGAGTCTTGGCGTCTGGTGCTGGCTTCATCTTGTATGTCAAGGAGAAAGTTGCTCAGCAATCGGTTTGCCTTCATATACAAGTCATCAGGGTGTTGCTGCAGCACCGAACCCACGTAGTTGCTGAGCTGCTAACGGTCTGGATTCTGTGACTGGGGCCTGTCAAGTGTACGCACCACCTGGACAGAAAGGACCATCAGGTGCTCGCTGTTTTATGATACGATAATCTAGCACATCCGTCTCCTGCTGTCTCAAAGACCTTTGCGGTGCCTTACCCTTGCTGCAACTGCTGCATCTGGGTAATGGAGTGCTGTCTTTGTTGGCTCCATGTGAAGACTGCTGTTTAGTGGCAGCTTACCCCTGGTCCTCTGACTCTACCTGTCTTTCCGCCCCTCCCTCCCGAGTTACTGTTCCTCTGGCCTCAATATGTCCCTGTAGCTGAAGAGATACAAAAGCAAAGAATGTATGTGGATGTGGAAATATGAAAAATTTATCAAATATTATATAGAATAATTCAAAATAAAATGTTTAAAACTTTATTCCACATTTTTTACAATATATTGTATTTCACACATATTTTTGTCATATCTGTATACTTCTACTAACTACGTTCCCCCTTTGCACCACGTACATGTGATAGGTGAGGAAGTCACAAAGCTGCAGTAGGCGCCTCCGCTCCAGATCCACTCTTCTGTGCTTTCTTCTTTAGCCGTCCAAGCTTTGTCCTCAAAGTCTCGTACCGCTGTTGCAGCTCTAAACCCGTCCTGTTCATGGCCTGTCCATACTGATCCCACAGACGTGCTCTGGCCTGGGTGTCGCTCCTGAGATCTCTTGATTTGTTTACAGGCTATCGTTCTCCTTGAGGATTCAGCCATCTCCATCAGGGGCGAGCTGTCTGAGGCAACAAACTAGTAATCCAGCTTGAGGTGCCGGGATCGAGCCAACCTGTGACTGGGTGTAAAAACCGTGGAGTCAACATTGTGAGCAGTTTCTTTCCGTGTTGTCACAACCCCTAGTGTACAGTACACAACCCTGTGCACTTAAAGAACCCACGAATCCGTTGGTATATGACCAGATGGTGGCCACATGAATACGGGCAAACACCACGGGTACAGCAACGTGCAGTAAACTTGGACAAAGTACTGTTACTATATGTCCCAGTCCACCCAGCCGTGGATGGGTACCTCGTATGGATGGGAAAGACTCGGTGCAAGAGTTGTATGTGTTGAGATTGATAATACGAAGTGCCGTTGAGACTGACATCCTATGATCGAGGGAAAAACAAAGCGCCTGTGAGCAGCCTAGCTCGAACTCGGCGCTATATATATAGATTATAATAAATAGTAAATAAATCTTTGATTATAAACATCGAAATGTTTGTACTCATATCGAAATTTAAAATAATGCAACTGGATCCATCTGGTCCATCAATCACTTGATTGTCTGGTTTGTTTGGTTGGAAAACTGCTGTGCGGCCTGAGGCAAAATATTTTCCCCTATTTTGGCACATTTTGTGAATAGAGGGTGCTGCGGATATGCTTACCCTTTCGCAAGCACCTGGTGTCATCTGTTATTTTCAGTGGTCCAATCATATCATTTCCACAGCTATTTTTCCCTTTTGTGAGGCGACCCGTGAAGATCCGGGGTAGAATAGGTCTTCAGCAACCCATGCTTGCCACAAAAGGGGACTATGCTTGTCGTTTGAGGCGACTAACGGGATCGGATGGTCAGGCTCGCTGACACATGTCATCGTATCCCAATTGCGTAGATCGATGCTTATGCTGTTGATCACCGGATTGTCTGGTCCAGACTCGATTATTTCCAGTCCGCCGCCATATAGCTGGAATATTGCTGAGTGCGGCGTAAAACTAAACTCACTCACTTTTGTGAGTCCAACTACATTATTATATCCTATTTGTCTAAAAACGTTATTGACCCGTGAAGATCCGGGTTAGAATGTGCCTTCAGTAACCCATGATTGTCGTAAAAGGCGACGAACGAGATTGGGTGGTCAGGCTCGCTGATTTGGTTGACACATGTCATCGTATCCCAATTGCGTAGATCGATGCTCATGATGTTGATCACTGGATTCCGGTCCAGAGTCGATTATTTACAGACCGCCGCCATACAGCTGGAATATTGCTGAGTGCGGAGTAAAACTAAACTCACTCACTCACTACAAAGTTATTATAATTTACACAACGGCATAACCTAACAGCAATAGTTTATTATTGACTGCATTTTAGACTTCATCAAAAGTTTTTCTTAGTAAATCATTTTCTGTAAGTGTCGATGCAAGCCATGCTTGTAGAAGCAACCAACGGGATCTGGTGGTCAGGCTCGCTGACTCGGCTGATACAAATGCGTAGATCGATGCTCATGGTGACAATGACTGGATTGTTTGGCTGGTCCAGACTTGAGTAGTTATGGACTGCCGTCATATAGCTGGAAAATTACGTACGTATGACAAAATGAAACGAGAACCCCAATCGTCTAGATCGATAATGCTAGATCGATAATTGAGTTTGGTGTTGAACAACAAACATTGTTGTAAGGCTTCAATATATGTTATCAGATGCTCAGGTGAACAGACAATGCCATATAGAAAATTCACAAATGTACCTTGTTTCCATTAACTTCTTTGAGAGGCATTTATAAGTTCGATCAGTAGTGAGTGGGTTGAGTTTTAGAGTCACATCGGCAATATTTCAGCCATATCGTGACTAAATCAAGTATAGAATGAATACATGTAAGTTATTTTAACCTGTCATCGAAAGACAGTAAAAACCAAACTGGCATCTCTCTCTAAACTTGGAATAAATATTATGACAATAGAAGTGTACAACGTTACCCTGGGGTCTTTTTCAAGATGGTGCACATCCGGTCCCCTGGGCGCCGCCATCTTGGATCAAGATGGCGACGCCCAGGGGACCGGATGTACCACCATCAGGGGAGATCACTCGGGTTCCGGTTCCGGCGGGTGCGTACGCATCGCGATGACGTCACGACCGGTTCCGCTGGAGTGCACGCATGACGATGACGTCATCTCCGGGCCAAGATGGCGGACGGGTTTCAAGAGGGCAGCCCATCCGGTGAGATCGCGTGGATTCTCGTGGGATCTCGCGAGCGTAGACGCCTTTCAAGATGGCGGAACGGGCGAGCGGCGGACGGGACGGAGAGGGAAGGAGAAGGAGAGGAGGGAGGAGGGAGGGAGGGAGGAGAGAGGGTGAGGCGGACGATTGCGTGGCTAGAGAAGTGTGTGTGTGTGTGTGTGTGTGTGGTTAAAAGCTTTTGGCACTCAGGTTTTCTTTCGAGCGAGGTGGGTGGCCCTGAAAAGGGCCGTTGGTATGGGTGGGTGAGAGATCACCGAGGTATCTATTGTGGTGATGGTGGTGCACTGGAGGCAGTGCTGCTGGAATCGTCCATGGGTTCAACAAACTCCAAGATGCGTTGAAGTAGAGAGTACATGGTGTCTATGCGATCTTGAACAAGGAGGACCTTGTCATGGAGTAGAGCCAGTAGATGTTTGCTTTCAAGTTTACTCACTTTCTTTGGCGGTTCTCTTGACTGGTGGGTGGATGCCAGTCTTTTCTGGGTCTTGTTAGAGCAGTTCATACTCTTATGGTCCTCTTGACCACAGTGACGACAGGGATGTGGACAGGCGTAACTGAGATGACCTTCTTTTTTTCCACAGTTGTAGCAGGTGTTGTTATCGTGCTTGTTGTTGTCCTTAGTCTTCTTGGGACATACGTAATGGCGATGACCTTGAGCACCACACTCGGTACAGGTCACCTTGGGACAGTGTAGATAACTGTGGTCATCTGTTTCACACAGACGGCAACGGAAGGAGGCGGAGGCGGAGGTGGGCTTCTAGTTTCAGTGAGCAACTGATGGGGAGAGCTGGAAAACCTCGAGTTTATATAGCTGGGTTGATGACGTCACTTTGACGCATCTGGTTCGCACCAGTTGCATCCGGTTCGCACCACTCTCATCCTGACTCAACAGGTCGATAGGCTAGTGTGACGTCATGGGGTATGTCATCATTCCTATAAATAACATATGAGCTCATGGTGTGCACTGCCACGCTTAGGACGACCTATTTTGACGTCATAGGGTGGCGTGACCTATATAAACCAGGCTCAGCGTGGGTCTTACCAGTTCTCACCATGCCGTCACCACGAATGAATGAAGATGAGCTTGAAGAGGAGCCTGTGCCTTACCAGTTGGAGCGGACGATCCAAAGAACCACCAAGAAATTCCGGACTGGTACCCAGCGCTACAACCTGACGTTCAATCCAGCTTGGCTGCAGCGTCAACAGCCTGAAGACCTTCCCGTCGTTCTCAGAGAACAGTTTGATGCAGTGTTAGCAGATTTGAGGGACGATGTGGGCGGACAGGATGGTGGTCGTGTGGGATTGGCCCTGGAACACCCAGCCCTGGATTCAGACATCCGAGTCCCATTTCAGCGGATGGGTGACCTGCAGGGGGAACACATCATGGCCCAAGTGGAAAAAGTACAACAAAGCAAACCACGATTTACATATCGATGACACCATGGACATTTTCTTACTGCATGTAGAGGATCCTGATCGTATAGGTGAGGGACACGGACGGCCAAGGCACCTTGTTGGCTTAAACACTTTCCTGGAAAAGAAACAATGCATCGTTCAAATCAAGAATGAGGATCAGCTCTGCTTTGCCCGTGCCCTGGTCGTGGCCAGTCACCACGAACACAAACCCGATCCTGTGACCAAAGAATGGACGAAGGAATGGCGATACATACGTGACAAACGAAGACCAGCGCAGCTGAAGGCTGCCAAGGGGTTTTTGTTCGGCAGCTCAAGATCCCCGAAAGGCCTGCCAGCCACTGGGGCGTGCCACGTGGGAGTTGTTCAGTCAACGTTTGGCCTTACTATCAGCTCAAAGTCTACTCCCAAGATGTGATGAATCGCCTCCTGTACAAGAGTGAAGTGCCTCAACCCACCAAGATCCTTCACTTGTATCACCACCATCACCATTACGATGTCATTACATCCATGACTGCCTTCACACGTTATAGTTGCTATTGTGAAACTTGTGACCAAGGATACGACCACGCTGAAGATCATCGCTGCACCCGAGAATTTCAATGCCATTGGTGCCAATGTCTTGGATACTGTGGCGACGTGGACAATGAAGGGCTCTCCTGTCTCCAATGTGGCGGATGGTTCCGAAACTCGTACTGCTTTCAACGTCATCAGATGGCCTCTGCCAAACATCCCAGCACCTGCTCCACCATCCACACGTGTCATCGATGTCTTGCCAAAGTCAACGTGAGAAAAAATCCAGGTAAATCTTTGTAAGATCTGCAAAGAACCCTTGAAACCAACCACCAGTGTTACATGTCCGTCATCGAACCACCGAAACAAAATGAAGACGGTGAAAAATGGATGAAGACAAAGAACGACAACAGCGTCAGTTCATCTTCTATGACTTTTGAATGTACTCAAGATCAAGGGACTCATTTTCCCAACTTGTGTGTGGTGCATCTGGGATGTGGACAATGTATTTCCAAGGCTTCGGATCAGTTATTGTGACAAAGTGCCCCTTGCGTAAGGAAGGAGAAGGGCCTAGCCGTATCAAAGTGTTTCGAGGGGATCTACGACCTTGAAGGACATGGGCGACTGGCTGATGCGTCTGGCGGAAAAGAAGAGAAGCAGAAGAGGAAGTGTAAAGCATCCCAGCAGCAACCGTCAGGCCGTGCCTCGAAACACAACCCAAACTGTCATCACCAGAACCCGATGATGATGATGTAGAACAAGACAACAACGACAAAGAACAAGACGACGAGAGACGACATTTCCCCTACCATTGATGATGACGACGTTTTGGTCATTTGCTCCACAACTACCGTGGGTATGATGGACACTTGCTCCAACAGTACTTTCATCAATATCTCGTGAAAGCACCCCAGGTCACACTTCGAGGGAATCACATCTTGCAGATGACCGTGGGACGCCTTGTTTTCAGGATTCACTCAACTTCCTCACGATGGCTCTGAAGCGGTTTCCAAAACGTTTGCATTGACGGAACTCAAGAAGGCTACTTCCCTCACTTCTTCAACACCGAAGCTCACCAAGGCTATGTAGGGTCCTTATCCTCCCATGTCTACCTACGATCGGGTTCAGCTGAGAGCTGGCCATTAGCACCAACGTATCCGATCAAAGACAGTTCGAAATCCACGGTTTGCGTTCGACGTCCTGCAGTGCGACCACCACTACTTGGCGGCACAGAATGGCTCGCAGAGATTGGTGCCGACGGCATGTTCGTTGGAACCGTGGACGGTGGGCACAGACAATCTTTTCTGATGAATCCCCGCTTCACACTCCAGGTTTATGATGGTCGTGCCCGTGTTTATGATGGTCGTGGCGTAAACGCTGCCCAACGTTTACCTTTCGGAGGCGAAAGTTTGTTGTTGGTCTGGGTGGGTGTCTCAGTGCACCACAGAACTGCTTTCTTCGCATCGGCAATGGGAATTTGACTGGTCTTCGATATCTCAACGAGATTAACCAACCTCTGGTAATGCCCTTCTTCTTCGTCAATTTGGACCAGGGGGATGATAGCGCTAGACCCCATCGTGCCAGGGTCGTGACAGACTTTCTGCAGCAGCAGAACGTTCAGCACATGGTGTGGTCTGCTTATTCACCCGATTTGTCACCAATTGAGCATGCCTGGATGAGTTAGGACGAAGAATTCAGGCTTATCACGTCCCTGCCATCAATCTCCAGGAACTGGGTCAACGACTAGTCACAGAATGGGCAGCAATCACTCAACAGTATTTCAGACGCTTAATGGAACAGCATGTGTCAAAGTTGTCAGGAATGCATCCATGCTAACGGTGGCTACACGAGTTACTAAAGATTTCTGGCATTATTGAACTCTGATTTTTGGGGTACTTGGCTTGATGACTTTTTTGGAAATAAAGTTGAGGTTTTGTTGTTTTGTCATTGGTTGTCACAATTCCGTATCCATATCTTATACGTATATTCCAAAATACTTGTGACCCTTAACTTGTTTTGAGGAGCATATATAGATATAATATACATGTACCACAAAATGCAACAATTATCCGACAGAGATCCATATTATTTGATCGAGTTAATCGGATGAAAGACTGGTAGTGGCCCGATGTTCTGTCCCCAATATTCATCGGCGGCGTCTGACTGATCCGATTGCGGTCGGATTGTAATTCGAAGGGGTGATCTGACACTACCCTGACACTTCCAACACTCTCCCTACACCAATCCGACAAATCGGTTACTGTGGGTAATGGGACACTGACCCAATACTGGTCGGATTTGTCGCCGCAATCGACAGTCCAGTATTAAATGCGGGCTGCACCTCCTCACGGTACTAGTCATGGATCAACTTCCTCGCAACGCTGCAGCCCTGGACTTTGTTTTATGCTATGCAACAAGATGCAGTGACCCTTGAGGTCCTGGAGAAGGAGGCTGAGAAGAAGGCTGAGAAGACTACGTCGTTCCTTGGGACCGACCACGGCTGCAAGCTGATAGAAGGCTGTTCTGTGGGCACTACACCAGACTCATGAATGAACTGAGAAGGAGGATACAATGGCACTCTTCAAATACTTGAGAGATACGCCAGAAGTCTTTGATGAACTACTCCTGAGACTAGCACCAAGACTCACGAATGGTGATACCAACGCCAGGAGAGCCCATGAACCTGGTCTCAAGTGAGCCTGTAACCTAAGACACCTTGCAGCTGGCGATCGGTATCCATCACTGTCATACAGCTTCAGGGTTGCTCGAGAACCATTTGCAAGTTTATCCCCGAAGTCTGTCAAGTCATAGTGGATGAGGCATGCTGATGAAGTGATAGTGTCCACCACTGAACAAGAATGGCATGCAATTGCTGAGGAATACGAGAGGCGTTGGAACGATCCACATGTAATGCGTGGCACTTGCATGGCCCCCATGCATGCAGTACCAGCTCGCATAAGACCCTTCCGCGACACTTGCAGCAGAGGCCAAAGCACAGCGTCAAACCCTAAGATTGTACTTCAACAACCCTCTTGGAGGAGCAGTACCTTGGCAGGTGAGGATGATTTGGGATAACTGATTATAGACTGTTTAGTTACCCGGAGGACTTTATAGATGACAACGGATAAACTGTATTGTTACCAACAACTTGTTAGCATACTCAAAGAACATTGAGTCTTGACATTACTAATTTTGAGCAGTGTTCAGGATTTATTGTTTATATGTACGGAATATTTTAAAAGTCCTTAACGGCGACTCATGTGTATTGTAAGAAAATTTCTTGATCAAAATGTTGTGAAGTCGCAATTGCAGCAACTGTTATAGATTTTTAAAATTCAATAAAAAGAAACATCAGTTAATGAAAAATTATGTGTTTCTGAGTTAAGCAAAACGTTATATGCTATGTTAAAAGTTGCACCAAGTATTATTGCTAAAACATCAGTTATTGTACCCCTGGATATGATGTGTTTCCGAATTGCCAAAGAGAACTTATAGCCAAGGCAATGTTCTTAAAAGGAAGTTGTAGTGCCGTTCAATAGAAGTGATAATTAAGACAGTGCTGGAAGTTCGGAATGGTCATTTCTAAGTTCATTCTTCAGTTCCAAACTTCAAATTTGAATTTATTAATGGAGTCGAATGTAAAGTATAATTCATTCATTTCATAACCAAAGCTTGAAAGAGATTGATGGGGAGTAATAATTTGTTTTAAAAGCAATACATGAAAGA